>NC_048223.1:60171804-60511616 GCF_002007445.2 Ailuropoda melanoleuca
GGGGGGGGGGTGCGTTCCTGAGAGCCATGAGTGGGGGCGGGTGGGAGGGGGTCTTCTGTGTTTGCTTGTCCTCTTCAGCTTCCCAGTGTGAGCAGCCCGGGGAACCTGTGATGTTCCCTCCTCAACTCTGTATCCGAGGCAGCGAAAAGAAGCAAATTATCCCAGCTTGGCGCTGCATTAAGTGGAGCTCAGAATATTTCCTCCAGGTCCACCTGTTTAAGACAGAAGCACGTAAATTCACGCTATTGTTGCCATTTCCGCCCACGTCCTAGCTCACATCCCCTTTTGGGGCGCTGCCATCACAGATGTTGGAGTCACGAGCACTGTCACCGAAGCATGAAAGCTGATGTCGACCAGTTAAAGGGAAATGATTCCGTACTTCATTCTTTGGGAACTGAAACGAGCATTGAGGGAAGGCACGTGGGTGCACACGTGTGCCTCCTGTGTGTGGTTCCTTGTGTCTCCGTGCTCAGAACAGGAAGGGACACAATAAACGTGTGCCGACGCAGGTAGGAGGGGACCCAGGTCTGAAACCCCACAGCTACACTGTCCCTATGTAGATTACCAAGGTTAAACTTCTGTCTCAGACCAGGACCACGTGGCCAAAGAAATGTTCCTAGCTAAGGTCAGAGGGACTTATTGGAGGCTACCTGGGTGGCTCACAGAACCCCAGGGCCCGTGCAGGGCTGGATCCAGGATCTGGAGACTCAAGAACAGAGGTTCCTCAACCCACTTCCTCCAGGGATGCTGAGCTCATCCCTGCACACCTCCCCACCCCCACCCCCTCCTCTGGTTTTCTTCTTGCGTCTCTTTCTCTACGAAGTCATTGTCTTCCTTTCTCTGAGTGTGCGTTAAGTATGGCTGGCCCGGCCTCCATGTTGAATCACTTCCTATTTCAAGAATCTGGGGGGAATTATGAGAGTCTCTTAGTCCTAATTCCGAACTGTAAGAAATAGGATGTGCTCAGCCATCTTGATGAGGGAGTGAGGAGTGCCCTGTCCAACCTGGGTCAGACCAACTGTGGCCTGAGGCAGACGCTCTTTTCTCTCTGTCCACCCAGTTGGGTGCCAAAGACTCACCAAAGAGGGGTGCGGCAGATTCTGTGAGAAGGGGACCAGGTCAGAGGGGGCCGCCTGCCCGAGACCGTGAACAGCATCTCTAGGAGGCTCACATAGAACTGTAACTCTCAGTAGAGCCTTTTCTGGTCCCGACTGTCAACAACACTACCTTATGGGGGAAAGGCAGCCCAAGTCTGCACTCGCAGGACAGGTGGTGCTTTGTAGATTCTAATGTCCTCTCATACCCCTCTTTCCTGCACCTTATCCCTGCCTCCCAGGACCGTTACTACCCTGAAGTCCTGGGCATGGCCAGAAGGAAGGTCTGCGCCCTTTTTTGTTCCAGTACTTTTTCAGAGCTCATAAAAAACATGTTGAGGACAATGGTTTATCTGCCATCCTCTCCTTGGCTGGGAACCAAGGTCCCAATCATATACGTAGGTTTTTTTCTCTACAAAATGCATGGAACAACATTCTAAAAATGCATGAGACACCCTTACAAAGTGACCATCCACAGCCAGTGAATGCGTGTGTCTGCTCATTTCAGAATCGTTGGGTCATCTCCCCTGGCTTGAGTCCACACAAACTCGAGCCCAGAAGGTGCCGCCTGTGAGCCGGATGAGAGTCTGGAATGAATGGGGAATGGGCTCCATCACACATGACCTGCTGATGCCATTTGGTGTATGTTCTGCACCCTCGGGGTTTCAATATTTTATGAATGACACCTTCCAAGATTTGCTGGCCCGCGCTGGGACCGCCCGCCTCACTGACATCCTGATGTGTTCTCGGGAAGAGGCTCCGCACACTGAGAAGGTCCAGATGGCCCTGGCCACCCTCCACCAGCACCTGCTCCTTGCCAAGCTAGACGAGTGCAAGTTTCCGACCTCAGGGAAGTAGGATTATCGGGGTATTTTATCTCCCTGGGGAACACTTACCTGGCCTGCGACTCAGTCAATGTCATGCTCAGCGGACAGAGTGCTAACCAGAGCTCCTGGGCCCCGCTGTTTCCTGGAGTTCACAGGCCTTCCCCAGCCCCTCCACCCCTCAGCCGTGCCTGGGCGTTTCTGCAGAATACACATGCCTTCTAGTGGCCATCTGCTGTTCACAGGACCTTGGAGACCACAGAGCGCTAGAACGGCGCTGTCTCTGGTGATGAAGCGGACAGCACGGACAAGCTACGGGAACAGGGTGCCCCTCTGCCTTCCCAATGCCTGCGTCCTCTCCTGGAGAACTGCACATGGAGGCAAAGGACCCGGCATGGAAGAGTGCCTGGCCCAGCATCTAGTGGAGATCTAGAGCACGGTCCACAGCACGGCCCCCAAGGGGGTGTGCCCACCCTGAGCGTGCACAGAGCAATCCACCAAAAGGAAGGAAGAAATACAGAAATTTACTCATTTTCTTTCTCTCTCTCTCTCTCTCTCTCTTTCTCTCTCTCTCTCTATATATAACGAGTTATGATTTACTGACACTAATGTACATAGGGACCATAGTACCCACATAAAATGTATTTTAAAATGTGCTCATGTTGTATTTATTTTTTTCTGTGGGGAGTACACGATCTGGCGCATCTGGAGACCAATGATTCTGGGTCAGACAGCTTGCTTGGGTCCCGGCTCTGCTGCTTTCCTCAAGTGACTCTGGGCTGGTGCTGAGCCCCCTCAATACTGCGTTTTCTCATATACAAAATGCACTGACAGAAGACTCACTTGTAAGATTATAAGGATGGAAAGGAAGCAGGCAGCACAACCCCAGGGCCTGGAGCCCTGGGGGCCCTGAGTAAGCACCCGTTATAATGATCACTGTTGCTGTTCAGGTTCGTCCTCGTCAAAGGGTGAAGCCGAAGGGCTCCAGATGCACCCAGACTCAAGGGCTCTCCTGGCTCCCTCCGCGGTGTAGCCACAGGTCCCGCCGTCATGAACAGCTCGTGATGCAGAGACAGATGCGGAGCCTGTATGCACAGGGGAGCAGGAGCCGGACTGGGACTTGAGTGGTCCAGGTGCTCCTGGAGAGTTGGGCACATCCGAATGTATCTTCCCTCTCACTGGCTGTGTGACCCTGGCTAAGTTACTCCCCCTGTCTGTTCTGGTGGGGATAATGCTAGCTGCCCTCTAACACTTACTGGGCATAATAGAAGTTTCCTTTTCTTTTACATTTGCATCCCACTGCCAGTGTGCCTGATGAGAGCACAGCTTCCCTCCAGACCCTGATCTGGAGATCCCGACACCCTCCGTGTTGCTGCCCTGCTGTGCTGTAGGGCCTCAGAGTTGTCAGCATCCAGTGAACAGATGGGGAGAGAGAGCGGAGAAGGCACATTTGAGAAACGCCGTCCCTGGCCAGGCAGCCATGTCTCAGCAATGACCGCGGAGTCTAGGAGAGAAGGACCAGGGGCACGTTTTGGTGGACAGTTAGTCACCTCTCTGCCACACTCTCTGGGCTGGTTTCTTGGTCACTAAACCGAGGAGGAGAATAATACCTAGCTCGTATGTTTGGCGTGAGACTGAATGGTAATCATGCAACAATTGCTAGCTGCTATTGTTAACATTAGGAACTAGACCTTGCTATCATTCACCAAAGAATCCAGAGTCCTGGGTTCTGGGGTCTAAGAAGCAATTCAGGAGCAAAGTCCCTGTGAAGACCTTATTTTTGAACATAGGTTTTTCATCTGGCTCTCCTCTGCCCCTGTGCCTTGGGTTTGGTGTGTCTGCTGTCCCCTCCACTCACCTCATCACTGTCCCCTCTGGTTCTCAGATCTGCCCACTGGTTTTTGGCTGCATATTTGCTGCCACGGCACCCACAGCCCTCATAGACTTGCCTCTAACCCCACCGACAGAGCACGGCTCTCCAGGGACAGACCCTGCACCACACAGGTAACCCCTTTATCGAGCTGCCTGAATCCCTCCTTCCCCTCCTGCCCACAACCACCTGTCTGCAGGGGTCTGGTAAGGGGAGGATGGTATGCTCTCCCTTCCTCCTCCCCTCTGTCTGCTGGGTCTCTCATCTGCGGAATTCACTCAGGAAGGAAGGACTGGGAAAAGGACCAGGGTCCCTTCCAGGTCTGGCAGGTGCTCCCTCTGGCTGGGACGGCTTACCTGAGCGGCAGGGGGACAGGTGTTGCCTCTCATGTGGCCACTGGAGAGTGGACCAAGCCAGTGACCTTCTGCAGCCGTGGCACAGCCCAAGGAGCCCTCACCCTCTTTGCAGGAGCACCTAGGGCCCAATCCTTGCCTCCTCTCTCCACCTGGCCTTTGGGGCCCCTTCTCCTCTCCACTGGTCACCTGGCAAGTCTGCTGCCTACACAGGTATTCCCCTGGAAAAGGAAAGACCCATCTCGTCTTCTGCCATCCCAGCCCCCTTCGCGTACCTCTCCTTTCTTGGGGAGGAAGCAGAGCACTGCGGAGGACTTGGCTTCACAAGGAACCTGGTTAGATAAGCGCCCCCCAGGACACGGTTACCTGTGAATGTCTGTCATGCGCCCTCCTGGAAAAGTGACAGCAGGCAATGGAACTCCACCCTGTCACCCAGAGCCTTTGGGAATAGGCTTGGCTGTCGCCCTGCCCCCAGCTTGGTCCTAGGCTGACCTTTTCTGACCTTCCCTCTGTCCACCCAGCCAGATTGGCAGGGCTGGCTCCAATTCCTATCTGAAACTGGGGCCAGACAGGCATGTGGACACCCTAGGCAGGCTTGCCTCTTGGCACACCTTCAAGACAAAGCACTTTAAATATTTCTTCAATAAATATTCAGTAGGACCGAAGAGAAACTGATGTTCTGTTAATGGTTATAGAAAAATCTTTCCTTTATCATTCCTCTCCAACAGCCAAGGAATTGATGTTCCAAAAAAGAAGAAGCCAAATACCTGGTAAGACATTGTCTTCTGTAAATTCTTCTATTTTCAGTCTTTCCTGTAGTTTCTGAAAGGAGGTGACTTCTTAAGAGGCAGAAACCAGAGTTTAAAATTTAAGTAACAAAACAAAACTTGTTTTTAATTTCATGGTATGCTTTATTTATTTTTGAAATTTTTTAGCTGACCGTGAGTGCCTGTGAATGCAAGAAGGTACAGAGCACAGAAGTCTGCCTGGGTGAGAAATGTGTTTATTCTTTCTTGTTCTTTTATTTTTTTTAAAAGATTTTATTTATTTATTTGACAGAGAGAGACAGCCAGCGAGAGAGGGAACACAAGCAGGTGGAGTGGGAGAGGAAGAAGCAGGCTCATATCGGAGGAGCCTGATGTGGGGCTCGATCCCAGAACGCCGGGATCACGTCCTGAGCCGAAAGCAGACGCTTAACTGCTGTGCCACCCAGGCTCCCCATTGTTCTTTTATTCTTTATCCTGTTTTTTTATTTATTTTTTTCATTGTTTTGTTTATTTTTATTTTTTTAATTTTTTGGAAAGATTTTATTTATTTATTTGATAGAGATAGAGAGACAGCCATCGAGAGAGGGAACACAAGCAGGGGGAGTGGGAGAGGAAGAAGCAGGCTCCCAGTGGATCAGGGAGCCCAATGCAGGGCTCGATCCCAGGATGCTGGGATCATGACCTGAGCCAAAGGCAGACGCTTAAGGACTGAGCCACCTAGATGCCCCAGCTTGTTTATTTTTAAATGTCAGATCCAACTTAACCCACTGAGGTCAGCGTGACAACCATTTCCAGCCACACAGTTAGGTGGGGCGGGGCTCAGACGACCTAGGTGTGCCAGGATTTTCCTGGAGATGACTTTGTGCTCTCGGGTGCTGCCCAGTGGGCGTGTCCCCTGTTTCAGCTGCCTGATGGGGCCACTACCCCCTGCTCTAGGGAGCACCTCTCCACTCTTCTGGCCCCTCTCACAACCCTGGGCCTTTTCTTCTCCCTCCAGCTCTTGGGGGGCTGTCCTCAGTCCAGGCACCTTGACCACAGTGAGATCCTGAACCAAATTCTGCCACTTTAATGGCATGTGTAGGGGAAAAAAATGTTCACCTTGATGCAAACTTGCCCAGCTTGAATCCAAGCCCAGCCCCTTACTAACTGTGAGCTTGGCAAGAAATTCAGCCTCTCGGGACGCCTCAGTGACTCAGTCAGTGAAGCGTCTGCCTTTGGCTCAGGTCATGATCCCAGGGTCCTGGAATCGAGTCCCATGCCGGGCTCCTTGCTCAGTGGGGAGCCCGCTTCTCCCTCTCCATCTGCCTGCCACTCCCCGTGCTTTGTGTTCTCTCTCTCTCTGTCAAATAAATAAATAAAATTAAAAAAAAATTCAGCCTCTCTGAACCGAGGCTTAGTCGACTGTAGTAAGGCAAAGGTCCCAACCTCACCGGGTTATCCAGAGGATTCAGGTAATATATGCACAGTCTGGCCTTGGGAGGCTCGCAATATGTAGACACTGCTCTTCTTAGGATAACTAGCCCTGTGGCTGTCTTCTTGCAAAGTGATATCAGCGTTCCTTACCCTTCATACACAGATCCCAGGCTAGTAACTGGGTCAAAAACTAGAAGCCCACCTAGCTGTCAATTCTGACCTCCCCTTCCATGTGTGATTACTTTAGGCGGAATGAAGCTAGATGGCTGCTAGTCAGCGTGGAGTTGTTGATGGGGCCCTGTCTTGCCCATGCCTGCCAGAGGACAAGAGATGATGGAATTGTCACAATCCCAAACTTTGCACACATACATTCGTGGGTCCTAGACAATGGCTTAACCTCCTACTGATCTGGGGCAAATTAGAAAAGTACCATCTTCATCGCCGAGTTTTGTAGGGATTAAATGGGGTAACGGGTCTGGACTTCTCAGCACAGGCCCACAGGAAGGGGTGTCGTGACACCAAGGAGGGGGTCCTGACACCCTGGAGCAAACCTCATGACTCCCAGGCTTCTGTGCTGGGAAAAACAGGAAGCTCTTCTTGGGGCCGATCCTGGGCACTGAGGGTGAGGACGGGCTGTGGGTGCAGAAGACTGGAGTGTGGGGGCCCCTTCAAACCCCTAGAGGTAAAGCAGGGGACCAGCCCCACTCCCAGGGACAAAGGCGAGGACACTGGAAGTCAGTTCTGATTTCTCTGTCAATTTCTGCAAGAGACACTGTCCCAAGGCACCATCCACTTCCTGCTCTTTCTGTCTTGCTCTTCTTCCCACTTCCCTTTGTAATCACGGTTGACCCTTGTACAGCACAGGGGTTAGGGGCACCAAGATCCGGTGCAGTCAAAATTCCACAAGTAACGTTTGACTCCCTTAAAACTTAACTACTAATAGCCTGCTGTTGACCAGAAGCCTTACTGATCACATAAACAGCCCATTAGCACACGTTTTGTATGTTATATGGATTATATGCTGTGTTTGACAACAAAGTAAGCCAGAGAAAAGAAACTGTTATTGAGAAAATCATAAGGAAGAGAAAAAATATTTATAGGACTGTACTGTATTTATCAAAAAAAAAAAAAAAGTAAATCTGCACATAAGTGAATCCCCGCCGTTTTAACCCATGTTGTTCAACAGTCAAGTATACTTCAGGGCAGGAATTTTCCCGTCCTTGTTGCCCCACCCAGTCTGGCCTGCTGCTGAGGGAGAATTTGTTTCTTTGAAAGTATTCTGTTAAGCAAGTGACCTCCGCTATCTGACCTCCGCTATCCCGGGGCTGGCTGGAGACCCAAGCTGCCATTACTCCTCCAAGAAGTATTTGAGAAGGCTCAGAGCCATTAGGCACCCCATGGGCTTGTCAATCTCATCTGAGAGGTGACTAAGCTCAACTCCTATGCCATCTACAAATAGGAATGGTGACAGAATAGAAGAGAGTCCCTAAGGGCACACACGTTCCTGGGAGGCAGATCTGAGTGTGAGTGCCTGTGGAAAGTCCTAAGGCACCGGGGGACCAGAACTGGACACCTGGGAGAGGCAGATACTTGAAGACATTAGTCTACATTTGTTTCACTTTGACCTTAGAGACACCCAAAGGGAAATTGAATCATTTTAACCAGTCATGGGTCGGAGAACACAAGAGACAAGCATCCATTATGCTCAGGCCTTGTTCATCCCAGAGTTGGAAAGAAGAGTCTCTGTAAGGTCAAGGCTGGCCATGCCACCACGGAGCAGGGTGGACTTCCCAGGACAACTGGCTGCCCCCGAGAACGCAGTGGCATGGGGCCATGTCACAGGTTCAACTCCCTTGCAACAGAAACGGATGAGAAGCAGGCATGTGTGTCCCACATTTTGGACAAGCAAAGAAAGCAGCCAACCCTGATGAGCGAAGACTAAGCTATCTATTGGAATAACCAAGTGACAGAAAAATCAATTCTACCAAGGAGAGACAGCATAAAGGACCCCGAAATGCCTGCTGTTTGTGGGGAAGAGATTCTGTATGGGTTTCCCGGTGAAGGAAATCCATGCTGGGAATTGGAGGGAGGCAGGGGAGTTATTGAGCAGGTATACCACGTGAGACTTGCGAGGAAGTTGTGAAGATGACACTTGTAAAAATGAGTAAGAATAGCAGGTTTTTACTAATGCATTAGGGAAAAGATACACTGACCTGAAAATGGATCTCGTATGAACTCAGGCAGGCGTGGAATCAATGAGGGGTCTGAAATGGCCAAGACCCTGAGCCCATTCTTCAAAACCATCCTTAGCAAGAGGGATGAGAAGGGAAATACAAACACTGAAGGGGTAATAGAAACCTTCCGGAAATAACTACTAGCAGAAGCAAATGCAGGACCCTTGGAGCATCTAAGGACCCCACTGAACAGGTGCAGGCAAGCTCCCGAGGGATTATAGGGATCAGCATCTCCCAGATCATCTATTGCAGTACCTGAAAAATGGCTTTGGTATCCTCATTATTACTTTCAATGAGTAAAGTTAGTGAATGTCCTGAAAGAAGACGCCCAATATTCTTGGTGGAAATAGGAGAGGAAAGGAGGGAAACAAAAGAAATTTTGTTCCTATCTGTCAAGTCTGATGTCAGTTACTGGGGAAACTCATCACACACGTGGAGGGTTGCAAAATGCTCAAAAGCCTAAATTCCCATCATGCTGATTTGAATCGAGCTGCATTTAAAAATGTGGTTTCTGGGGCGCCTGGGTGGCTCAGTCAGTTAAGTGTCAGACTCTTGATTTCAGCTCAGGTCAGGATCTCAGGGTCATGAGATCAAGCCCTGCATCAGGCTCCATGCTCAGCAGGGAGTCTGTTTGAGATTCTCTCTCCTTCTCACTCTGCCTCTCCCCCTGCTTGTGTGTGCGCTCTCTCTCTCTAAAATCAATAAATAAATCTTTTTAAAAAATGTGGTTTCACGCCCCCTCTCTCCCACCCAAAATGCCAAATTGATGAAGAAAAGTGCTGCTAACTGGATCTGCTTGCATTGTCGGTGTGTTTGTGCCTTCACAGTCCACAGACATAGAAGAACGCTGAAACAGCCCGCGCACCCCCACACGAACTCTGTGGGCTAGAAAGCCCATCTTGAGGGCCCTACCATTACGATAGCCACCCCCAGGCCCTGCACCTGCCCCATGGCCAGGGTTCTATAGAGCTCTTTTCCACCTCCTTGTTTGGACTCCCCTTCTTCTCCGGTACATTTATTGCTCTCACTCGTGCCCCCCGCCTAGGTCCCCACACCATTCACTTCCTCGGGACATTCTTCGTATCCCTGCAAAGCCCCTGAGGCTGGGCCTTCCTCCAATCTTATGCTCTTAGGGCCAAGCCTGCTATGGGGCGACAAACTAAATTATGTTAAATAGGGAGTGGGCTAACGTGCCAGTGTTAGCAAGGCCCTCTAAGCGATAGAGTCTTAATCCAGAGAAATAACTCCCAGTGCTAATTCAGGCTCAGTGGCAAGGTGATGGGGATGGTTTAGGGATGGCAGGCCCATTGGGAGTCTCACATTAGAAATGTTGCCTGTGAATAAGGTTGACCTTACTCATTGACAGGCGCTACTTACAGTTACACTCAGGACAAGGACTGTGGCTTTGTCAGAGGCCCCACGTACATATATGAGGGATACAAAAAGGAAGTCTGACTCATATCTCTACTAAGTCCTATTTAATATCTCAATTATCTCATTACTGATCTTTCAAAGGGAGAGATGACAATGAAGTCATCTCATGTGTATGAATCCCTACGTATTATCACCAAAAATGATCGTGTTAGGTAATAGATTTATGTGGTTATAAATTATGGTATTAATGTTGCTAAAACATAATTAGGTGTGCATGTGAAATCTATACACACCCTGGAGCTCATGTACTGATGAAAATTATATGTAACAGATGTACTCTTGAAAACTCATATATAAATAGAAATATGTACCATTCTGAAGTGCACTAAGGAATATTGCTATTTAAACAAAGCCTACAATTATACCTATTTAAGAATGAGGATCCTCTAAATTTAGGATATTTAGGCTGTTATTTATAACATGGTTTACTTGAATGTACAGACTTACACATGTAACTGCATACATGTGCGTGTGGGTATGTGTGCACATAGTACTATGTAATATACGGTAGCTACATAGACTTAAGCCAGTGGTGAATTTCTCCTTCCTGGTCTTATTTTCTTTTTAAAATTCCTTCCTGTAAACCATCTAGGTCCTAGTGAAGGCCAGTCTAGTTAGTTCATCAACCTTCCATTGGAAGGATGCTCCCTAGGGGACAGGTCATGCAAACAAATCAATCTTGCTCCCCGTGGCAGGTAGTTATAAAGAAATAGGACCTGGTGGAAACTGAGTCATATTGTTATAACAGTCCCTTCCCTGCAAATTGTTTTTCTCATTTTGCTTCTGATTTTGACTGGGATCAGGGAGCCCTGAGCGGACCATTTCAGATGGAAATGTAGCTGGTTCAGCATGGTTGGGCAAAAGGAGGCCCGTAACCTCATAGATTGGACTGCAATTTCCTGCCCAGCTTCCCAAAGGGGGGCTTTCAGCTTCTTTTAGCCCACTTATTTATTATCTGGGCTTACTGTATCTGTAGGTCACTGGCTGTTACTTTATTGCTTTTTTTATGACCCAGTCCAAAAACTTCCAGTCTTAAAAATGTGAAACAATTACATCTATAATTTCTGGGCTGGCTTTAAGTGCCATGTAAGAATATGTTTTAGAAACACTCTTCACAAAGAATTAAGATGTGTAACTTATAGAAAATACTATGTGACAATCACAAAGTCAGTAGAGAAAAGGAGAGAAAGAGCTAGATATTTCATTGTCTATCTTTTTTGACAAAGTGATAACATTTTGGCAATACTCTTTGGATTTTCTTTGGACAGGGAGTTTCTGAGCCTTGAAAGATGATCTCTTCCCACTGAATTAAATGATGACTCGTGTATATTATTCCTGGTTGATTACCAGGAAAGGCCTCCTCGATGTCATCCGTTGCCCCAATCATCTTCTCGCATGTTCTTGTCTAACTACAGATGCCCTCCATATTGGTCTTTACAGCTTCTAACAGCCCACTTCCTAGCAGCTGCCAGTGCTATGAAACCCAGGAAGCTCTTGTATCATGTACCCTGATGGGAGATTTGGAAAATGTGATCATAATATTTATAAAGGAAAAAGTTCAAAGTAAACACGGAAGCATAAGAAGTAGAGACACACCCAGGGTAGAGCTAAGCAGCTACGAGGAATCATGTCCAACGACATCAGCTTGTTCTACACCTGTATCTGCAGGCAGCCAAGGGGATGCTCACCAACAGCCAGCTCCAAATGACTCCCTTAACCAATGCCGGGACCGAGCCTGGGGTTACATACACCTCAGAATATCAAGGGAACTCCTGCATCGTCTTATTTGCACACTCAGAAAAATTCCCAGGGCTTTCTCATAAGATGTTCTGAATACAAGGTAGAAAAGCTCATCAGATTTTTGTTCATAAATGTGGAGGTGGTGCATTTATTTGCACGGTAGAGGTAAAATTTTAATGATATTCAAAATGGATGGCATGTGATGAATTTATAAAAATCACCTCATTTATATTTTATAGGCATTGAATTTGGGTCCTTTCTTTCCAGCCGCCTCTCCTTGGTCTAAAAGATCTATAATGTAATAACAGTGAGGAATCCCAGCATCACTACTGTCATTTCCTTTTTTAGACCCATTTATTGATTACTCTGATGCCTATTGCCTCCTTTAGACTATGGGTAACTCCAATGCGGTAGGAGCATCTGGCCAGAACAGTGGCATTCCTCCCGCTGAATCAGCTGGGTTCTTGTACTAAAAATATCATTCTGGACACAGAATATGACAGGCTCAGAAAGAAAGCCGAATTAAGAGACAAGAGTCCCAGGTTTGAATCCTGGACCAACCACTAACTAGCTCTGTGACTCTGGACAAAGTCATCTCTGCTCCCCCATTTGGCAAATGGAAGGATAGGATTGCATAGTCTCCAAGTGCCCTCACGGCTCTAACATTTTATGTTCCTGTGATATGGAAGTTCTAATAATAGGGCATATGGAGAAATCAGTCGTGGCCAAATGTCTCCCATTTCCTTCAGTGGAAGTGGAGAGAGCCGAGTGAGAGAGCCATCCAGCCATACTGGAAACATGCTGAGGATATGTTAAATCAGGAAGAGGCACAAATGGGGGAAACTAGAATTATCATCAAAGGGATCCAAGGTTTTGATGAGAAAATCAGCAGAGAGCCGCACACCGGCCCTGGTGATGCCAGCAAGCCTGGGGGGGTGGGTGTGAGCACATGACCTCTGGTTGAGAAACGACTCCCGGAGAACGGGTCACACCCGAGACCATGGGTGCTGGGTGTACCCTGGGGTCCCCGCTCTCAGCAGATCCAAGTTGCTTAGCATGACATGGAGATCACGTCTTAATAGAACTGCAGGTGCTATACAGTAATATCTTCTTTTTTGAAACCTAAAATTTCAACAACGAGGGCTTCTGAAGACTGTTTTCAGAGCGGTCTTTGAGCATTGGTGGGGGGCTGAATCAACCTACTTATGTCACCCACTTCTCATTGATGAAGGGCACGTGGTTAGCAATTAGTCTTTTGAGGGAAAGATGGATTATTCAATAAATGATGTTAAGATTTTGGAGAGAAAAAGCTAAACATGTAGGGAAAAAATTAGATTTCTTACTTCATCTCATATGCCAAAATAAATTCAAAAAGAATTAAATATTTAAGTGAAAAAAAAAGACAAACTGGAAAAAAATTTGAGTTATTTCTGGAGACAAAGTTTAATATCTTTATTCTATAAAATCTGCTTGTAAATAATACAGGAGGAATTCCCTAATGAAAAAAGAAATAAAGAACAGAAACCGGCAACTCATAAATGAAGACATAAAATTGACCAGTAAACGGATGAAAAAATGTCCAACCTCATAAAGAAATCAAAGTAAACACAAGTGGAAACATTTGAAATACTACTTTGGTCCAACAAAGATTTTACTTTAGGGGTGCCTGGGTGGCTCAGTCCATTAAGCGTCTGCCTTTGGCTCAGGTCATGATCTTGGGGTCCTGGGATCAAGGCCCACGTCGGGCTCCCGGCTGAGCAGGGAGCCTGCTTCTCCCTCTGCTCCCCACTTGTGCTGTCTCTCTCTCTCAAATAAATAAACAAAATCTTTTTAAAAATGATTTTACTTTATTTTTTTTATTATGATATGTTAGTCACCATACAGTACATCATTAGTTTTTGATGTAGTGTTCCCTGACTCATTGTTTGCATATAACACCCAGCGCTCATTACAACACATGTCCTCCTTAATACTCATCACTGGAATACCCCATCCCCCACCCCCCTTCCCCCTGAAACCCTCAGTTTGTTTCCCAGAGTCCATAGTCTCTCATGGTTCCTCTCCCCCTCTGATTTCTCCCCCTTCAATTTCCCCTTCCTTCTCCTATGGTCCTCTGTGCTATTCTTTACGTTCCACATATGAGTGAAACCATATGATAATTGTCTTTCTCTGCTTGCTTATTTCACTTAGCATTATGTCCTCCAGTCCTGTCCATGTTGCTGCAAACGGTGGGTATTCATCCTTTCTGATGGCTGAGTAATATTCCATTGTATATATGGACCACATGGGATAAAGAAGATTTTACTTTAAATAGTACTTAATGTTGGTAAAGATTTGAGGGAAGCACGAACCCATTCTGTATGCATGCCTCGCTAGTAGTCACTGTCCCATGGAATATACTGGTACCCTGGGATGGAGACTGGCCAGCTGTTCACCAAACCCATATTTCTTTCTTCCGGGCTTATAGCTATACTACACTTCTCAGCCTCCTTAAAGAGAGATGTGGCCATGCAACTAAATTTTGGCCAAAGGGATGTGGCCAGAAGTAAGGCGCACCATTCTAGGCCCACCCATAGATACTAGACATGTGACCCTATCGTCTCTCTAGGAAGCCACGAGATTAAAAAACAAAAACAAAAACAAAAAAGCCCCGAGTAGAACAAGTTCCCTCTCACTACCTTTTGTGCCATTTTGTTCTTCATGGACAAGGAATAAAATTCTTCTGTATTAATCCACTGAGGATGGAGGTTTCTTCTTATTTCAGCTAGTGAGCATTACTGCCAGGGATTTTTTTTTTATGGTGCCTCAAAGTCAGGTGCTTTGAAAAACTTAAATATGTGACAGTGATTTAGTGGCTGAGCAACAGGTGGTGAAGATAGCTGTGGAGGCCAGATGGTTCACAAGCCGTGGTAAGTCATGGCAACTATTTGGTCAATCTGCAGCCTGGAATGTCCTGGGAGACCTCAGCTCCAGAAAAAGTGGTGGCAGGAGTTAAGAGTGACTGCTTAGATCTATGACCACCTAGATCTAGGTATATAAATACTTTTTATAAGGTATGAGATGACCTCCAGCAAGAATCACCTGGTTTTCCAGCAAAGAGAGAAGGCATGAGAAAAGTCTACAAATAAAAATTTAAGGGTAGAAAAGTTGGTGCTTCTGGACCCCAAATAATAAGAGGTAAGACTGGAAAGTTCTAGTCACACTTTCCAGTTAAACAAAGAGATTTGGATGGTGGCTATGATCCAGTCACCCAAGGCTGATTTTAAAGATTACATCCAGGTAATCGTGAACTTGAGAGAGGAGGGGACACAGAGATAAGGCATCCTGGAGGGCTTTGCTAGGAAAGGCCCTTAGTGAGGCTGCTGGTCCATGGGAACTGCCTGGAAAAAGAGTAAGAAGTGACTAAAGATTTGAGGGAACTCTCCTACCACGGAAATTAGAAGTCCACACCATAAAGGTCTTTCATCTGAGACTAAAACAACACTAGGGTCCTCAAATTTGCTGGAGCATGCAGTCTGCTGTGATAGCTGGGCAGTCTAGAATACTAACCCTGTCTTTTATTTTCTGTGTTCTGATGCTGACCCTCAAAGGGATTGCCCTGCCCAGGGATAGCAGATTCCTGGACACAGGAAACAACTCAGGCGGGTGCCTTTCAAATGCAAACTAACCAGTCCAAGGAGCCCCCACCTCCAACCTCCTCTCAGCTTTTAACTCTCTAGGACAGGATGCCCCTGCCCTAATTGCCCAGGGCCAGGCACCAGGCAACTGGAAACAGCCCCACCGCCAGAGTCTGCTGAAACTTGAAGCTAGCCCAGCCTAAGCCTGCTTGCTGTTCGCCTCCCCCCATTTCTTCTCCTGGAAACCACAGTAAAGGCTCTTGGCCAAGTTTCCACTGGCTCCCTCTGCCTCCTGAATGACCCTGGTGCTTCCCTGTCTGTCCCCTGAGGACATGGCCTGTTCCCCTCCCCCCAGGATCTGTCTTTTCAATAGCAGTGGTCTCCTGATACCCTGACCTTACTATACCTCAAATTTTCTATCAATTTTAAAACAACAGCTAAGGCCAACGTATTAGTATCCATGTTAGACGTTGCCATGGAGAGAGATACACAAACGGGTTCCTCCCAGTGAACAGCATCAAGTGTAACTGAGGAGGAACGTCCCCTGTCCCCAGGGGAGGGTGCCTTTATAATGCCTGCCTGGCAGGATTTCAAAATTGCTCTGAGCCCGTGGCTACCCTGTGTTTCCAATTCTTCCCTCCTTTGAACGGGAGTTTTATTGTGGTATCCTGTCCCTGGTCCACAATTATATATCGGATGTGAGGAGGGGAAGGCAACTTGTCTTTTGACTTCACAGGTTGCTGGATCACGAGGAGTGGTGCAGGTCCTGCATAGAGAGGAGAGCTCATGCCCAGAGAGCCTAGACTCCAGCGACTGGGTGGCTCTTTGAGTTGTGCCCCATGGAGCGGTTAAGTGTGTTCCATGTGGCAAAGAAAAAGGAAAGAGAAAATAAATAATTGGTCATCAGAAGGGCAGACCATGGCCTAGACTATGAGCTCAAGCAAGGCGATGGGGTTGGAAAGATGTATACGACTTCCAGCCCTGGCCTGGCCTCCAGCTGTCTTTCCCGCAGCCGCAGGTACATGGAAAGGATCTAGGACGGGAGTCTAAGGCCCTGGAGATGCCACCAGAGGACAGAAGGAGATTCGGTCCCTCTGTGACTGAGGCAGAGCCCTCTCTGCTACCCGCTGGCCTTTACATGCATGAAAACACTGCTTCCACCAAAAGTTATGTCACGTGGCAGTCCTGGGGGGTACAGTCTGGAAATATACCACAGCCTTATCACGTGATGAATCATTTAATCCATTGCAGAGCAGCTAAGATCACAGGTTCCAAAGGCAGGTGTCCTACCACATGCTAGCTGTGTGACCTTGAGCAAGTTACTTAATCACTCTGTGTCTCTGTTTCCTCACTCATGAGATAGGTATTCTGACAGTATCTATTTCAAAGGGTGTGGGGAAGATTCAGTGAATTAATATCTGTAAAGCTTTTAGAACAGAGTTAAGCTTCAAGGGACTGTACAGGTTGACTTTTATTTGAATTCACAATTCCACTTTTAGTATCATCTGAAGGTCACAGTCCTAGATTTTATTTACTTATTCAACAAATGTTTAGGGAGTTCTGACCATCTCCCAGACATTCTGATAGGCACTAAGTAAACAGTGTTGAAAACTGATGTGGCCAAGGATTTGTAAACAAGGATTTTGCAGCTATATCATTCATGCCAAGAAAAAAAAAAAAAGAACAACTTGGATGTCCTTAAATAAGAGATTATTAAAGAAATTATGCTATATCCACAGAGGGAAATAGAATGCTGACACTAAATGGATCAAACAGAAAAGCTTCAAAATGCATAGATATATGGAAGATATTCACAGTGTAAGTGCCTGCCTCAGGGCCTTTGTATGTGCTCTTCTTTCTGCCTGGAAAACCTGAAACATAGAAATTGCTCCATAAATAATCGCTGGATGAATTAATTAACTGGAAAAGACAAATTGGAAAATAATATATACCGTATAATTCTATTTTCTAAATACATGCATAGTAGAGAGACTTTAAAGTTTAACAAAATATTACAATGACTACAGTTGGTTGATTTGATTGTGGGTGATTTTGACACCTGTATTTTTGGAATTTTCTAGAACAACCCTTTTTTATTATTAAAAAGGCAATTTGTTTTTAAATGAGAGTCTGCATATGAAGGATCAAATATAGTTCACTTTCTAAGGAAAATAATAATACAAACCTCAGAAAAATAATATGAATTAATTTTATCAAATGCCGACCCTGCGCCAGCTGGTATTCTAAATGCTTCATGTGCATCACTCCGTTTAAACGTCACCACGATCTAAGGTGGTGGCTGTGACCACCCTCCAGCAGGGTCTGACAGCAGCTACCCTGAGATTTCTATGCTGCGATAACTTCCCCAGAATGACCTAGCAATTTTTTGGCTTTTTTTTATTGTGGCAAAATACATATACAATCTACTATTTTAGCCATTTTTAAGGGTACAGTTCAGTGACATTAAGCACATTCACATTGTTCTGTAAGCATCATCCCCAACCAGCTCCAGAACGTTTCATCTCCCCAGACTTCAATTCTGTCCGCATTAAACACTAACTGTCCATTTCTCCATGACCTCAAGCCCCCGGCAACCACCCTTCTGCTTCGTGTCCCCACAAACTTGATGACTCTAGGCACCTCTTCTAAGTGGAATCACACAGTATCTGTCATTTCGTGACTGCGTGTTTCACTTAGCACATCTGCAAAGTTGTAGCAGGTGTCAGAATTCCCTTCCTTTGTAAGGCTGCATGTCCTATTGTGTGCACACGGCGTTATGTGCAGACACTCATCTGTTGATGGGCGCTTGAGTCTGTTTCTACCTTCGCTACTGTGAATTATGTTGCTGTGAACATGCATGTGGGGATATGTGTTCAAGTCCCTGCTTTCAGTACTTCTGAGTCTATAGCCAGACATGGGATTGCTGGGTCATATGGTGATGCTATTGTAACTGCTTTCCAGAGTGGCTGCACCAAACCCCAAGATTCAGAGGAAGCCAATCTTCTGCCTCTTTTCCTAATGCTTCTCTTCTTTCTTTCCTTCTTTCCTTCTTTCTTTCTTTCTTTCTTTTTCTTTCTTTCTTTCTTTCTTTCAAGATTTTATTTATTTATTTATTTGTCAGAGAGAGAGTATACACAAGTAGGGGGAGCAGCAAGCAGAGGGAGAAGCAGGCTCCCCTGCAGAGCAAAAAGCCCGATGTGGGATTTGATCCCAGGACCCTGAGATCATGACCTGAGCTGAAGGCAGGCTCTTCACCGACTGAGCCACCCAGGCGTCCCGGTACTTCTCCTTTCTGCCTTGTTTTCTCAACACTTCTTGTCTTAGCCCCCACTGCTTTCCTTCACCCTGGGAGAGGGCCACAGAGGAGAAAAATGGTATGGAAGTAGTTGTAGGAGCTCTGTGCCAGATTGAAGGTAAGACGCGTTTACAATTCTTTTCTTCCTGCACGAGGGGGCAAAGATCCTGCGGGTCCCTGAGTCAGATGAAAGCGGCAGTCGGGATGGGATTCTGCCCTGACCCCACGGATTACTAATAGCATTCCTAAGAAAAGTCAGAGCTCCATTTTCTTCTCGATAAAATAGCTTTTCTCTCTGGCTCTCACAGCTAGGCTCTGGTTGATTGCTCTGGGCCTAAGAATGCTTAGACAAGAATAAAATGCTCCACAAACTGTTTCCATCTTGGTGGAACACGATCCTGAACAAGGAGTTTCGCGTCACCGCTGGGATAATGTTCTGGACCACAGACAGCATCCGTTAGGTGACAATCGGGTAGGAACACAGCCAACGCTCCTTCCCTCCTACCAGCGTTGGGGACAGGGGAGCCAGGGTGCTGCAAACAGGTTCTTTCCCTTCTGCAGGAGGGCTGCCTTTCTCTGCTGCCCATCAGCGGACTTTTTATGCTTAAAAAGTTAAACCCTTGAGGTGACTCTTGCAAAGGAGCCCAATCAGAAAAACAACAGCAACACCCCAAACAGCAACAACAAAGGAACTGGGAACTGAAAGGGAAATTGTCTTCTTTGTATCCAATGCCAAGGGCATTTCTTTCAGCTCCATGTATCTCTTCTCCTCTACCCACTTCTGCGAAGAAATGAGGTTACACGCCACCACCAGGGACGGACCATCCCAGTCACGTGAGGGGCCCGGCAGCCTCTCTCCATGGTCGGGGCACTGATGGATTTGGGGGAGGTGAGGGGCGGGGCATCCCAAATGACCCCCAAATGTGGACCTGGGAGATGTCCCACAGACTGCCCCAACCCCAGCTGTGAAGGCATAGAGCTTGGTTTATGATTTCTCTTACACATGTTTATTTTTCACATTTACTCAAATTGATCTTCAGGCTGAACTGTGAGCGCCCCCAAAGCTGGACGGAAACCAGACAACCCGCCTAACTAATCCATCACCTCAGGTCTACCCTAAACGGAGACAAAGCGCGCAGGAGCTGCCGCCCCCATCCCGCAGC
Source organism: Ailuropoda melanoleuca (assembly GCF_002007445.2). Classification (NCBI taxonomy): domain Eukaryota; kingdom Metazoa; phylum Chordata; class Mammalia; order Carnivora; family Ursidae; genus Ailuropoda; species Ailuropoda melanoleuca. Next base: position 60,191,609 of record NC_048223.1, read on the forward strand.
CTTCTGTGGCAGCAACAGTGCTATAATTTGATGTCTTTGCAATAAATTACATGCCCACTCTACCCCCACCCCAGAGAGCCTTCTTTCTGCTCCAGGAACAGAGAGAAAAGAAAGAGAGAGAGAGGTCTGCAGTAGATGGAAACTGATGACCTATAAACTTGGCACTTCTGCTTATCTGCCTTTAAAACTTCATCGCTGAAAACGTTTGCTGACTCCCGATTTTTGTAGATGGTGAAGTCCTAACTCCTGAGCCTGGACTTGAGGCATTGTTCCATTTTTGTCTTAGTTTACATTTTTAGCACTACCCCCCCAACCCCCGCACCAGTTTCCTGTTCGGCTCCATGGTGAGATTCTCCAGTGGAGGGTACTCTTGTCTTACTCATCTTTCTGGTATGTGATCACCTGCCCAACCATGGGTGGGGAAAGAAGTAAGCAGCCCTCCCCTGCCATGATCTCAAACTCGATTCCTGTGGCTTTGGGGAGGGTCTGGAAATAGACACCCTTGTAGTAGCCAGCAGGCATTCAGGAGTCCGAGGGACCCTCTCCAGTTGTGCAGCGTGCAAGACTGATCTCTGAGCCAAGGAGAAGAGACAGTCTGGCTTACACCTGCTAATGCCCTCTCCCCACAAGTTCAGAAGCCTTTGCCAATGTTATTAAACTCAGCCTTAAGCTTCATGGTAATGAAGGCTCCCGTGTTGCAGGTGGTCTTTGCTGTAGGCACCAATGAGACCGTGCATTGAAATCCCCTTTCATTTTTCTCTACCTCCTCTCGGAGCTCAAGAAAATGAACATTAATGTCGTTGCTATTTATGTTTTACAGTGCTAATGCCACGGTATGTCATACACGTTGTAAAACAAATGCATTTACCTGCGATAATGCATTCGTTTCATTTCGATGCTAAATACGAAATGAGTAATGTGATAAACATGATGCTGAATGATTAAAATGAATCCGTAATTTCTTGCAATTGTTCGAGAAGGAAATTACAGGAAAATATTAATGCTTTTTATAATGATTACTGTGCTTGGGGTAAGCAGAAAGCCACTGTCTCCTCCCGGGATATCATTTGTTCCAATTCAATATAGTAAATTTAATTGAAGGCCCTTGTGCCATTAAAAAAAACCACACACACATTCTTCTACCCAGTTTTAGCACGTGGACAGTGTTTTTAGCTTTCATGTAGATCCGTGGAGTTTTAGAACTAGCAGTAACATTGAGGTCATGTGGTCAGTATTGATTACAGACAAAGAGGCGGAGGCTCCATCTATGGGCTTGTCCACCGCCCTACAGGTGAGTAGTGGCAGAGCATCCTTATGGCTCATTTTGGAGGAAAATATTGAGAGAATATATTTCCTTCACTGGTGCGTATGTCACGAAAGGTCTCGGCAATCATAACAGAAAATGTTTTCTCTGGGTTAATTAATCTCTGGGCAAATGTATATCTTCAATGCGCTGATACAGAGCGCTTCTCTCTTACCTGCCTCTCCCAGGCTGATTTCTCTGCGCACAATTACCAGATCTGTTTTAGATGCCCTCAAAGCATGGAGGGCTAAGTGTGCAGTTGCGGACTCGATGGGAGGATTCATCAGGGAGGGAAACTAGCAGGTACCTAGGAAAGTGCTTCCCACCTTCCTTCCCGTTATGGGCTGTAGAGACTGTCCTTCTGCAACATGCCGGGGCACGCTGCCAAGGCTGCTTCTGGCTGGGGGTGGCTGATGCTGCAAGACCAGTTGCCCCGGGGTCTCCGGGACCGCCCCGAGGGCTCAGAGGATCAGTACTTCACAGCACCCTACCTCTTCCTGCAACATCATTTGGAGAGCTTGGTACAGGCAAGAAACGCGCCCGAACAACAGAGGTCCAGTTCTGCGGGGTCACCCCCAAGACCCAGCTCCTTGTGGCATACGTGGTAGGAACTTACTTCCCGTCCTCTCTGTGTTCACATTTAGTGATCAGAAATTGAATTAAGGCTTGGGTGTAATCTTTACTTAACCAGAGCCAAGCGGTTGAACACCCTGTGAGGTCACGTACAGAATATTATTCTGAGGCTGAGTAGACTTAAATATTTTATTATTCGCAGTGACCTTGGGCATGTCTCAATGACAGCCAGGTGAAAGCACAAAAAAATTAACCCTGTAGGGGAAGAGTTGGACGAGGAGCTGCCACAGAAATGTTTATTCTATTCCTATCTTGGCTCCTTTTGGTAAGATACATCTTTAAGCATTTTCATAGCCCAAAGAGACAGCATTTGTGAAAGCCTACAACATGATGGACTGCCCTAAGAGGCGCTCTGCAAAGACAACTAACTCCCCTGCCTTCTTTTCCATCTGCATCTTTATATAATTTTGTGTGGGGGGGTGTTTGTTTTTGGTTTTTGGGTTTTTGGGGGTTTTTTGTTTTGTTTTGTTTTTGTTTTCAGAAAAATGTGTCTTTTGTCTTAGAGCCTTCGATGATATGAGGAAGGAGGTCACAGTAAAACAGGTTGGTGAGGTCAGTCAAGTAGGAAAAATAACAAAAAATTCTAGACTTTATGGAGGCTTTGCTACATGCCAGCCACTATTGTAGGTACTCTGCACATTGCTGCAAATATCGCAAGTTGCTGTGCTCAATGTGCATTCCAACTTCACTCTGCACGACAGAGGCTGCAAGACAAACTGTATTTGCCAAATTTCCCTGCAGACAGGATGCTGCTGTCACCTGGGTTCCAATGAGCACATGTGCCAGGGAAGTCTGGGAAGTGGCCTTGAGCTACGCGAGAAGGGGAAGTGCATTGTCTGCTGGAGCAAACAGACCCTCCGAGGCTGACATGGCAGAATTTCCGGCGTGCGGTATGTGTTGTCAAGTTAGCTGAATGGTAGGAGCTCATGGTAGTTGTTTTCTGCTAGGTCGGTCCTGTGCCACACTGGGCATTTTCCCTGGCCAAGTGTGGTTCTCTGGCACTCCCAGAAATTCTCAAAGCTAATAAATAACTTTAACTTCCCATTTGCTTATGGGAGTTAATATATACGCTGTTTTTGTTTTGTTCTGTTAAAAACCCTAACTAGTACTGCAGTTAGTAGCAGAAATGGCATAGGAATAGAGCACTGAGCAAATGGGGATCTAGGATTGATTACGCAAGGGTCCCGTTGACGTTAGAAGGTGGAGCAGTGGCAGTCCGTGGGATGTGGTGGTGAAACAGTTTCTTACATTATTGTCCATGTTCATCTGAAAGGAAGAGCCACTGAAGGCAAGCCTCCCACTGTAGACCAGTATGAAGGACATAAAGAATATGAGAATGTGGGACAGACTGGCTACTTCTAACTGCTTGAAATTTTAATGAAAAAAACAACAAGCTCAAGTTTTGAACTCTCAATGCAAGGCACAGTGTGGTAGGCTGCCTCTAGAGTGGGCTCACTGACCCCCATCTCCTAATATTCATACCTTGTGTGATCCCCTCCCCTTGAGTGTAGGCTGGATTTATTGACTCATTTCTAATGAATAGAATATGGTGAAAATGGTGGGTATCACTTCTGTGGCTTGCATTTTGGGTCCACTCTCTTGCTCTCTTGGAACGTTCACCCAAGGGAGCCAGGTATCGTATCATGAGGGAACCCTGTGGCGAGGCCCATGTGTTTAGAGACCAAGGCCCGTCAACAACCACAAGAGTAAGCTTGGATGCAGACTCCTCCCCCCACCTCGGGCGAGTCTTCAGATGAAAGCAGAGCCCCGGACCACAGCTTGACTGAAACATCATGAAAAATCTTGAGCCAGAGGCACTTAGCTAAGCCACTTGGATTCATGACCCACAGAAAATCCACAAGGTAATAAATGTTTGTTGCTCTGAGCCACTAAGTTTTGGGTAGTTTGTCACAAAGCAATAGATAACTAATATAGATTTCTTTGAAGACCAAGTCTTTTCATTGATGGTCCTGAAAGAATCTCCCTTACCTGTGTTAGCCACTGGGAAGACACAGCCAAAAACTGAGTTGTGAATCTGATTTTGCAAGGTGATGGATTATAAAAGTCCTCGCCTGCAGAGGATCCTTAAAAAATCAGGTGGACAAGAGGAATGTCAATACGTCTCTTTGCTCAGCCACATTAGCTCTTGCTCAGTGCGTTCCTGAATAAAGTGGCCATAGAGGCAAGGACAGGGGCTCCCATGGGCTCTAAAACTGAAATTCACTTTAAGGCTTTTCTAGCTACTTCCCAGTGGAAACCAAATTGAGTATAACACCATGCCCCCTGGGGACTTAGCTGACCTAGAGGCAGGTTTTTATTTTTTACCCCCTCTACCTTTGAGGAGAAAGGGATTGATTAGTTCTAGATTTATATCTATTCTAGACATATATTCTAGGTTTAAATTTGCCTGCTGTGCTTCTGCAAGAAACACAATCCCTGCAGTTATTACTGATAGTAATAATAGTGTCTTGCACGATATTGCTCCTGTCAAGGAACTGACTTTACAGTGAGCAAATTAAGGCAGTGAGCTGATATGGATGGTGTTTTCAAATGTGGGTTTTATTATGATCCAGGTATGGTGAGGCCAACAATTGTCAGGAGACAATTGCTATGGAAAAGGTAGCTTGTTTCCTACAGCCCCCAAGAGGAGGGGTCATGCCACACCATGCAGTGGGGGCGGGGTTGGGTCACATGGGGAAGCACCAGGGTCAACTAGGAGACAGACAGAGCAAGGCAAAATCATGGTTGAGGATCTTTCTTGTGGCTCTGCAAAAAGGAATAGGTGAGGCAGGGTGAGCAGGCTCACTCAGGATTGGCTAGTTTGAATAATTTCAGCAAGTTCTGAGGTATAAGGGTGGTCCCTACTTGTCTGATATCTGGCTCTGGGATGACCAGGGCAGGGGAAGAATGGCCTGTAATTTAACAGCCAGATAGGGGAGTTGGAGAGAGTGTGGGCTCAAGACAGGTTGGTTTGCATATGAAAGGTTCATCACAGGCTGGTCTTTTACTATATCCTGAAACTGGCTAATCTGGAAGGGGCAGTCTCTTCAGTGTCAGTAAGGCCTCAAATGTCAACCTATCAGAATACCAAAAATAAAAAGGCATGACTGGTACAGATAGGAATCTCTGCTCCAGCATGCATCCTTTTCCCTAGACAGCGTTAGAGAACATAAAAATTAATGTATCAAAGACTCAGTTAATTACAATACCTGGGAGACATCGCATGAAGCTGAAGTGTTGTCCTACAGGATATAGTATGTGCTTTTTATTGTTATGTTTTCACAGCCAGAATACAAGAATCCAAAAACCAAGGGGGTAGAAGGGGGGGTGGCTTCTTGCGCTATTACAGTTAATGACACACTTGCAAAATGTTCATTTCTTATCCCCAGGACTTCAGGCACTCCTGGATTAATATAAAGAGAAGGGATTCATTGGCTGCGGTCACAACATTCATTGTGTTGGTCTGGAAGTTAAGACTTCCACCAAGTTTTTTGACCTTCCTCATGCCATTCTATGAAAGTCAACAAATGGTAGGATATTGGATTCTGATGGTCAAAGGAAAATGAGGTTGCTGCTGAGGACATGGTCGGCATGAGGGGAACCAGGCAGTCCCTAGGAAGCCTCCCTACATTGGCTGTTAAGTTGTAAATTCCAACTAGAGGCTTGTGACCGGTTGCAGAAATGAGGACTATAAAAACTACCCACATTTTCTTTCCTGCTTTTCCCTCCCATTTCTACTGCCATTTTCTAATGGTATATCAGTAGTGAATCAGTTGTCAATTTTTTTTTAAATTTTATTTTATTATATTATGTTAATCACCATACAGTACATCCCCAGATTCCGATGTAAAGTTTGATGCTTCATTAGTTGCGTATAACACCCAGTGCACCATGCAATACGTGCCCTCCTTACTACCCATCACCAGTCTATCCCATTCCCCCACCCCCTCCCCTCTGAAGTCTTCAGTTTGTTTCTCATAGTCCATAGTCTTCTCATGTTTCATTCCCCCTTCTGATTACCCCCCTTTTCTTTATCCCTTTCTTCCCCTACCGATCCTCCTAGTTCTTATAGTTGTCAATTTTGCCCATACATGCAACATGGCAACATCGTGGCAACATTAGAAAATTAGCAGACATCATCCAGGTATGATGCAATGACCGTGAAGACATTGGGCCCCCTTTTGGAGGGAAAAGTTGGTAGATTTTTTCATTCCTATTAGGAATGGTGAAGTAGGTGCATATTAGTCTATAATCTCAAGTATGAGAAAAAGGGCACATGTATTAATATTAAGAACCCAAAAGTATGGATTGTGGCAGATACTACTCACTTGGCACTCATTATGATTCCCTTCTAATTTATCTACATATGCTGTGAAGACAGGAAAGTTTATAAAGCACATTTTCCAGTCTCCCTTGTAGCTAAAATTTCATCTATGACCTGGGCTTCTTAGCTTTGCAGATGGAGTTGAGTAATCTAACATAGTGACCATGTATGAAGGGATTGGATCACTTGGCAGTTGTAACGGAGTTTTGGGTATCCGATCCTTAGTATACTAGTGGCATTATTGTATGTGATATGATTGGAATATTCTCTGGATACTCTGTTTTGCAGTGTATAACTTTTAAGCCTGGTTCCCTGGATGGCTCTCTGAGAAATTCTTTTAAAAACCCAATATCTTTTAATAGACCATTTTTGATGCTGCAACTAGTTAGAATGGTTACTTTTCTACAACAAAACAGCGCCATTCCATTCAAACGAATCCTCGTAGTAATTCTTTGAGGAGAATTCTATTGTCATCAATGTCATTTTATGATGAAGAAATGGAGGCAGAGTAGCTCAAGTTCCCCAAGCTGGTAAGCAGGAAGGCAGGATCTGAATTTAGGTTATTTAACTTTAAAGTCCATATTATGGTCCTCTATGTTATGTTACCTCCACATATCTAGCAGACCAGGAGTAGAAGATGAGAGGGAAGAAGAGAGGGGTTAGGAAAAAAAGATGCTCAGAGAGTTTAAAAGATTTATCTAGAGCCCAAACTGTAAGTGATAGATACCAGGTTCAAACACAAGTTTATGGATTCAAATCCTATGTGCTTTTCACTGTGCCACATTTAAGTTATTAGTCATGTTCATTTGAAGTTCAGAGCTTGATCGAAGGTAAGGCTAGGCTACAGGCCAGTCTAAGGGCAGGAGTTATCTTAACATGGCGGGATCATCCAGCTGCTTCTGATGGTGCTTGAAAGCTTAATGAAAGAAAATAACAAGATCAAGGTTGTAAATTCTCCATTCAAGGCGTGGTTTGAGAACCAGAGAATCAAAAGAGTATCCGTTCTCCATCTGGGTACCAATTTGGTATTATTGAAGGTATGGTTCATCTGCATTAAGAATATTAGGTGTGATTGAATTTGGGTATGTTTCTCATAAAGGTTACATAAGACTAACTTAAATGCTAAGGAAGCTATTATAATTAAGATTTGTCTAAATATTTTAAGTACTTAACATAGCTTGATCAACTCATACCGCGGTAAGTATAAAATGTAAATGCCACATCTGTTTCAACTAAACATTCAGAAGACAAGGAACATGATCTGACTCTGCTGTTTCCACATCTGCGGAATTCCACACAGTTTCTGGCCTACTATTGGGACTTTTTGTGTTTTCTAGAATTGTTATGTTTAATTTTTTAAAAAAACCACTACATTCTGTCATTTATTAAGGTGAACCTTAAAAAGATAGGGAGATGGACGAGCTCCATTTGGCATCTTCTGCTACAGTATCATAAGCAGCTTTTTGCTAGTGCCATCAAGAAGATAAACTTCCCCAGAATACAAATATACTCTTAAAATGCATGGCTTCTGAGAATATGAATCAGTGAGATATGTCATTTAAAAGCATATCTAATTACTTTTTAAAATATTAGTTTGGACTCTTATGGGTTATAGTCCCTTGTGATTCTTTATTTTTCTTAAATTGTCCCAGATTTGACCAGTAAGAGCACCTTCTGGTTGAGTCTATGTCCTTTGGATATGTCCCCACCAGTTTTTTAGATCTTCCTTATTTTCTGTCACCTCAAGATGTTCCAGGCTTCTCTAGTACTTTCCCTGCCTTAGACCTGGATCCGAATGGGATAGAAGTTTGAGGCACTAGATGTCCTCATTTGGAATTGGGGTGCTATCACTTCCAGGACCTCTCAGCAATTGCAACTAAGAATGCATGCACAATTCCATGCTGATAAGAATATATAGTCAAATAAAGAAACCAGTGGAGAAGGAGAAGCTCTTTGTTCAGTAGATGTTCAACTAACGAATGTAGAAGAAATGAAGAGTGGAAAATCGCTGTTTGGCAAACACCATGGAGATCATTACTCCAAGCAAGAACCATCGGTGGAGGCTAAAATTAATGGGCAAAAGCATGATGAGAAATGGGAAGCTTACATCGTCTCAAGGTGTCTCCCCACGAGCCATTATTACTTACCAAGAGAAAAATAATCTATTTGCAGTGAAGGAAGCTGGCAGACACACCACTTAGCCAAGTGGTCAAAGTCTCCTCACCAGGAGTGGGACAAGCAGATTGATATCGTGTGCTCCCTCATGAGATGCTCTTGGTACACACATGACTTCTGTGGTGTGTCTGTCCAGAGTTCAGGGCACACTCACAAGGAAACAGCAGGCAAACCCAAATTGAGGAATATTCTCCAAAAGAGCTGACCAGGTTTCGTGAAAAGTGTCAAGGTCGTGACAAAGGGAGACGGAAGGACTGTTTCAGAGTAAAGGCAGCGAACAACAAATGACAACAGAATGTGATGTGTGATCCCAAATTGGATCCCGGATTAGAAAAATCTCATGAGATGGTTGGTGAAATCTGAAGAAGGCTTGTAGATTAGATAACAGTAGTGAATCAGTCTCAGCCTCTTGCTTTTGAGAATTATCTTGTGGTCAAATAAAATCTTAACATTTGGGGAATTGGGGTGAGGGCTGTACCAAACATTCTTTTACTATCCGGCAACTTTTTTAAAATCGGAAATCATTGTAAATGAAAACTGAATAGCATCCAAGAAGAACTATACATGAGGAATCAAATGCTTGGTAAGGAAACATTGGTGGCTGCCAGGTTGATGGGTTGATGGCGGCTCCCACTGAGACCCGGGGAGATCCAGGTATGAACCGTGAGCGGCTATGACTCACACTCACGGTTACTCTTACCTACTACTCTTACCTGCAGTTACACATATTAACAGTGAAAAGCCAGGCCTTGTATAATCACGGCAGAATCCGCGGACTAGACTTTCCAGAAGACCAGGTAGAGGAAGATATTCACCTACCCCCCCCATTGCCCCCCAAGCCTAGAGTGCCCTAGGGGATATTTACATTACACAAGACAGTTTGAAATGTCTTACTGTGCTCATTTGTTTGACATTTTTTCAAAGTATCATTTTGTTTGAAAGATACTTTTTAAATTTATACTAAAAAAAAATGTTAATACCATCTCCAGCTACCAGAAAGCCGCTCGTGATATTGTACGTTTTGAGGTGTCACTGAAATGTGCAACGGATGGGGCTATCTTGATGAGCTGTCAGTTGTTTGCTGTTATTTTATGCAGCTCGGCTGCTATGGTCTGATACTTGGTAATATCTGGAGTAAAGAATATGAGGCATAGGTTTAATTTACATTATGAAGAATAAGCTTTTTTATTTTTAGTGTGAGAAAATGTTTTCTGGGTTCAAGCACTTGTAGTAAAATGCAAAATTAGTGACATGGTAATATTTTTATCAAATCCCTGAGAGAAGAGACTTTTATGACTCATACTTTACCCATGGATACCTTGTACAGAACCAGACTCATGACAAGTCCTTAAGTCAATTTGAAAATGATTTAATATTTGTTTACTCTCAAAGTTCATTTGTCTGGGAATGTATGTCTATACATTGACTTTTTCTTTTAAACATCTGCCTCGGTTTCCTCTATGGGAATAAATATCTAATGCATGACCAGTAGGAGTCGGTCTTCTTTGAACAGTAACTTATTTTTCCATTTAAGAGTCCAGTAGTGGGGTGCCTGAGTGGTTCAGTCAGTTAAGCGTCCAGCTCTTGATTGCAGCTCAGGTCTTGATCTCAGGGTTCTGAGATTGAGCCCTGCGTCAGGCTCATGCTCAGTGCAGAATCTGCTTGAGATTCTCTCTCTCCCCAGCTCATGCTCTCTAAATAAATAAATAAATAAATAAATAAATAAATAAATAAATAAAATCTTTTTAAAAGAATGAGTCCAATAGTCTTGTTTTTCACTTTTGATAGTTTTCCATGACTGCAGCCTCCAGGGAGGGACCCATGGGGAGGTCTTGCTTCTCTGGCCTCTCCTTGAACTCTCCTGGATGGGGCCCGGGTCCTTGACATTCCCCCTTTCTCCAGCATGTCTAAACATACTCAGACTCTCATTTTTTACCTTGTAAAAAAGGGGCCCTCTACCACACTGAGTATACTTAATAAAGTCTGCAAGCCAACTGTTAATCCTTAGGACATACACAGGATGTTGAAGATATCATTGTATCTCATAAACCATACGGCCGATATGCCACGTGTATTTACTCTTGTCGATGTTTGCTGTGCATGCAGCTCTGGCTGTTTATATGCATACAACTAGGAATAAAGTGGGTGAAGCTTGCATAGATGATGTAGACAGTTTGCCGAAATCATAGTGTCTTAGCTGGTAATATGAGTAATAAAATCCCTGACACTCACAAAAGCTTCTGTTAGAACAAATGCATGGAACATATTTAAGTGTCAGATAAATTTTAACTGTTGGAGATTGACACTATAGGATAACGGACGGATTATTGGACTAGAATTTAAAATATACAAATTCAAATCCTAGCTCCATCACTTTTTAAAGAGTCATCTTTTCTGAGGCTTAGTTTTCTTTATTTATAGAATGAAGTAAATATGCCTGTTTTCCAAGTTCAAGTGGTTTATTTTTTTTAAGATTTTATTTATTTATTTGACAGAGAGAGAGAAGGAGCACAAGCAGCAGAGGCAGAGGGAGAGGGAGAAGCAGGCTCCCCGCTGAGCAGAGAGCCTGAGGGGGGGCTCGAGCCGAGGACCCCAGGATCATGACCTGAACAGAAGCCAGATGCTTCACTGAGCCATCCAGGCACCCCAGTTTGAGTGGCTTAAATAGGAAATGGATGTAGCCACTTTTTGTACATTAAATTGCTTTATTCAGGCATTCCTCAAGAGTGTGTTAAGTGCCTCTGCATTAATTGCTGGGGATACAGCCGTTAGTAGGTGAGAAATTGTCCTGCCAGATGGACGACACCTTCTGGTGGATGGTAGACATCGAGCAAGAAGCTTCTACCAGGAGGGCTTAACCTGGCTGGGTCTGGGGAATCAGGGCAACCTTTCTTGGGCTGAGTAGGAATTAGAGATGGGGGTGGGAGGCAAAAGGAGAACATTCTAGGCAAAGAGGCAGCATGTGCAAGAGCCCAGCACCTTGTCCTCCCCAGCAGTGACAACGGTAATGCAATGGGAAGCCATTAAGTATTGCCTTATTGCTATTGTTTTCATAGACTTTATCTTTTAGAGCTGTTTTAGGTTCACAGCAAATTTGAGCAAACATTTCAGAGTTTCCAGTTTCTTGGTGTTGTACAATCTGTGGGCTTTGACAAGCGTATGGCATGTGTACCCACCATTATAGTGTCACCCAGAATAGTTTCACTGTCCTGAGAATGTTTTAGTAAGGGAAGAAACATGCTCACAATTGCATTTTAACAAGATCTTTCCCTTTTTTTTTTAAGATTTTTTTATTTATTTGAGATAGAGAGCATGAGTGAGGGGACGGGTACAGGGAGAGAATCTCCAAGTAGACTCCCTGCTGAGCGTGGAGTCTGATGCAGGGCTCAATCCCAGGATCCCAGGACCCAGAGATCCTGACCTGAGCCAAATTTAAGAGCTAGATGCTCAACTGACTGAGCCACCCAGGTGCCCTTTAATAAGATCTTTCTAATGACAGTGTGCAGAATGCATTGAGGAAGGCCAGGAGTCCATGCAGGAAGCTGATCTGAAGTAGAGAAAATGTAGAAATAGATGTTCACAGCAGTGATCAATGATCAGGACAAGTGAGGGAGAGAAGATGAAGGAGAGCAAGACAGGAGCAGAGCCCAGCACGAATGGCAGGAGGTAGGGCCCAGGAGGAAAGCAAGCAGGACTCCCATGGAGTTAGGTCTTCCTCCAACAGGAAGTTTCATGACTGCCTTCTGGGAAGTTCCGACCACTCTCAGCGGCAGCATTCCTGAGTCTACCGTGCCTATCAGGACTTGTGTGATAATATCACTGCGGCTCACAAACGTGTCCTCATTGTTTACTAAGACCTTTGGGAAGCTCCTCAGTTTTCCTCAGGCTTGACTTGTCCATCTCCTCCCCAAGTAAAGGAAACTTTGTGTTTTAGCTTCCACAGAGATCAAGGAGGGGTGGTGACGTCCTACGTGGAGGAAGAAGGTCACATTTAACCACGGAGGGAGAGAGAGGATACAGTCCCAAGACAAGAATCATTTTCATCTCAAACTTCAGATTTTGTAAGAAAAACTCGAAGTTGGGCAGATGGGTGTAAGGCAACAAATGTAAAGCCTTTGGATAATCAGAAGAATTTCCAAATTCACCAGCCTCCAGAAAAAACACATCAAATTAGTAAATGTACAGAACTTGGCTTTCAGAGGAGTTTGTGTGTTTGGCAAATATTTATTGAGTGCCTGCAAACATAAGCTAGAGGAACCCTTTCCTTAGTCTGCCCTTTATTAGAAGTCCTCAACCTGAACAAATGCCCAAGGGTCTTCCTCCCTCCCTCCCTTCACCCCTCCTGCCCTCCCTCTCTTCCCCTCTCCTGCCCTCCCTCCCTTCCCCCCCTCCCTTCTGCCTCCTTTCCTCCCTCCCCTTCCCTCCCTTCCTTCCTTCCTCCCTCCCCCCTTCTTTCTTTCTTTCTTTCTTTCTTTCTCTCTTCTTTTTCCTTCTCTTCCTTCCTTCCTTCCTTCCTTCCTTCCTTCCTTCCTTCCTTATTTCCTCTGTTTTTTTCTCTCTTCCCATCATTTTCTCTTCTCTTATGTGTCCTCCCCACAGGGGCATAGTGTTTTAATATTTTTCCTACTTGGAAATATTCAACTGCTATTTTCTCACCCCAAATATTCCAGATATGACCTACAAGGGATTATGTAGAGAGACCCAGAGTTGAGGTAAAGAATTTTTTTTTAAGATTTTATTTATTTATTTGACAGAGAGAGAGACAGCCAGCGAGAGAGGGAACACAAGCAGGGGGAGTGGGAGAGGAAGAAGCAGGCTCCCAGCGGAGGAGCCTGATGTGGGGCTCGATCCCAGAACGCCAGGATCACGCCCTGAGCCGAAGGCAGACACTTAACGACTGAGCCGCCCAGGGGCCCCTGAGGTAAAGAAATCTTGAGGGAGTTCTTTGGATGAATATTTCTCAGTGATCTTGACATTATTTCTTCACTCTGCATTGCCCCATGTCACCACTGAAAGGCTTTTAACCCCACCTTCTCTTCTTCAGCTGGAGATTTTTGGAAGAGAGATGGGGTCAAGGAGATGCATGTGTTAATTATGCTAAATAAATAAATAAAATACAAAGGAAGGATAAAATTCTTGCTTTAACCATATGGGGCACCACCTACAAATAGTTACCAGGGCCCAACTGTTTGATTCAAATCCTGCCTCCTCCAATTATCAATGGTATAATCTCAGGTACATCATTGAACTTCTCTGTGCCTCAGTTTACTCAAGATGCTGAAAACAAGCGTTTCTGCCCCCATCTGGTTATGGGGAGGGCAGTGCCAGGCATGTGATAAGTTGAACATCATCCCGGTCACTGGAGGAGACACGGCCTGACCACTGAAGTGAACTGGCCAAGGTAGCAAAGGGCAGAGTCAGATCGAGGCTCTGTGTCCTCTCTCCAAACTCCACGTTCTCCACCGCTTCTGCCTCATCGGAAGCCTCTGGGAGGGAGGCTTGTATTCAGGACTCGGCCTTTCTCTGGAGCTTACTTACGCACAGATACACGTCTCAATTTCTCTCCTTCGGACCACCTTTTCCTTATCGTGTTTTACTTTTTTGCTTCCAAAATCAAAATGTGTTTTCAACCAAAGCTCCACTCAATTAAAAATACCACACAGCACATTTTCCTGGCTTGTGAGGAATAATTTATTCAATTCATAGAGTTAGCGAAATATGTGGTTAAAATCTTTGAATGGCTCTGTAAAGCAAGTGTCTGCTCATTAGACAAGCAGATACTTCACTTGTCACTCCTTCTTAATAACTCATTCATTAGCCACTAGTTTCATCAATCTGAAATGATTATTTTTTAGTTTGAATCTTACAAACAATATTAGGGGGAAAGAAGAAATCACGTGACTGTGCCGATGACTGTAAACATAATGGAGTGCAAGGCCACCGGGATGCAATCACGCAAGGTCTATGTACCAAGGTGAAGGGTAACAATGTGCTCCACCAGCTCTCGAGGAAACAATTAGTACGATCAATTTAACCTCACATTTATCTTGTCTTTGCAATTATTGAGCCATTAATCTTCTCGGTGTCAAGGCATTGCCATCATTGGACCCAACTAAATGAGTATCCATGGCAATAGAGTAGAGTGCATGTGGGTGAAAAAGACCTTGGTGGCAAGAAGCACACCGTCACCTAACGAATGCACAAGAAGAGTAGAGTAAAACCCGTCTGTGAGCGGAAAGGAGAACTCACAAGCTCTGTGCCCTGATCTCATGAGGTCTCCCCACCTAATCGGCTTTGGTTCCTGCTCACTTTGCAGAGCTACAGCATGGAAAGAGCCTCTGCGAGGTTAACTGCAGGGAGACATAGTGAGGTGACAGCGAATCAGGGACACAAAAACAAAACCAAAAAGCAAGTGAGTCAATATTTTTGGACTAAAACTTTTTTTTAAAGATTTTTATTTATTCATTTGACAGAGATAGAGACAGCCAGCGAGAGAGGGAACACAAGCAGGGGGAGTGGGAGAGGAAGAAGCAGGCTCCCAGGGAGGAGCCTGATGTGGGGCTCGATCCCAGAATGCCGGGATCACGCCCTGAGCTGAAGGCAGACGCTTAACGACTGAGCCACCTAGGTACCCCTGGACTAAAACTTGATGTAGATTATTTAAAACTTCAAAGTCATCAAAGAGAATTAAGTTTGATTTCTTACGTTATATATATTTCTAAAGATTTTATTTATTTATGAGAGAACAAATGTGCACAAGAGAGAGCGACTGAGGGGAGAGGCAGAGGGAGAAGCAGGCTCCCTGCTGAGCAGGGAACCCTATGCTGGGTCATCCCAGGACCCCTAGATCATGACCTGAGCTGAAGGCAGACGCTTAACGACTGAGCCACCCAGGCGCCCCTGAAGGCAGACTCTTAACCGACCGAGCCACCCAGGAGTTCCAGTTTCTTAACAGTATACTTTAAGTACCGCCGGGGGATAGGGTGATTTGTCACCTTATTTTATGCATGTAGAACATAATGGAGACTTAACATGGCCACAGGGAGAATGAAAAGAACATCAGAATGAGCAGAGAGGCAGAGCAATGATCGCCAAGGTTTGGGTGACTGCTTAGGATTATCACTCCAAGAGGGTATTTATTAAGGTACGAAGCCAGCACGCTATGTGTTACTGTGGTGTCGCATCTAATCCCCGTCAGATGGTAGTCTAGGTATTATCATGAATTGGATCCTCTAAAGACTTGACATCTAGATACGATCACTCCAGCTGTCACTTGTAGGCCCCCCAAAGCTGCTCTTTTACCCATAGGTGTATGACAGAAAGGCCAGTCCTCCCGTCCCCTGCCCCCATCCAAAAGGATGAATTATTTCAAGGCACACAATCTAAAGCAGTGGACCCCCCAAATTTTCTGATTGTGCCGCTCTACTAGTAAAAAATGTTTGAGTGTGGGGTCCCTATGTATTACTGTGAATATAAGCAAATATATTACGTGATGTATGTTTGCTCAAAAATAGAAAACATAACAGAATGGGGGAAGAGGGATTGAGACATTTTAACTCCTCCACTTTCTGGGCGAGTTCCCCAGGTGCAGGCAGAGACCACAGAGCCCATAGGTTTGGGGAGAGCCATCAGACCGGACCTTGGCTCTGCTGGGGCTCCCACTGTGCTGGGCGAGGCTGTCTGAAGCCTGGCACTCACCCCCTGGGGTAGGACAGACAGCAGGGAGTGTGGGAGATGAGGGGAGTTGGCTGCGAGGCCCCTCCATGGAGCAAGGGCCCCAGAGCAGGTGTGGAACACCTCAAAGCAGGTACATTTAACTGAATCCAGTGTCATCACAGATAATGGGGTTGGGGGAGGAGAGGCACATAATTTTGGGAAAACTAGATCACCTAACCGATGGAGATATTTGCAGACTGCTCTTTCTGTACCATGAGACGCTGCTGAAAAACATTCCCTTTCTGACTGTTGAATTGTCACCTCTATATCGTGTGTGTACACGTGCTCTTGTGCACATGTTTTGTTTTGATTTAAAAACATCAACATCTTACTGACAATGATGTCATTACCAAATATTCTCCAAATTTGAACCACTGGTCTTCTTGTAAATGAAAAATGTCTAATTCATCATTAAACTTCATTCAACTCCAATCTCTGTGCCCTGAGATTCCTTGAGAACCTCTGAGAGTTATAAATTATTTTCATGGTCATTCCCCCATCCCATCTCAAAATATCACAATGAGTCCCTTTTCGAGGATGATTATCTGTAGGACTATTGACAAAGATCCTGTCCTTGCCCCAACTCTCGTCAGGTTCCTCTTCTCAATTAGGGCTCAGTCTGGCCTATAAAATCTTGAATAATCATGGTTTCTAACAGCTCAAGGCCACATCCATAGGATGACCCTAGCTCCCGGTAAGCGCCTGCCTGAGAAGACTCAAGGTTGACAGAGACTTCACTTTGTTCCAACCAACACCTAAGAATAGGATTCCTTCCTGTCTTCCATCCTCTGTGGGGGGATAGGGGTTTAACTAGGTAAGTGGCAACTGGCAAACCTTGATGGCTTTCAGATGAATCAACCCCCTCCCTCCAGTTCTTTGTAATTTTTCCTCTCCCTGACTCAGCCCCACCCCCATCCCCTCATTTTCCCTTTAGAATTCCCAGCCACCGCTGCACACATCCACGTGGAGTTCAGGTCCCTATTGTAATGGTATGTTACTGATTAAAATCTGTCCTTACCACTTTAACTTGCATCCAGCTTTGTTTATCTCTGGCACTATTTAAGCCAAGAAGAAGATAACTGCAGTAGATCACAACATAGGAAAAATAAACAAACACAGCAGATTTCCACCGTCGAATCCACGGCCATGTGGAATTTCCAGGGAAAGATAATGGTCTGATATAGACTGTGTCAAGATGCCAATATGGATCTACGTATTACATATCAGTAAAGCTTAATTTCCTTCTTATTTTCATTAGACCAAAAAGTACATGTAAACTGACCTAGGAGTTTCCTTCCGCTCTCCAGTGGACCATCTCTCCCATCCCCCAGTGCTCCCACCATACTTTCCGGACCAGTGTGATCTGAAGAGCAAACTTCCGTGCAGAGAGCAGCCAAATTAAAATTCATTCCCCCCGGGCCACACCTCATAAGACATGGATTCCATACAGGGTGATTCAGAATTTACCCCAGTTAGCCCTGGCCCAGAAATGCTAAGCTCTTTCATGGGCATGGCATCATCCATACAGATGGTATTCCCATCTGACAAGCAGGGCTTTCTTGGACCCACTGGCACTCTGCCCAGTAGATGAAAAACGCAAGCAGGACAGATTCAAGCCACTGTTGTCTTCTCAAAATAAGCAATTCATTTTTTAGGGAGCGCGAGCTATTTTTAATAGCACTGGTTACTTGGCAGCTGTTTCCAAAATGGCTCCCGCAATTCTAAGGAGCCGTGATTCATCCTTTGGCCTGGCAAGGTCCTGGGTACATGGAAATTCCAGCAGGAGTTATAAATGTCACTTTTCACGCTCGGAACTCACAAAGTCCTCTGTAAAGCAAAGAGCAAAAGTCGGCAAATTCCCTAACAATGGGAAACAAGAGCCACTATTCAGATGGGGGTTGGTCAAACACGCTTGCGTTACCCAGCGTCCTGTGGGAATCACACACATTAAGGACAGGAAACCACTGAGGTCTTTGAGTCCCATCCCTGTGGTCTGGAGAGAACCATTTCCTCACGGCTTGTCTTCAGGCAGATATTGTCTTCTTGTTTACTTGCATTGCCTTTTTCTTCTATTTTTATTAGGTTAATATATTTTAGAAAGTAATAAAGCTTGTGTAATTTTTCGGGGGTTTTTGAACGGTTTGATTATTTTTATTTGCTTTTCATGTTTAGTATAACAATTTCTAAACAATACAAAAGCATGGAAAACGGGAAGTAAAAATCCCTCCACCAACAAAACCTTCCTTACTCACATTTTTCAGTTAATCTCTGTTTTGATTTGTCTTTTTCACTTTTTGTGTGCGAGTCTGTTATGCCATATTTAAGAGAGATAAGGTGACCAGTATTACTATCTTGTTAGATACTCTTCCAGAAATTTTCCAGGCATATATATGTATACACATACATTTACATATTTATTATATTTATGTTTTTCTGTTTTTAATGGGATTATACTATGTGTATTGACCTGCATTTTTTATTTTTCACTTTTAACTTTGCGTTTCTTTCCTCATTGGCAGAATTGCCTCTATGGAAGCACTACCATTCATTTAATGGCCTCGTATTAACGGAAATTCGGGTTGTTCTGGGTATTGGCTATGACATTTTGGGGCAATGAGCTTCCTAACACTTAGCAATCTCAGCAAGTTGGTGAATTTCTAGCCACGGGATCATTTGTGTGTGGATTGTAAATTAACTATCACCCAAAACCATTTGGAGAATCAGAGTCCCACCAACCCTCATCCCTGTGAGCATTGAGAATTACGTTTAACTTACTTTTTTAAAAATTGTGGTTAAATACACATGACATAAACTTTACTGTCTTAGGCTCATGTAAGTGCACAGTTCAGTGGCATGAAGTACATTCATATTGTGGCATGAAGTACATTCATGTTGTTCATATGGTGACCTATGGTCACCACCCTCCATCCACAGAACCGTTTCGCCCTTCGAAGCTTAGACTGTACCTAGGAAACACTAAATCTCCATCCCCTCTCCCCACAGGCCCTGGCCACCACCATTGTACTTTCTGCACCTATGAGTTTAAATCCTCTAGGGACCTGGTATGAGAGGAATCATGCAATATTTGTTCTTTTGTCACTGGTTATTTCACTTGGCACCGTATCCTCAAGGTCCCTTCATATTGTAGCAGGTGTCAGACTCTCTTTCCTTGTTAAGGCTGAGTAATATTCCATTGTATGGATACATCGCAAATGGTGTATCCATTTATCCAGCCATGGACACTCGTTTAATGTATTTTATTTATTTATTTATTTTAGATTGTATGTATTTCTTTTAGAGAGAGAGTGAGTGGGGAGGGGCAGAGAGAGGGAGAAGGAATCTGAAGCAGGCTCTGCACTGAGCTGGGAGCCTGATGTGGGGCTCGATCCCATGACCATGAGATCATGACCTGAGCCAAAACCAAGAGTCAGACACTTAACAGACTGAGCCACTCAAAATCCCCTAATGCACAGACAATTTTCTGATACTTTAACAGTTTAAAATGGATAAATTTGAGAAAAACATACTACATAATCACAGGTCTATGGTCCCACTGCCTCCCCTAAGCTCTGCTCTTTTCCCATAGAAGTACCAGAGGCAAACTCCTTCCCATCGGAGAGACCATCACCACACTCCTCACTGAACCAAAGGTTTCTGCCTTCACCCCAGGCCCACATGGTGGGCACAGCTCCTGCCACTGAGTCAAAGGAATGCATCTGGGGCATTGTTAATACTCAAGAGGAAGTCACTGAACAGGGTGATTATTCTGGTATTGTATTGTTCTGCATTTCTTTTTTAAATTCCATGAAACTTTGCAGAGAAAATTTAAGAAATGTAGTCAAAGCCTCTGCAATTACATTTTGAGCCCATGGCCTGTCTTCAGAGAGATGTTGTGGGTTTAAGCTACCCCACGACTTCGTCAGATTAGATTTGGGGAACTCATTTTGTCAAAATTCCTGTGGGATTTTTTCTGAATAACTCATATTGATTTTTTCCCCTCAAACTTTCCCTCCCAAATAGTTACAGTTACATAACACAGAATCTTGATTCCTTCTTACTCCGTGCCCCCAAACTCCCAACTCCACCTCATGGTCAGACTAAGAAATGGCAAAATGAGACAGAATACAAATTACAAATGTATTCCAGCTGCTGCGAGATGGAAACCAATACATCTGATTTTTAAATAAAGCAAAGAACATTATTTTTTAGATATAACTGAATAGAAACAGAGTACTATTTAATTATTTTTATTGTCCTGAATGATCTCACTTTTCTATAGATGGCACCTCAAAGTTTTTTTAACAGCGCCCTGAAATAGATAAGGTGCCTTAGGGCTGAGAGAACCATCGAGGGGCTTGAGCAGCACCTGGCGTAGAACGGGAAGCCGCTGGATAATTTGCCAAAGAAAAAGTGAAATGCCTAACATGTCACATTACAAACAGCAAAAGTTATTTATTCCGCCATTCTGTAAGGATCTCTATATTTAAAGCCACAGGCTTTCCTACATACATATTTTGCCAGAACAGAAGATTTCGAAGCAGCTACATTAGCTCATTAGAAACAATTTATAAAGAATGTTCACAGAAGCAAGTTTCCCAGCACATTAAAAGCATTACTTCATATAGTTTACATACAACAGTTCTTCAGAAACATTTCTAGTGCCAAAAACGGTACACAATTACACCGCATTTCCTCGCAGATGGTTTCCTGTTCTTTTACAATTTTTTTCTAGTTACCATTTTAATCTCTTATTTAAAGTTTTCTTAGAAAAGCTGATGGCCCTTCTTTCAGGGAAATGAACAAAATGTAAGTTTGTTTTTTTTTTTAAAGGGGACAGGCTAAAAGAAACTAAGGACTTCCTGGTGAAATTAGAAATAGATGTTTAGATACATGGGTAGAAAAGAAATGCGGAAATTACAATGAAAATGGTTTTCGAGGTCCTCAGGTGTTGGCCAGCCTGAGTTAGGCAGAAAGCAGAAGAAACTGTTGGATAGTAGCCTGCCGAACACCACAGATAAAAAAGGTATCAACAGACGGGGTCCCCTCCCTCAGCCGGGATGGCCTGCAGGTGCACATGAGCTCCCTCTATGGCTTTGATACCAGGGATGACTTTGCACAGTAGTGCAAAGACAGTGGTCCTTCCACATGGAACAGAGGCAGGTGAGGGCAGCCAGGGCAGGATACAGGGAGCAGGGCCCGCGGTTCTGTGGAAATGCTCCTGCAAGCCAAGTGTGAAAACAAAAGAACGTTGAGGGGCACCCACTTGGCAGACAGCCCCAGCTCTTGATTTTTGATGGCAGCTGACTTATCCACGCAGCAATGAAAGGACAGAGAAATGGAGAAGGCACAGCCCATTTCTGTACCCGTTTCACTCTGCCTCCGTTTCCCGGCAAGTAACACTTCCCCGAGTAAACAGTTAAAGGCCGTTAGGAAAATGGACTCGAGGCTTATGTTCTTGCACATATCACAGATGGCTCAAGGCGTTCTTTTTTTAAGAGAGGGAGAGAAAGAATCTTCAGCAGGCTCCACACCCAGCATGGAGCCCAACTTGGGGCTTGATCTCCCCACCCTGAGCTCGTGACCTGAACCGAAATTAAGAGCCAGAAGCTTAACCCACTGAGCCACCCAGGTGTCCCACGGCATTCTTTAAAACAAAAGGAAGACATCAGATGAAATTAAATAGACAGGACCTTTTTATCTCTAGAGTGACAGTCTTTGGGGAACCGTCATCCATGAAGAAAACACCTCATATCCTACGAGACAGGTGAGGCAGAGGGGCTGTGCGTGGTCAGTGGGGTCCACGGCAGAGGCCACACAGTGCGTGGCATGCCCTCATCTCCCTGTGTGGGTCCTCCACTGAACTGGCTCTCTCTCCAGTTCTCCCAAAGTGAAGGTTCGGCTACCTCCTTGCAGGAAGGGAGAAGTGTTTGTTTTCCTAAACCCTTCGGCGTCCTGTGCGTGCATGGGCCTGGGTGTGGGTCTTATTTCCCTCCTTTCATCGGGAGGCTTTGCTTAGGATCTGTGCTCACCAGGAGCTGAGGAACAAAGGGCCTCCCCTTCCGGACCAGCACAAGGAAATAAACGTGGTGGCACTTCTGCGTAGCCGGTGATGCCCCCAAATGATCAGACACCGCTCTCAATGGCAATCGCTGAAAATAGCAGGTTGGGAGGCAAGAGCCCACACCCAAGGGGGAGAGGTGGGTCTGAAGGCCCAGCACGGCAACCCCAGTGACAGTAATTACGGTGAAGTTCCTTGGAGGGAGAGTGTGACTAATCTAAGTTGCTGGCACAGCAAGTCGTCTGCCTGCCTCCCTGTCCTCCTCTTTCTCCCGGATACTAGAAAGTGATGGCATTCAGCACTGGGGATACAGCTCCCCTTGCAGGCCCTCTCCCTGCCTCACACATGCGTGCCCGCCACCGGGCGCTGGGTTTGGCAGAACAGGAGGAAGAAGGCCCCACCATGGTGGGCCTTTCAGAACCTGACCCCCTGAGAGCTCACCACCCAGGGCAGGACAGCAGCCTGGGGCCCTCCTGCAGCGACTGTTGCTGTGGGGCCCCGCCACCCCAAGTCCCCAGACACCAGCTCTGTGTGGACGCTCAGGGGCCAAGCCAGGATGACAGAGGCCTTCTTAGTGCTGGTCATTTTTATCTTAAGGTTTTCTTCTTCTTCTTCTTTTTTTTTTTTAAGATTTTATTTATTTATTTGAGAGAAAGCAAGAGTGAGAGAGCACAAGCAGGGGGAGCAGCAGGAAGAGGGAGAGGGAGAAGCAAACTCCCCGCTGAGCAGACAGCCTGATGTGGGGCTGGATCCCAGGACCCTGAGATCATGACCTGAGCCAAAGGCAGACACTTAATCGACTGAACCAACCAGGGGCCCCTTAAGTTTTTATTTCAGGATTTTATTTGCATCTCAGGAGAATATTATATTAACCGTGTTTTTTTTTTTTTCTTTCTGTATTCTGATGCTCTGATATCCAGGGTCTTGCTGCCCCTGGCGGGACTGCCCTTCCCCGGGTTAGGCAGCTCCTGAGGATGGCAAAGGCAAGGGCTTCGAATACATACTATGGATCCTTGGTCTACACCCCACCTCCCTCCTCTATGGGGCTCTGATTCTGGGCCATAATCCGCCTGCCCTAATCACCCAGGGCCACGTAGCAGACAACGAGGGGCAGCGCTACACCCAGAGTCTGCCAGAATTATCCAAACCAACCAACCCTGAGCCTGCTCACCCTACCTCACCTGTTCTTTCCCATGGAAGCCACAATATAGACTCTTACCCTGGTTTCCCCCTGCTCCCTTGGCCTCCCATTGGCCCCTGGTGCCTCCCTATGTGACCGATGGCACCGTGTGCCCCCTCCTCTTGGGAACCATGGTAAATTGTCTTTTCAATGGCAGTCATCTCCTGATGTGTTGGCTTTACTGTAGCTCAATTTTTTTTTTGTTAATACACTGGATTTTAGAATAATCTAAGCCAAAGTACGTCCCTGAGGACGGCTACGGTGTTTCTACGAGGGCTGAGTCTAATCTCAGTGTGCCTCAGGTTTAAAATTTGGGCTTCCACACAGACAGCAACAGAAAACAACAAAAACAAAGCCCAGGGCCAATGATCAAGGCCCAGCACCCAGAAGGGGCCCGGGACCAGCGCGTCTCCCCATCAGTGTCCAGCCCTGGGAGGTCTCCCTCTCTGTGGCAGAAACCCTTCTATTCGTGGGGTCCAACCTTCTCTTGATGGTCCTGGGCTCCCAAGCAAAATATTCCAAAGGCATTTATTATTATTAATAAAAAGGTATACTATTATTTTCAGAGGGGTTTACATGAATTTACTGTTTGGTTCACTATTGTTGTTTTGGATGTTTGTAAGTCAATTTGGGCATCCCTGTGATGTCTGCCACTGCTCTCTTAGTCTGATTTTCAAATTCACCAAACCATCTTGCAGATGCTGTCTCCTTTCCTGCTTTCTCCCTCTACTTGTGCTTCGCTTTCTTTCAAACGTTTTTCCCACTTTGAAAGCACTAAAAATTTTAGAAAAGTATAGAAAATCCTAAAACAAATACATGAGTGGCTTCTTCCTAGGGTAGCAATTATTATTTGTAATGTTTGTTTTATCTTTTTTAAATATTTATTTATTTGGGGGGGAGGAGGGCACTGGGGGAGGAAGAGAGAGAATCTCAAGCAGGCTCCATGCTCAGCGTGGAGCCCGACTCGGGGCTCCATCTCACTACCCTGAGATCATGACCTGAGCCGAAATCAAGGGTCGGAGCCTGAACTGACTGAGCCACCCAGGTGCCCCTGTTTTGTCTTAAAAAAAAAATAGAAGAAATGAAACGTTTGCAAGTAAAACTACAGATTTAGTCATCTCCTATTCCAGGCCAGTCATTTCCCTTCTTCCTAAAACTAACCAATGTTATCAGTTTGATGTGTTTTCTAGCCCAGTTTTTATTACTTTACATTGCATCTACGTGAATCCCTGAACCCGATGAGTGTTGTGCTTTAAGCTTTTACATGAACAGTTTCATGCTGCAAGCGGTACTGTGCAGCTCGTTTTGTCTTTAAAGATCTACCCTTCTATACTGTCTCTCTCCGTAGTTTCTCATGATTAGATTGTGTTCCAGTGGATGAATTACATTTACTTAGACAGTCCTCCACTGATTCTGCAATGAAAATCCTTCTGTGTGTCTCGCAGGCAGACATGTCAGGTTTCTCTGGCATAACCACAGAACTTGAGTTTGCCTGATTGGAAATGATGCACATTTAAAATTTACGGAAAGGCTGTCAAATTTCTCTCCAAAGGGTTGTCCTGGTCATTTCTTTGTCCACGAAATCTCTGCAAAGTAAATGTAAATGTCTATTTGGAGCAGGCTGTTAGGCTTCCAAAGTTTTTAGAAAAGAAAGAGAAAAGCAAATGGGTTTGTTAAACTCCAACGTTTTATTAGATAATGACACAAAACATGAACAAGTTATTATTACTGCTGTTTATTATAGAAACTCACGTCCAGATACAATGCCCATAGGGTTCGAAGTTGTACAAACACTTGGCACACCTTGCCATTGCCTCCAATTCTTATCTACAACCATGTCACTAATGTCTGTCTTTCCATCCTTCCTGCTTTAAGGAAAGATCCTTTCTTTTCCATTCTCTATGTTTGCACAACCTAGTTCTTGCAACTATACCCAGTATTGGTTATTTTATCTCTTGGCCACTCAGTGAAGTAGGCATAATATTTGGAATCAATCAGATAAGGACTTTTTGGGCATATATGTCTACATGAATTAGATCCAACCAGAGAGCTTATATTAAAGACCGGGATCTTCATAACAAGACCCAGAAACTTTTGATCTATGGATCTCTCTCCCTTTTTAATGGTTTTCTTTTAGTGTTTTTACAAGTGAGCGGGGTGAGGGGACCAACTCTTCTGGTTTATTCTGGGACTGAAGAGGTTCCCAGGACACAGGATTTTCAGTTTTAAAGCTGTGAAAGTTTCAGGCAAATCAGAATGAGTTGGTTACTCTATTTACATGATTGTAAATGCAGTTAGAAAGTGTGCTGCCAAAACCAGAAAAAGCTGATGGAAGAGAGTAGGTGGTCACAAGGATCTCATGGGAATACTTGGGTGATGAGTGTGGTCAGCAGTCTGGTTATAAGCCCCCAAAGCAAGATCAGAAATTTCAGGGAATGATTAGTCAAGATGGAGAAGGAATGAAAGTCAAGACCAGATATGAGCCAGCTGTGCCCAAGATGTCAGCAACAGTCCCAGCATCAAAGATAGCATGATACCCTTCCACAGCTAGGCTTCTTTTTGCTTTTCCTGCTTTCTTCTCTTACCAGTGGACATTCTCTCAAAGAGCTAGAGTGGGTAAGCCAGGTGGGCTGATGTGGCAAAGAAAGATTCCTGGATGGGCAGGGGGATGGGTTAAATGGGTGATGGAGGTTAAGGAGGACACTTGTGATGAGCACTGGGTGTTGTATGGAAATGGTGAACCACTGAATTCTACACCTGAAACCAATATTACACTGTATATTAACTAACTGGAATTTTAATAAAAACTTGAAAAAGGAAGGAAAAAAGGAAGATTTCTGGGTAATAATACATCAGAGCTAGGTTGATATAGTGTATTATACTGATTCATTCTTGGAAAATGAGAATTTATTTCTTGTTTTTTTCCTACAAGACTCTGCCTAGTCTTCCAAAATCTTGGACATATTGAGGTTAGGGTGATCGAAGGCTTTAACAACAGTTGGTAATCCCTTACATTTGCCTAATACTTTTAACTTCTCAAGGTGGTTTAGACCTATTTTCTTCTATTACTTTCTCTATAACTCCAGGTAGTATGTAGAGAATTATTAATACCTCTTTTTTGTAGATGGAGCAAAAGAAGACAGAGATGATGATTATTTAAACATTATCTGTAACTCAGGGCTGCAAACAGAAGAGTCAGCCTAGTATCTTTGTTTCCCAACTCCTAATCTCCTAAATTGGGCTGTGCACTTGGTTGGAGTACAGAAAATAGTTTTTTCACTTGAAAAAAACCTAGAGATTATCTAATTCAATAGTTTCAAACTTTTAGATTTGCAGGTTTCAAACTTTTCAATCAGATATCATATTGTCAAGTAAATCTTACACGGGACTCAAATATATAAAAACACCTAAAATGGAAGCATCTCAGATGGGTAGACGGCATCTAGAACTTCCTCCAGTTCTCCCTTTGCCCCCAGGAACTTCTTCCAAAATCCTTGGAAATCAGTTTGGAAACCACTGATGAGTTCCATTCCACTCATTTGCCAAATGAGAAAACAGCCAGAGAGAAGTCACTGGGTGGGATGTGCTTCAGGTCCCCCAGCTGGGTACAGGAGGAACTGGGATGAAATCCTATGGCTCTGGATTCTCAGTTCACGTCTAACTTTATCTTTGCTTGTATTTTTCATAGCCTTCCATATCCAAGCAACTATCACAAGTGGTGTTCTTGTTGTTTAAATTCTTTGATTTTCCTGGTTTCATTCATGATTGTTTAGTTTTTTTGGAAAGCAAAGTTGAAAAGGTAAATAAGCAAATTACTTCACAGTTCACTCTTTTACTTTGTTGCTGGAAGTCTTTTCAAAATTTAAGCAATCACATGGCTAAGTTGCCATAGATGATATAAAATATACTGGGCAATATGAGTCCATCAGTATCAACGCATAGAACAGAGAAAAATTTTATCAAGAAAAACATCACAGAGTGATGTCAGCAAAATGGGACAGTAGGTGGTTCCAAGCTCACATCCCTGCACAGCAACATTGAAAAGCAAGCAGAACTGCCAGAACCAACTTCAACAGAACTCTGGAAAACAGTCAAAGTTTTACTGAACCAAGTGAATGCTGAATCAAGAAAAAGGCAATTTAGGGGTACCCAGTGGCTTAGTCGGTTAAGTGTCTGCCTTCAGCTCAGGTAATGATCTCAGGGTCCTGAGATCGAGTCCCCCATCGGGCTCCCTGCTTGGTGGGGAGTCTGCTTCTCCCCCTGCTTGTGCTTGCTCCCCGCCCCCATCAAATAAGTAAATAAAATCTCAAAAAAGAAAAGAAAAGAAAAAAGCAATTTAAAAATGGTAGGAAAGCTTTGTGGTTTTTTGTTTGTTTGTTTGTTCATTTTTTGCCATTGTTCTACCTTCTCCCCAGCGCAGTAAGCATTTCAAGCTGAAGGTGGTATATATACTCAGAAAAGACATAAGGCAATCCTAAAATTCAGCTTTAGTTAATATCTAGGCTCAGTGCAAGCAGGAAATGAAGGCTGATGCAGATTTCTAAGAGTGTGGGTAAGTGTCAAGAGTGTGTCAGCACAGAGCCATCTGCAAGACCCGAAGAGGTGGGGATGGGGGGGTCTTTGTTTAATTTTTGTTTTGTTAAGTTCTGTTTTTTGTTTGTTTTAGCTCCAGCATTCAAGAAAATCTCTATAAAAATCTTAGCTGAACTTTAGCTAAAAGAACAGAAATTTAGGGTCCACACACAGCAAAGAATATAGTCTTTGTAAAAACAGCTTGAAAGAATCATTAAAGAAATAAACGGCTGAAGCCTCCAATGATTAAAAAAAGCATATCCTAAGGAAGGGAGCAATTCTCATTTCAAAGGTTACAATATTGTATATTCAAATATCAAGGTTTTGGCAACAAATTACAAAGCACAAAAAGAAACAGAGAAACATGGCCCATTTGTAAGAAAAAAAAGTAAACTGACAGAAACATGATTTTAGGAGGCACAGTCATTGGATTTACTACACAAAGACTTTAAGTCAAGTGTCTTAATTATTCTCATGCTGTTGTAGGAAATCAGAAAAACAATATGCAAACAAAATGAGTATATCAGTAAAGACATAGAAATATTAAACAGGAGCTGACAAGTAAAATGACTTAGAGGATTTTTTATTAGTGGGGATTCTCTAGAGAAGCAGTATATACATACTGCATACATATACACATATATATGATATATATATACATATACATATACATATATATATATATACATATATATATATATAAACAATGTAATGGCTCATGCAATTACGGAGGCTGAGAAGTCTCATGATCTGTGGTGTACAAGCTGGAGACTGAGAAAAACCAGTGGTGTAGTTGAAGGCGTAAGAGCTAGAGAACTGATAGTGTAGTTTCCAGGCATGAGAATCAAGAGCACCAAAGGCAAGAGAAAGATTGATGTCCCAGTTCAACAATCAAGGCAGGGCAATTCAAACTTTCCCACCTTTTTGGTCTATTCAGACTTTCAGTGGTGCCAACCCACATTGGGGAGAATCATCTGCTTTATTCAGTTCATCAATTCAAATGCTATTCTCTTCCAGAAACACTCTCACAGATATCTCCAGAAATAATGTCTCATTGAATATGTGGGCATATCTTGACCCAGTCAAGATGACACATAAAATTAATGATCACAGATTTCAAGAAGAAGTTAGAGCAGGCAGAAGAAAGATTCAGTGAACTTGAAGCCAAAACAATTGAAATTATCCACTGCACTAACAGAAAGAAAAAAGGATGAAGAAAAGTGAGCAGAACATAAAGATCTATGGGACACCATCTATGCATTATGAGTGTTTCAAAAAGAGAAGAGAGAAAGAAAGGGGCAGAAAGAATATTTGAAGAAATAATGACTGAAACCTTGACAAATTTGATGAAAGACACAAATCTATGTACAAAGAAAAGAAGCTCAACAAATTCTAAGTTGAATAAACTCAAAGAGAACTCCATCAATATGTATTGTAATCAAACTGGAACCTAAATACAAAGAGAATTTTGACACAAGAGAGAAGCAATCATCATGTGCTAGGTACTCTCAGTAAGGTCAGCTTATTGACAGCTGAATGCTCATCAGAAGCTGTGGAGGTCAGAAGGCAGTGGAACGACATAATTAATGTGCTGAAAGAAAAAAATAACCCTGTCAGTCAAGAATTTTATATACAGCAAAACCACCTTTCAGAAATCAAGGAGATATTAGGGCATAGGCAAATAAACACAAAAGCTGAGTTTGTTTCCAGTAGATATGTCCTATGAGAAAGGCTAAAAAGATTCCTTCAGGTTGAAAAAAAGGACACCAGATGGTAACTCAAAACTATATGAAGAAATAAATATCTACTGTAAAAGTTACTGCATAGGTAAAGATAAAAACCAGTATTATTACAATATTTATTTGAAACGACTTTTTGTTTCCTACATGACTTAAAAGACAATAATATAAAACAGTTATAAATCCATATTGTTGGGGACACCAAATATAAAGATATAATTTGTGGCAACAACAACATAAAGGGATATTGTGGTATGTAGGAACAGAGATTTTGTTTGCAATTAGAGCTAGGTTAGAATCATTTCAAGATAGATTGTTATAAATTTAGGATATAAAACTTGATTACCATGATATCCACTAAAATATACACCTATAAAAATATACACAAAAGGAAATGAAAAGGGAATCAAAATGGTACTCTATAAGAAAATTAGCTAAACCCAAGGGAGGTTATAATGGAGAAAATGAGAGACATAAAGAGGATAAGACATACAGAAAACACATATCAAAATGACAAAAGCAAATTATATGTTATTAATAGCAATTTTAAATGTAAATGGATTAAACTCCCCTATCAAAAGGCAAAAAATGGACTTAAAAATATGATTTAACTATGTTCTGTCTACAAGAGACTCATTTTAGATCCCCAGACACAAATAGGTTGAAAGTAAAGGGATGGAAAAAGTATCCAAAAGAGAACTGAAACAGAAATTAATTTTAAATTCTATTTATAATAGCATCAAAAAGAAGAAAATACTGAGGGATAAATTTAACCAAGGAAGTGAAAGACATTCACTGACACTACAAAATAAGGTTGAAATTTAGGAAAAGCTAAATAAAGGGAAAAACATCCTGTGTTCATGGAAGACTTAATATTGTTAAGATGTCAATATTACCCAAAGCAATCCATAGAGTCAATTCAATCCTATCAAAATTTCAACTTCATTTTTTACAGAAATGAAAAAAAAAATAATTCCCCAAATTCATATGGATTTGCAAAGGGCTAGGAATAGTCGAAATGATTTTGGAAAAAAAAAAAAAGAACAGAGTTAGAGAACTTTTATTTCCTGGTTTTCAAACTACTAC
The DNA here is from genome assembly GCF_002007445.2 of Ailuropoda melanoleuca. Classification (NCBI taxonomy): domain Eukaryota; kingdom Metazoa; phylum Chordata; class Mammalia; order Carnivora; family Ursidae; genus Ailuropoda; species Ailuropoda melanoleuca. Next base: position 60,222,395 of record NC_048223.1, read on the forward strand.
AAAGTTACAGTCATCAAAACAAGTGTGTTGGTGGCATAAAGATAGACATATAGATCAATTAAATAGGATTGAGAGTCCAGAAATAAACCCAGCTATGCCCATCTGATTTTCAACAAGGGTGCCCAAACCATTCTATGGGGAAAGAACAGTCTCTTTAACAAATGTTGCTTGCACAATTGCTTATCCATGTGCAAAAGAGTGAATTTGAACTTCTTCCTCAGGCCATATACAAATCTTCAGCTCAAAATGTATCAATGGCCTACATATAAGAGCTAAAACCATAGAACTCTTAGAAGAAGGCATGGATCTTTGATCTTTGATCTTGATTTTGGGCATTGGATTCTTAAGTATGACACCCAACACACAAGAGACAAAAAAGACTAGATAAATTGGATGTCATCAAAATAAAAAACATTTATGATGTCAAGAAAGTGAAAATACAACCTATAGAACAGGAGAAAATATTTGCAAATCACATATCTGATAGGAGTTTAATGCCAGAATGTCTTAAGAATTCCTGCAACCCAATTAGAAATCAGGCAATGGACTCAAGTAGACATTTTCCCAAAGAAGATATACAAATACACAAAAAAATCCTCAACATCATTAGTTGGATATACGACTCAAAACCACAGTGTGGTAGTACTTCACACCAACTGGGATAGCTATAATAAATTTAAATAAACAAGCAAACAAACAAATAATTAATAAAAATAAATACACAGATAGATGATAGAGATAGATAGGTAGGTAGATAGACAGATGATACAAAACAACAAGTGTTGGTAAGAGGGTGGAGAAATTAAAATGCTAATATCTTGCTGATGGGAATGTAAAAATAGTGCAGCTGTTGTGGAAAACAATGTATAAAAAGAAATTAATAATTTCATATTTAGCTGTCTAATGTGAACTGTTTGGTGGTTTCTCCAGAAGTTAAACATAGAGCTACCGTATGACCCCACCATTCCACTCTTATGTATACACCCAAAAGAATTGAAAATGGATCTTCAAGCAAGCACATGTATCTGTACTTGCTTTATCTAGTTAGCCAGTGAGAACATTATCTGGTTATTTGGAGAATATATTTTTTTCCTGATGTTATTTGGGACCCTAGTTAATAATTTGATGAACCAGATAACCCCAATGGTAGCTAAATCTTGCCAGGAATCAAGCATTCCTGTATGTAATGGGTTTGTGTATATTTACAGTGATTTCATAGTGTTATTTAGACAGCAGCTGCCCATCATGTCTTCTATTTATCTCATAATCTGTCAGGTCTGGGTCAGGCTCACAGTAAGCATAATCCAGGTCTCAAAAGAATTATCCAAACCAGGAAAATGCACTAACCATGTGTCTTTTCATTTCTGGTGAAGTCTTTTGGGAATTTAGTGATTGCTTTCATCTGTCCTCTCTGGACTTTACTGTATAGAAATATTTGTTTGCTACATGTTATCAACAGAGATGTGTCCTAACTTTATTGTAACTGGTGTAACACAAAGCAGAATGACCTATGTGGGGGACCTGGACATGTAGATGGATGCTTGTATCTTCCGCATCTGGTCACCTCATTTTGAACCTGCTTTGCTGAGTGTGTGTTAAGCATTGAGTTAATGCCATTGCCAAGCAAGGCAGAAATTAGATCTTTTAAAATGATAATTCTTCGATTCCTTTATGAAACAACTGGTCTTCTCTAATTATTTCCCTATTAAATGTCGTAATCACATTCAAGATGGTTAAAAAAAAAAAAACCAACCCTGACATGATAGCCAAGATGCTAAGTCCAAATTGTATTATTTATGGAATGCAAGTATTATATCAGGAGTCAAAAGGATGAAAGTTTACTCAGGAGGTGATGATGAATAAAAATGCTCAGCAAATTACCTGGGCTCATCAACTTGGATTGGAATATCTGGTAGCAGATAGTAGTAACAATAATGACCATGTATTAAAGTCTTACTATATGCTGGGTCCTGGGCTAAACGATTTATTCCATATAATTCCATCTTATGGAGAAAGAAACAGAAAGGTGAAATACTTTACTTTTATGTGGCAGATCCAGGATTTGAACACAGGTCAGTCTGGCTCCACAGTCTGAATGCTTAACTATCACCATGTTCCAGAGCCTCCCAAACCATAACATTTCCATTAGCCCCCAGAGAGGTCAGACATGAAATGGAGCGAGATCTTCTCTTTAGCCAATTTCAATTTCCTTTAAGGAAAGATCATTAGGAACTAAAAAAGTACTTTGTGCAACTAGGTAGACCTTCTTACATATCTCTGTGGTTCCTCACCACACTCCTGACAAGATATGGATAAAAGAGGAAACAAAATCTTTAACATACTATTAATTGAGTATCATATTTATTAAAGGTTTGACCTTGAAATGTCCATGAGCTTTATTTGCAGTCAATTTTGAACCGTCACCTGCCAGTTTGGGATCCAGGGGCCTATGATGTCTCAGTTGGTTGAAAGGAGAGAGGTTCACTTTAGTTTAAGGTTTTAGGTATAGCCAGATGGCATCTCAATCTCTGACCTAACTCAGGTAAAGAAATGCCATCACTCTAGCATTTCTTCTATGGAAGCCACTGAGTAGAATTGAATTCTCAATTCAATCCAACTCCATTCTAATCCAATCCAATTCAGTAAGCATTCACTGTGTGCCTACGACAGCTTGACATCATGTGGGACACAGACATAATAAGGAAAAGGTCTCTGCACTCAAAGAACTCATAAGCAAGTGTTTAAGACAATGAGTCAACATGAAATCCACTCCAGGAGGCAGACGCTGAGACAGAGGCAGGAAGTAAAAAGGAAAGGCTGGTTGTTGATTCAACCAGAAAAAAAAAAAGAAGGGATTCCCAGAGAAAGCCCTCACTGAGCTGAGCTTTGTGGGGTAAGTCGGACCTCATGATGGATGTACAAGGAAACAATTGTCCTCAGAGGAAATGGAAGGACATAGCAGGTTGTTTAAGTTGTTCTGGAAAGGATCCTATTCACATGGTCCTAACTCATCCCTGTGCCTCTGACTTTGAGCTACCTTCTACTGTCTCCTCACCTCCACCTACCCACAGTCTTTTCCTGGCATAGTTTACCCGTGACCATTCACACCCACTCATGGTTTAGGAATGAACTGGAAAAGACCCAGGGCTCCCAGTGTGGGGCTGGAGAGACTGGGAAAAGCTTTGCATTCTATATTTTTCTGACTGAGGGAAGATAAAAAGTCGTTCCCAGCAAGATATTATTATTATTTTTGGACAGTTCTCTATTTTTAAAATTTGGGCCAGATCATGCCTTTTGCTTTGGAGTTGGGTCAACTAAGATTATTCTACTTCCCAGAACACGTTATTTTTAAAGTCTCCATCTGTACTGAATTTGAACTTGAGCAGGATCTCTTTCTGAGATTATCTTGTCATGGTTAACAATGCTCTGGTGCCCTCTTGCTTTATATTGGTTGGCTTATTGGGTGTACTGGTAGGTGTAAAATCTACTTTTCAGGACTTTTCATTTTTGCAGGTTCTTATCCCTGAAACTCAGGGCAAAATGGGGTATAAGAGTCCCAGAGAGAAAGGAAAAAAATGAAAAGTTTATTCATCTCAATATGCTTAGTCTGATAGCAAATAAATATATTCGGTGGGATGGGTGTGAGGAGGATTATACTGTGCACAGAACATCTTAGCCATCTGTCCGAAGCTCTTCCAACATGATTACATCACACCGCGGCCCATGGCTGGTTGTTGATCTAAATATTTTGGTGGACGAGGTGATACCCTTCTGGAATGTCACAGCCCATCCTCCGCTTCCTGCCTCCTTGTGGCTTACTGATTCTCTATCAACAATTGGGATTAGTAGAGAACCCAAGGCTTTCACTGGAATAAATAGTTTCTGACTTTGTACGTTAAATTAGCAATTGAAGATGTCTCAAACTAGCAGTCTGCACAGTTTTAAGATTTTCTTCTTCAGGTAGTGGGAAACAAATTCAACCTGAAAAATAAAAGGCCCAGGAAAAACTTAAAAGCATCTTTGCTGACAGCAAATATCCATCATTAAACTCAAGGGTTTACACACCACGGGCCTTAGCCAGTCTCCTTGGTTTGTTAACAATTAAAGGTCCTTTCCTTCCAGTCTTCCTGGAAGAAGAAAGTGGTTGAGTTTTAATCGGATAGATTTACATCAAAGAGTTAAGACAGGAAGAGAGCCAGGCTCTCAGCTTTTCCCCCCTGGAATTAAAGTCACTTTATCTGTTCACCTTCGAGAGTCTCTGTGATGCTTGCTACCTTCTGTATCGTCTACTGGGCTAAACACCCCCCTCCTCCCCACCCCACTCTCCAAGAAACGTGAAAGGAAAGCAAATGAGCTAAGCACTCCCGGTTCCTCTGCCTCTGTAATAATCACCCGTTCTGTCCTGACCTCCTAGCAGCACAGCTCAGTGTATTATCTGATCATCTTCATCTCTTTATTGACAACTGACCTAATCTGAAGTGTTTCTCCCAGGTGAAATTCCTTGTACTGAGTCAATGAAAGGCAGGGGGCAGAATTTCAGCTGCTTCCGAAGCTCCACTGCCCAAATCATCAGGTCACCCTGAATACTCCCTTTGGACACACACAGACACGGTGTGCTGTGGTGCCGGTGGTAAAGCATCTTTCCTTTCTCAGCCCCTGCTAGGGCTCTGGCTGTTTATCCACAGCATTCTGCAGCAGGCTGGAGGGATTCACAGCTAGGACCTGGAATTGCGAACTGCTCCGACGGCCATGAGGTGAAAAGGGCGGAGTTCCCAGATGTCCCACTTTCCACTCCACTCCTCCTTCTCCTCCCCTCAGGGGTGTCTTGCCAGCACCATATTCCACTGGTGTTGGCAGCAGACCAGAGTCAGCATCGCTGCAGATGGGTGACCACCCTGAGCCACCACCTGATGTGTGCTTGTGAGAGGGACAGCTGGTTGGTGATGGCGAAGGAGACTGGAGTTCTCCCCTTAGGAGAGTAGAGGGCGTGGTATTGACCCCCGAGGGGAACGATCACAGCTATGGGTCAGTCCCCGTACTCAAGCTAAGTTAGTGGTGTTGGGGCAACGGTGAGTCTGATCCAGTCCTTGTGCCATGTTATTTCTTTAGTTGCATTTCACACTGCTAGGTCTGAGTGGTGGGCATAATTCCTTCAGTGCATGTGGGGTCCAGATGTACATGGTCAGAAGGAAATTTTTTTTCTAGAGACTTTGGGGGGATTGAGAAATTGCTTCATATTCCATTGTGTTATTTATATGCATTCTTTAGCACTCTGTGATAATGCGACGGGTGCCCTGGAATTTTTGAGTAGAGTCTGTAAAAGGAGTTGAGCTGATTCAAGTCAAACAGACAAACAGACTGACAAAAATTCTGAAGGAACGACAGACGGTAGAAAAGAGAAGTAAGAAAGAACTGACGTCTGACTTTGGGTAGACCCTTGGTTTGATCAACTGTTTGCAGAATTAGCTCAATGGGAAGATGGGAAGAAAAATATTCTCATTGACTTGAGAGTGACTCCATCATTCTGTAAGCACAATCATCCATTGGCTCCTCCCCACCGGGGACAGTGACAGTAACAGCAATGTAAGAGTTAGAGCAAAAACTTACATTTTCTTAGACCTACTTTCAGAGGAGTCCTTTCTTCTTGTTTCTGTAGGCTTTCACCTGCATTGTGTCACTTAGCATCTTCCACCCTCCCTCTCCACCTCAGGGTTCCTGGAAAGGCATAGAAGGGAAGGGCTGAGAATCAGGGACCCTCGCACAAATCTCTACTTTGTCACTTGCTACCTGTGTGACTTGGGAGTAATTACTTAATCCTGACTATCCTCAATTTTCTCATCTGTAAAACATGGGGGAAAGAGTGTGCACTCCACGCTTTGTTGGAAGATTGTTACTTTAAGTAGGCTCCATGCTGGGCATGGAGGGCTTGATGGATGGGCATGCCCATGGATGGGCAATGTGGGGCTTGAACTCACAACCCTGAGATCAAGACCTGAGATGAGATCAAGAGTGAGATGAGATCAAGACCTGAGATGAGATCAAGTTTAACCGATGGAGACACCCAGGCACCCCTGTTGGGAGGTTTAAGAGGGCATGTGTGAGCACTCAACAAATAGTAGCTACTAGTTTCAAACCCTACTTTGGGCATGAGGAAGTTTGCCTAATGCCTCTTACAACTCTCTGGTCCAAGTCAACATTGCTCATTGAGATCTGTTGTTCCCAAGCCTGCAAATTAAAGCAAAATGTGCTCAATGAAACATTGAAGTATAATTGAATGCTTGATGGCACGCAATGAGGAGACCCTGATTTGTCCTAGCTCCCAAAGTGCTTAGAGAATTGAAATAATTCACATAGAGTACTTAACAGGGTCAGGGACCTCAAACATACAATCTCTGCGTGTTCTTGTTCCACATTCGGTTGGATAGAAATTCTGCTGATTCTACCATCTAGATATTCATATGTAATATATGTACAAATGTGTATATATATATGTATGTATGTGTGTATACATATATTCATATATTCATATATATATGTGAATCTATGTAAAACTATACATAAATATATTCTAACCCCTTTTCACCCCCCCCGGTGCAATCATCTGATCTAGAACATGCCTCCTCTCCTTCTCTTGCCTGCATTACTAACTGTAGTCTCTTAACTGGGATCCCTATGTGTTTCCTGCCATCCTACTGCCTATACTTATTGGCCAGCATTACATTTTAAAACATAATTCATATTATGCCATGTCTTTGCCTAGAGCATTCTAAAGGTTCCAACTTCATTCAGAATAAAACCAAAAATCCTTAACATGACCTACAAGGTCCAGCCTATTCTACCTCCTGCCCTCCCTTCCCCACCCCTTACCTCTCTGATGTCCCACCCACTTCTCCCTACCTTCCCTCCACTCACTCTGCCATGGACCCTGGGCCTCCTGGCTGTTCATTAAGGTCCATTTCACAGCAAGATTCATCATTGGCTGGTCCCTTTCCCTAGGTCATCTTCCACTCATATCCCCATGGTCATCTTTTGAAAATTTCAACCCTTTGAGTGTTGGTAATTCTCCTTTTTTTTTTTTTTTTTTTTTTTTTTTTGCAGATGTGATGGGAGAAAAATAAGATGAATGACTTCAAACATTTATTTCAGCTCCTCAGCTCTGGAAGTCAGTTAAAATTCATTCACACATCAGTTCATTCATTCACTAAAGAAACATTTATTGAGGGGCACCTGGGTAGCTCAGCACTTAAGTGTCTGTCTTCAGCTCAGGTCATGATCCCAGGGTCCTGGGATCGAGTCCCACATGGGGCTCCCTGCTTGGCAGGAAGCCTGCTTCTCCCTCTCCCACTCTCCATGCTTGTATTCCCTCTCTCGCTGTCTCTTTCTGTGAAATAAACAAATAAAATCTTTTTTAAACATTAAAAAAAAAGAGAAACATTTATTGAACATGGACTAAATGCTGGGAATACAAAAAAAGTAAATGCAGTAGATTCTCTAATATCAAGAAATTCTTAGTTTAGAGGCACTTGGGTGGCAAAGTCTGTAGAGCATCCGACTCTTGGTTTCACCTTGGGTCATAATTTTAGGGTTGTGGGATCAAGTCCTGCATCCAGCTCCATGCTCGGAGCAGAGTCTGCTTTCTGCTTGAGACTCTCTCTCCCTCTGTCCTTCCCTGCCCCATATACACACATTTTCTCTCTCTTTCTAAAATAAATAAATAAAATCTTTAAAAAAAAAAAAAAGAAAGAAATTCTTAGCTTAATAAGAGAAGCAAATTTGTAACCCAATAAGTGAAGGACATTGAGGCAGGTGTTACAGTGATGAGGATGTATGGATTCAGAGAAATAAGTCCTTAACTCTTTTGGAGTGTGGTATGAGAACTGAAAGATGGGGATGGAGAGAGGAATCAATTTAGGAAGATTTCACAGAGGAAATTTATCGGTGGATATTGGAAACACGAGTAAAAATTTGTAGGTTGACCAAGAGGAATAACATCCCAGGCAAAGGTATAGAAGTTCCTGGAAGAGTGGTGGGTGGGGTGGGAAGAAGAGGCGAGAGGTGGAGAGGCTGTTGAGGCCACTCGGCCACTCGCAGGAACCCCTGATTTGATTTTAAGTAAGGCAGTAATGCGATGATACTTAAATTTCTGATAAACTACCTTGTCAAGAGAGGTTGGAGGTGGCAGGGAACGAAGATGGCAAGCTACGGCAATGTACGTATGTAAAGGTCTCGAGCCTAGTGGTCAAGAATCAGATGCTTCGCACAGGTTACACATGAAATACATTCTTTGTCACTTGACTTTCTTTCAGTGAGTCCAAGCAACCTTTCCATGTCCATCGATACAGATAAACACTAGTCTCACCCTTAATGACTGCACTGTATTCCATCCTCTGGTGTATCGAATATATTTAACAGGTACCCCAAATCATATTAAGGTATTTTATGATTGTTTTGAACATTTATACCTATATATAGTGTTTTGGCTATAACTGTATTAGAGTACGGTCTAAGATAGTGAAGATAGTTGGGCTAATTTTGACATAGAGCAACTTGACAATAATTCCTTGTGGTAGATACCATTTTCTTATTTTTTTTTAAAAGATTTTATTTATTTATTTGACAGAGATAGAGACAGCCAGCGAGAGAGGGAACACAAGCAGGGAGAGTGGGAGAGGAAGAAGCAGGCTCATAGCGGAGGAGCCTGATGTGGGGCTCGATCCTGTAACGCCGGGATCACGCCCTGAGCCGAAGGTAGACGCTTAACCGCTGTGCCACCCAGGCTCCCCAGATACCATTTTCTTATTTAATAGATATAGAAACTAAGGTTTAGTGAATAGAATAATTCCTTTGCTTAAAGCCGTGGAGTTGCAAATGACCAAGGCAGACTCCAAATCAAAGTAATTTTCAAGCTCAGCCCACTGGATTAACATTTAGCATAAATACTCATGAAATTCTGTACCTGGAAAATAATTTATAGTCACGTACTTCATTTTCACCCCAAAGCTCTTCATAAGTATGTAAGGATTCAGACCTTTCGTACCTTGCCTTCCTTTGTGTCTTGTCCTCGTGACCAGACTGGAGCACCTAACCCTCAATCAGATGGAGCTCCGACCTGCAAAGGGTTTCTAGAACTCACACATTCCCTTCAGTTTTCCCCCACAGTTTTGCCTGCTGTGCAGAGATGGGCCTAAAAGTAGCACAGACCAGTGGCCTGAAGCAGAAACCAAGAATTCAGTGTTATAGGGGTGCCTGGATGGCTCAGTCACTTAAGTGCCTGACTCTTGATTTTGGCTCAGGTCATGATCTCAGGTCACGAGATGGAGCCCTGAGTCGGGTTCTATGCTCAGCAGGGAGTCTGCTTGAGATTCTCTCTCTCCCTCTCTCTCTTCCCCTCCCCATGCCCATACATGCCTGCGCTCACACTGTCTCTCTAAAATAAATAAGTAAATCTTTAAAAACAAAAGAACTTGACGTTATAGTTACAGGGAAAACACACTCTAACTTTATTAGCAACCTGACCTGAGGTCTTGATCCTCTGGCCTGGGAAGATGCCTGAGGAGTGGGGTCTTACCAACCACATTCACTCCACTAGACCACTGTTTCTGCCCCTCTTCTCCAGGCACTGCTCCTGGCACACACAATCGTCTCTGTGCTCCACTGTCCAACCCCCTGACCACCCGCAAAGTGCTGTCAGATGAATCATTCCATCAGATCTCAGCTGAAATCACGGATTTGAAAACTGTAGCTAGATGACATCATAACTTAAAATACCAGAGGGAAAAGGTCAATTTTCATCCACTGAATGTCAAGCAACCAGCTTGACTGATTGTTTTTGCTGACTTGACTGGATCGATAGGCTGTTAAGCCATGGTGTTGACACTGATTGAATCAGTGCTGTTTGATTTGGAAGGAAGAAGGCAGATAACAGTAGCCAACATTTAAGCAGGGAGCATTCCAGAGCTCATGTGTGTCCAGTAGTCCTCCTGCTTCATCAGATTCCCTTCCATCCACCACTAACCCTGTGAGGTAGGCACCGTTATCATCCCCATCTTACACTCGAGGAAACTGAGTTTGAGAAGTTATGCATCTTGCCCAAGGTCATCCAGGTAGTGACTGTGCCAAATTTGAGCCTAGTGCTTAACAGTTAGACTCAAGGGCTGTCGCTAATTGCTTGGAAAAAGTGGCAGGGTCCTGGCATTTAATGAGGGCACCTGGCTCCATGGCCCCACCTGCTCTCCAGGTAAGGGCGGGTAAGAAGCCAAACCTTCTCTGGGTTCTCCAGCAAGGAACAGTGATTCATTAGTTAGACCACATTGGCTGTGACTTTTCTTTTGTTACCTAGTGACAAAAGAGTATCCTGGAAGTCACACATAAACCAGAGTGGCTTTATTTATTTGGATTTTCATGGTTCGATGCTTTGAGTTTGGAGGTGGGGGATAGAAGAGCTTAAGCCTTGAAATACTCTGCCGGATGCCTCGTGTGCGTGGCTCTGCCGCATGTGTGTGTTTGTAAATACTTATTTCCTCGCCTGTGTCAGAATCATATGAACCCCCGTGCTTTGTACTTGAAAGGATCTTCAAAGGGTGACATCCTCTCAGAAGTCCAGACTTCAGGCTTCTTTTCGCCTGCTCTTTCTCCGGCTGCTTAACATCGTGGAGGGTTTAGGCAGATCATCGTTTCCCCACCCCCACCCCGACTGGGGCCCGGCAACTCTTGAAGACTGGACAGTCTTTGCACCTGCCCCCGGCCACGCTGTCCCCATGTCTGGTAGGCTTCAGTGCAAAGAGAGAAAAATGGCGTTGAAACGTTTGAGCCACTTAAAAACTTTTACTTATCTCTTTCTTGCTCACTGCTTTTATTGCAAAGGGCAGAGACCTAATACTGTGGACAAGCCAATTCCTCAGGATCGCTGATGTGATACTTTTCTCGTCCATCCCTTACAAAGTTACATTCAAGGAGGAGGGGAGAAGAGAGAAGAGAAACAATCATAAAGAAACTCAGAGGACAACAATTTTTCCAGGAAGAACGGAGTCTAGTGTTATTTCTGCTAATTAGGAAATCCAGTGGCAGGGAAAGGGCCGCAGTATGTTACAAAAAGGACAATCCTCTGAAGTCCGGGTGGACTGCCCGGAGGAAGCCTGCTTTGTTATACTGCAATAGAAGAGGGAAAAGCAACCAGGCCACCCTCGCAAGGATCATGGTGGGATATAATGTTGCTGTCTGGGCCAGCACCACAACCAGGAATAGTAAGGGTGTGCCAGCTGGGGAGCACAAGAGGCAGTGGATTGCAGTAGGAAAGGTCATGGACTAGAAGACAAAAGACCTGGATGTTAGCTGGTGCTCACCAGTTCCTGTGTTAGCTAGATGCATGTGCAAAGCAAGATCAAAACATGTTCAGAGTTTGATAGTCGAAATCTAAATCGTCGTAGTCATCATCATCAAAGTTATCACCAGGGGGGGAAAATATGAATTTTGTTGCGCTTTTCATGCTTGTCTTCTGGTTTTGCATTGCATTTTATTTGCGTTCTGGGGACTCAAGTGCTGGTAGGTGACATGCAAACTTTTTGATGCCTAAGACATCTAGAGGTCCATTTGCCCAAACTTTATCCTGGAATCTGCCACTATCCGTGTGACTCTGGGCAAGTCCATCCATCTCTCCGAGGCTCGGTTTTCTTCTTTGTTGTGGATCAAGGTTTGGTGGGGCTAAGGGGGTGAGTGGAGGTCAGATAAGTTTTAAACTTACAAAGCAGGGGACCCCAATTAATTTTGACCCTTGTATGCTTCCTCCAAGAAAGACTGCTGATTCTTGACTGGCTAAAAGAAGAGCCCTATTCTAGAGGACTGCACTGAAAAAGTTTTCTTTTTTTTATTTATTTATTTGTTTGAAATAGAGAGAGAGAGCACAAGCCGGGGGACAGAGGGAGAGGGAGAAGCAGTCCTCACCAAGTAGGGAGCCCAATGCAGGGCTCAATCCCAGGACCCTTGGATCATGACCTGAGCCAAAGACAGACGCTTAACTGACTGAGCCACCCAGGCGCCCCCAAAAAACTTTTCTTCTGAAATCAGTGAATCATTTTAACTTCAGACAGAGGCAGCTTGGTTGGAATTTGGAATCCACCAAAACATCAAAAGGGAAGAGAATGGACCTAACCTTAGGAACTATTCCCAGACATCTCTTAACACCTAAGGTTGGAGATGTGGGAATGACCCTTAAACATTTCCAGTGACAACTTCCTTATAGGAAGTCTGGAAAACAAAAGAACACTTGAAAAGAAGACACAGACCCACAACTGAGTTTCTCAAGCATTGCAGTCCTTGTCAAGCAATAACTCAGGGGACCTGGGTCTCCCAACTCGTCCTCCAGCAGATGGGAGAGCCATGCCTCTTGGTTGCAAATGAGACAACTGCTCTGGAACGTGGTGGAAGAATGTTCTTCTTCTCATGAGCTTTTACTCATATACCTTATGGTGAAGACTGCTAAATCTTCATTCCTTTAAAATATAATTTCTGGTATCTTATACACAAAAGAAAGAAATTTATGCCAACCCCTTTTTGCCTTGATATTTAACCTTGGGAAAAAGTGACCCCACCTACTTCCATTTGTCAAACTAGTCATGGAGTCCCCACAACTGTCAAGAACTCACAAAAAGAGTACTCAGTAAGTGTTGGCTCTCCTTCTATTAATATTTAAGAACTTCACCGAAATGAGGGAAAGCTACAATGCCTTTCACAAAACACGGTGCATTGTTGCCACAGCTATTCAACCACGGACTTTCTGGGCCTGCTGTCTTTACTTACTGTCTTTCTCCAAACTGAATACTCCGTCTTGAACAGCCTATTTACTTCTTTCCTAAGTATAAATTTGATAGTAGCAGGGCAGGATTACCTTCTCGATTCCAGGAAGTTTGTCCTCTGCTTTTTCTGATCGCCGCAGAAACCCATGTACGGTGCTTGACAGAGTCCTAGCAGAGCTCAACGGGAATGATTTTGGTAAATGCTACCGAAGCTAATTAGAGCTTAGATACCACTCTCTGCATTATTTAGTAACTGTCTCATGTGTTTGATATTCTCGTCCTTACTGGTTTCTAAGTTCGACAAGGGTAGACATTTTTCATCCCGCCGTAGGTCCATTTTACAAAGTCCATTCTCCGTACACATAAGTACATAATAAATAAGACAAAAGCTCTTTATGTCAACATCCCAAACTTATATGGAAATGCTCTTGTTCTATCCTGGCAATTTAGAAAAGAGCTCTGAATTTTCCAGCTCCCTGAAGGAATTCAATTGGCTTCAACTTCCGAATGCAGATCAAAAGCCTGCTACCAACCCATCCCCACTCGGCGGCTCTGGACCCTGACAACTGCATATCCTTGGGGTCCAGCTTTAGTCACAGCTCCATTTGGAATAATTGCGGATGTGTCATGGCAAAATAGCAAGTGAAGCAACTGGTAAAACGAGACAAATCAGAAGTCAGAGACGTAAACACATACGTGACTATCATCTGTACCATGAACTTGGATTTATATGCAGTCTGAACGAAAGACGAAGGACAGACCCTTTGCTGCAGGGAAACCTTCACTATGAGGTCCCAGGCAAGAAGCTTCTGTCCTCCTTGGAAATGTCTGCTGCCTGAACAGTACTATGGGTGTGAGGAGAACAGATGCCTCTCCGTTGTGGAAATACGACTGGGCCAGTCCATTCTCAGCACTGTGTCTTTATCCTTCCAAGAATCCTACAAAGTTGGTATTAATTTTTTAAAAGATTTTACTTTTATTTATTTGTCAGAGTGAGAGACAAGCAGGGGGAGGGAGAATCAGGCTCACTGCTGAGCAAGGAGTCCAATGTGGGGCTCAATCCCAGGACCTGGGATCATGACCTGAGCCCAAAGGCAGACGCTTAACCGACTGAGCCACCCAGGCATCCCGAAAGTAGGGATTATTATTCCATTCTTTAGTTCACACTGAACTGCAGAATGCTGCCTAACTTGTTCCAGGTTACAAGGTTCCTACATGTAGGGACAAGGATCCCACCTGTGCCTCCTGTACTCTTTTCAAAATCTTTTCTGTCCACCTCTTATCTTCTCTCACCTGTCAGGCATCCCTTGTCAGGCATCTGTTGGAGCACTTTGTTAAGGGGAGGTAGATGGAGACATGGTTCAGTGTATGTTCTGGTGTCACACAGGAGGGACCCAGTAATCGACCTGAACACAAGTTGAAACATGACATAGGATAAAGGTAGTATTATCATTTATAGGTGAAGAATGAACTTTTCAGGAAAGGTGCTGTGATGATTGATTATCTACAATAACTAAAATAAATTTAGAATTCTACCTCACACCGTGCAATTCTAGACATATTAAAGACCAAATATGAAATATATAACTTGAGGGGCGCCTGGGTGGCCCAGTCAATTAAGAGTCCAGCTCTTGGTTTCAGCTCCAGTCATGATCTCAGGGTCATAAAATGGAGCCCCTCATCGGGCTCCACACTCTGCAGGGAGTTTACTTGAAGATTCTCTTCCTCTACCTTTCCTCCCTCAAATAAATCTTAAAAAAAAAAGAAAGAAATATATAACTTGAAACTTCTGAAGAAAAGAGACTGGATTATAAAAGTGAGATATTTGGTCAATGCTTTTTTCTTCTTTTCCAGGTATGGTGTTGCAAGTTCTGGAAAGGACAATACCTAGAAAACGCTGCCCAGGCGGCCTAACTGGCCACATCAAGGAAGACAGTAGACATCTGGGGTCCCTCTTTACCTGGTTTCTGTGAAGTTGGGGGGAGTCAATGAGGATGGATTGGCCCCCTTGTAGTCACCCCTTCAGGGTACAAAAGCAGCATGGAAGGCATTGGACTTTCAAGATCACTGCCACATCACCAAGTTCCTAATGCTGACGGTGTTTTCTGCATGCTCCTTCTGGTTTGCAGTATGTCCTCAGTCTACCAACTAGGAATCAATGGGAGACTCAGGGCTCCTTGAGATGCTGGTGACACTGACTTGAAACTGCCAAGCCCTCCCCAGACATTCCTCACGTTCTCCAGATGCTTTGCTCTCGTGGCTACATTAAACTCTGTTTCCTAGCACATGGCCTCCACGAGGCATCTTTTCAACTCCGATTTGGAGCCCAAGCTCAAATGACTACTCATTTTCCATAAGCAAGCCTTCTACCTGACACACCCAGAGCAGCCAGCTGTTGACTAGAGCAACCGAGTTTTGGGAAAAAGAGAGGTTGACATCACAGCACCAACACTTCAGAGGAGAAGGTTCTCTGTGCCCTGGGCCATCCATCCCTGCACAGATTCACTCCCTCTTACTCAGTCTACAACCTCATCCATCCTGCAAGCTCTGCTCTTTCTATGTCCCCTTTTGGCCTCCATTCAGTTCCATTTACGTGAGTGTGTATGTATAACACAGGGGTTTTTAATTTTTTTTTATTTTTAATTTTTTAAAAAGATTTACCCATTTATTTGAGAAAGAGAGACAGAGAGCACAGGGGAAAGGGCAGAGGGAGAGCGAGGATCTCAAGCAGGCTCCCCACTGAGTGTGGAGCCTGACGTGGGGCTTGATATCACAACCTCAAAATCAAGAGTCCGGTGCTCAACTGATGGAGCCACCCCGGTGCCCCAGAGGGGTTTTCTTAGAGCAGTTTTAGGTTCACAGCAAAATTCAGCATAAAGTATAGTCACCCTATACCTCCTGCCCCCACACAGGAGCAGCCTCCCCTGTTAGTGGCACCCCCTGCCAGAGGCTATATTTGTTACAATGGATGGACCTACACTGACACATCTTTATCACCCAAAGTCCAGAATTTACAACAGGGTTCATTCTTGGTGGTGTATTTCTATAGGTTTTGATAAACAAATAATGGCATGTATCCACCACTATGGTCTCCTACAGAATAGTTCCACTGCCCTAACCATCTATTCATCTCTCCCTCCCCCCAAACCCCTGGCAACCACTGATCTGTTCACAGTCTCCATAGTGTTGCCTTTCCCAGAACGGCATATAGTTGGGGTCACACAGCATGTAGCCTTTTCAGATTGGCTTCTTTTACTAGGTAATATGCATTTAAGTTTCCTCCAGGTCTTTTCATGGCTCGATGGCTCATCTCTCTTTAGCACTGAATGATATTCCATTGTGTGGGTGGACTGGTTTATTTATCCATTCACCCACTGAAGGACATCTTTGTCACTTCCAAGTTTTGTCATTATGAACAAAAACTGCCAAAACACCTTTGTTATTCAATTCCTTATTAGTAGAAAAATATCAAGTAATTCCCCCTTTCCTGTGCAGTGCCCCTACTGACATAGGTGTCTCAGAGTCTAATCTCTCCCCTCCCTTGGGGACTTTCAATGAGTGCTCTTGAAGATGCTCCCCGCCCCACAGCGGATGCTAAAGCTAGTCAGGTAATGCTCTTGTCTCACTGTTACACAAATAAAGCAAACTACTGCTTGTAATATCCTCCTTAAGCCTTGCTTATCCCTAAGGAAACTCAGAGAGCTTGAGGAAAGGCCATCACAACTAGAGTGTAGATCACTGCTTTGTGGGCGTTCTCTCTGCCTAGATGCCCTTGGATCCCCTTCACAGCTGCATGCATCCAAAGCCCAGCTCCTGCCTGCTTTGCTGGTCCAGGGAGCACCCATCCCTTTGGAGGATCCTGTTGGCACTGGGCAGCCTAGCCCTGCAGAGACCAGAGGCGCCTGGGAATTATATGTCTCCCCTCCCTTCCCTGAGGGCAGCCACTGGGGGCAACTCCAGGGAGTACCTTGATGAGTTGGCAAACGAAAAGTAGAAGAGAACTGACTTACCTGGTAAATGATGTCTAGCAAAAACCTATAAAAACTTCTTGTGGCTCTTTTGGACTTCAGAGGCCAGGAAGACAGAGAGCCCTTTATTGCCAATTCTAATGAGCATTGTCCTTGGAGATCTGACTGTTACAGAAAAGGAGGGGAAAAATACGAAGTAAGAATTAGAAATAAAAAGAAAAACACTGTCCTTATTTTCAGGTAAAATGTCTGTATATGTCATCTAAAGAAATATTAGATAATTTAGCTGAATTAATATGAGAGTCCAGTAACGTGGTCAGGTACAAAGTGTCCAATGTCACACAGCGGGGAACCCAAAAACTGATCTAGACACACACTGAAACAGGATATAACACAAACAACGTTGTAACTTACAGAATGAGTTTTTCAAGAAAGGAGCTGGGACGACTATCCATGGGGACTAAAATAAATTTAGATCTCCTACCTCACACTACGCAATTCTAAATACATTTAAAACCAAATATAAAATATAAAAATTTTTGAAAAAATATAAAGGAACATTTTTGCCACTTCTGAGTAAGGAAGTGTTTCTTTTTTTTTTAATACTTTTTTCTATTATGTTAGTCACCATACAGTACATCCCCAGATTCCGATGTAAAGTTCGATGCTCCATTAGTTGCGTATAACACCCAGTGCACCATGCAATACGTGCCCTCCTTACCACCCATCACCAATCTACCCCATTCCCCCACCCCCCTCCCCTCTGAAGTCCTCATTTTGTTTCTCATAGTCCATAGTCTCTCATGTTTCATTCCCCCTTCTGATTACGCCCCCCCTTTCTTTATCCCTTTCTTCGCCTACCGATCATCCTAGTTCTTATGTTCCATAGATGAGAGAAATCATATGATAATTGTCTTTCTCTGCTTGACTTATTTCACTTAGCATTATCTCCTCCAGTGCCGTCCATGTTGCAGCAAATGTTGAGAATTCGTTCTTTCTGATAGCTGAGTAATATTCCATTGTATATATGGACCACAGCTTCTTAATCCAGTCATCTGTTGAAGGGCATCTCGGCTCCTTCCATGATTTGGCTATTGTGGACAATGCAGCTATGAACATTGGGGTGCATATGGCCCTTCTCTTTACTACGTCTGTATCTTTGGGGTAAACACCCAGTAGTGCAATGGCTGGGTCATAGGGTAGTTCAATTTTTAACTTTTTAAGGGACCTCCACACTGTTTTCCAGAGTGGCTGTACCAACTTGCATTCCCACCAACAATGTAGGAGGGATCCCCTTTCTCCACATCCTCTCCAACAATTGTTGTTTCTTGCCTTGTCTATCTTTGCCATTCTAACTGGCGTAAGGTGGTATCTCAGTGTGGTTTTGATTTGAATTTCCCTGATGGCTAATGATTTTGAACATTTTTTCATGTGTCTGTTAGCCATTTGTATGTCTTCATTGGAAAAGTGTCTGTTCATATCTTCTGCCCATTTTATGATTTGTTTATTTGTTTCTCGTGTATTGAGTTTGAGAAGTTCTTTGTAGATCTTGGATACCAGTCCTTTATCTGTGGTGTCCTTTGCAAATATATTCTCCCATTCCGTGGGCTGTCTCTTAGTTTTTTTGACTGTTTCCTTGGCTGTGCAGAAGCTCTTTATCCTGATAAAGTCCCATAAGTTCATTTTATCTTTTATTTCTCTTGCTTTTGGAGATGTGTCATGAAAAAGGTTGCTCTGGCCGATGTCGTAGAGGTTGTTGCCTATGTTCTCCTCTAGAATTTTGATGGATTCCTGTCTCACATCGAGGTCTTTCATCCATTTGGAGTTTATTTTTGTGTATGGTGTGAGAGAGTGGTCAAGTTTCATTCTGAGTAAGGAAGTGTTTCTTAAAACAAAAAAAATTTTTTTTAAAAAAAAGAGATATTTGATCACATTAAAGAGTTTAAATTTATTGATAGCACAAAGCCTCATAATTAAAGTAAAAAGACAAGTCAAAGTCTGTCAGAAGATATGGCAAGTTATAGAACTGGCAAAGAATTAGTATTTAAGACATATATACATATATATATATATGTATATATATATATATATATACACACACACATATATATATACACATATGTATATATCTTCACAGGCATATAACTTAATATACACATAAAATTCAAGCTAGTATATGAGTATTTAAGACACATAAAATTAGTTTATGATTCGTGTATATGGGTATATACATAATAAGAAATGAATGAACCTAGTTTTTTTTTTAAAAAAGGATAAGAAAAATACTTCACAGAAGAGGGAGCCTGAATGCCAATGAGGATGTAGAAAACCAAGAACTGGAGCTCCTGGGTGGCTCAGTCGGTGAAGCATCTGCCTTCGGCTCAGGTCATGATCCCAGGGTCCTGGGGTCGAGCCCCACATCGGGCTCTCGGCTCAGCAGGGAGTCTGCTTCTCCCTCTCCCTCTGCCTGCCACTCCCCCTGCTTTGTGCTCTCTCTCTCTCTCTGTTTCAAATAAATGAATAAAGTCTTTAAAAAAAAAAGAAAAGAAAACTAAGAATTGTCGCACACATACACCGATAAGTTGGTACAATGCTTCTTTGGAGAGTAATTTGGCATGACTCTAGTGCATATTTCTAGTGCCTTAGTCTGAGTTTTCCAGAGAAACAGAACCAACAGGATGCATATATATGCGGAGAGAGAGGGAGGGAGAAAGAGAGACGGAGGGAGTGAGAGAGACTTACCACAAAGAATTGGCTCATGTGATTGTGGAGGCTGAGAAGCCCCAGATCAGCAGTTGACAAGGCGGAGACCCAGGAGAGCGATGGTATAATTCCAGTCCAAGTCTAAAGGCCTCAAAGCCAGAAACCATGGTGGGGTTCTGTATCCGTATCTCTGCTTGAAGAAAGAGAGAATTCTTTCTTCCTCAGCCTGTTGTTCAAGTCAGTCAGGCCTTCTTCAGTGGGTTGGGTGAGAGTCACCCACATTGAAGAGGGTGATCTACTTTACTCTGTCTACTAATTTAGATGTTAATCTCATCCTCACAGACACACCCAGAGTAATGTATAACCAAACATCTGAGCACCCTGCGGCCCAATCAAGTTACAGGCAAAATTAACCACCACGAGTCAACCCTTTGTCAATTTGGTACCTACTTAATCTCCAAACAAATACCATGACAAGGTCATAATTCCACCTCAGATGATACAAACACACAAACCCCAGCCCCTGGAGAGGAGGCAAGGTCTTTGAGTGACATTTACTCTTCTCCCTGATATCCCATAACTTAAATACTGTGACATAAAATTAATGTACCTTACATTACATAGTAAGGGAATAAGAGAAGGGAGAACACAAAGATAATATATTACGTTTATATAATACTGTATGTTATATAATGCACATGCGCAAATACGTTTTTAAGAAGATGACCCAGCAGTCCCACTTCTATATGTATGGTTATGGTAAATGTTTGCACATGTATGTGAGGAGACATGCACAAAACTGTTTACTACAGCACTGCTTCTGATAGAAAACCATTAGGAACAACCGAAGTGTCCATCTTCCAAGATCGCAGAATCATCCATGCAAACAATAGAATCCTATTTAACAATAAAAATGAATAAATGGGCTAAAGACGTAAGCATGGATAACCCCCAAAAGATGCTGGGTGCAAAAAGCTAGTGGTGAAACGTCAAACACTGTATGATACCATTTATATAAAGTTTAAAATACAGCAAGACATCCCAAATTATTTTTGGTAATTTCATATGAAATATTAATATAAAAACTGCATGGAAGTAACGGATAGTAAATTCTGTAGCTTCCGGGGAGAAAGAAGGAGCATGGTTTCTGCAAAGTGTCAACAGGGGCTTTATTACTTAAAAAAAAAAACAAAAACAAAAACAAAAACCCTAAAATAAATATGGCAGAAAAAGTTGGATGGTGGATATCAGGTTTTCATTTCATTATTTTCTATAGCTTTCCATATGTTTTTAACCTTTCAAAAATAAAACCGGTTTTTCCACACACACAATAATGCCATGTGTCCCTCTTATTATTGCTACCAAAAAAAACCATTTTGTTCTGCTCACAGATTTTGGGATCAAGAATTCAGACAGAGCACCAAAATGAGGTCTTGCCTCCGAGCCATGATGTCTGGGATCTCTGTGTGGAAGACTTAAAGGCTGGGGTTGCCTCAGGGATGGGCTGGAATCCTATGGAGGGGTCTTCACTCACATGCCTGGAGCCGGGGCTGGCGGTCAGCCGGGTTCCCGGTCACGGCCTTCAGCACATACATGTGACCTCTCCCTGTGGCTTGAGCCCCTTCACAGCGTGAGAAATCATGGCGCAGTCAGACTTCTCACATGATAGCTCAGGCTTTCAAACGTGTGTGTCCCAGATGGATATACAGAAGCTTTGTGGCTTCTTCTGATCAGCTTTTTCAGTTCCGTAGCATCATTTAACCTGGGGTTCACTCTGTGCCACCTGGTTCAGCCCAGATTTAAGGGGAAGGGACATGGATCTCTTGTCTCCATGGAAGGAATGCCAAATTATTTGGAAACATGCTTTAAAACCAGCAAAATCCACTCTCTGGACAGTAATCATTTACATTTCTCTCATGCGCCAAAGATGCTTACCCTTCCCCTGAACTTTCCAGAAAGTCTCACTAATGTGGCACAAGGCTCAAGCTTGCGGTCTGAGGTCTCATTATCAAAGTCAGGTCCGCTGGCAAGCAAGGCTCCTCAAAGTGCACTTCCTCAGGTTGCGCCACTCCAGTCAGGTCCCCTCAACCTAAACACCTGCGAACTAAAGAGACAAGCCAGCTTGTGGGGCCCACTCCACTCCTATCGTAACTAATTACAACTGCAACAACTCTATTTCCAAATAAGGTCACATTCTGGGGTACTGGGGTTAGGACTTTATATAAATTTTGGGGGGAAACAATTCGATCCATAACAGAACCCTCAGAGAAATTACCAGAGAAGGGGCGCCTGGGTGGCTCCATTGATTAAATGTCCAACTCTTGATTTTGGCTCAGATCCTGACCTCAGGGTCATGAGATTGAGCCCCGCACTGGGTTCCACACTCAGCACGGAGTCTGCTTGAGATTCTTTTTTCCTCTACCTCCCCCACCCCCTGCTCACACTCTCTCTCTCTAAAATAAATAAATAAATAAAATTTTTAAAAAAAGACTATTTCCTAATATGGTTGTGTTCTGGAGTACTGGAGGTTAAGACTTTGACATCAGTTTTGGGGGGATGCAATTCAATCCACGCAACTTCCCAGGAGTGAATTCCTCAAGGGTGGATAACAAATCCCATGTACTCATGGACCTCACACAGACTGGACCCTTGGTAGATTCTCAATAAATACTTGCTGAACTGAAATCTGTCACTACGATATTTCATATGCTTTTTCCTCGGGCAAGGTGGCAATACTTTTATTCTTTCTTCCTGAGTTTATCTGTAAGCATTTGGTTTCTCTGGATCATCATCTCACTATTCATTACTTTGAGGGATGAGATGGCAAAACAGCAGACTACCACAGTAAGAATCCCAAAATGTGCACTGTTTTGAGGGAAATATGATATTACGTATGATATTACGTAAAGTACTAAATTTTACGTAAAGAATTTTGCATAGTTGAATTTACTTAAATTTTTTCCAAAAATAATTATAACTCAGCTATAAAGTGCTGTGAACTTCAAGAACTTTGCTTTAATGGAAAGTGGGAATACAAGGTAATTAGTCCATCTCTGGTTTGCATAGGGTTTTTAAAAAGTTTGTTCTCCCCATGGGCCAGTATTTTTTTTCTTCAAAGTGTAAATATCACATGCCGAACAAAACCTTGCTTTTGCTGTCCTTAGAGTTTTAACTAAGATCTTGCCAGAATTATTTCATATCCAGACATAACAATGGGTGTAGAACCACTATAATGCAAAGTCCTACAATAGAAATAAAGGTGATTATTAAAACGTGGTAATATCCTATTATTTAAAATCCTACTGTCTATGAGATCAAGCAATGCTAGGTTCCTATTGGCAGGTTAAGGCTTTGATGGAGGACAGTAAAAAAGAGGGAATGTAAAATATAAAAAGGATTGGAAATAGGATTAAATGAAAGAATGGAGGGAAAGAATTGGAGATAACAGAGTAAAAGAATAGAGAAAATGAGATGGAGAGAGGAGATAGGAGGGAGGGGGAAGCAGGTCATGGAAAGATGATGATAAATGTGTCAAATTGTCTCTGGCAGTAGGGTCTCAATCTCTGTCCATGAGACAAGAATTCACTTTTCAGAATGCCCTTTGTATTAAAATTAAAACATGATCCATGTTACTGCAATGTTCCATCAGAAATATTCTTTTGAGATAACGGTGCATTGGACTAGGGAACCCCACTAATTCCCTCCCATCCATAAAGCATCTGGTGAAAAATAGCCTCAAAAGACTGTCAACAATCTACATTAGCTCCGTGAAAAGGGAGTCTTTCAATTAGTGACAGGAATTACATTTGTGCACCCGCAGATTGTGTTCACAGTATGGAAGTGATTACAATGCAATATATGTCCCTTAAAGCCAAATGATCTGCTCTTTCTAGTTGCTGGTATCAGAAAAAAATAGCAAGACAGTCCAACAGATAATCCCCAAATCATGACAAGTAATAAATCTGCCTGCTGAAAGATCTTTAAGAAAACTTCCTCCGGAGGAAAGGAAGGATGTGGGAGGTAAAAACCACATGTGCAGAGTAGCTGATATCAAAATTGTAATATTGCTCCCAGCTCAAAGTTCATATTTCATCCTTGTTAAAATAGAAGACAGGACAATGCTGTGAAGCCATCTTTATCGAACCTGAATTTGTAATGTCATGTGGCCTGGGAACAGGGCTGAAAGAGAACAGCTGGAAACTAGCACGTTTCTGGACAATTGTTTTTGAAAAATAGTGGAAGTAATAAGGCATCAAAATGGTCTTTTAAATTTTGTCTTCAGCATGAAGTTTCCAACCTGGAGTGGGGAAATAGAAAACTCCAACTGACTTTGTTGATTAATGGAAATTTATAATCACACGATGTCATCCCTACAAGAATGGGCACCGTACTGTGGACGGCAAAATGGAAGCTCAGTCGACCAGATGGAGGCAGCTTCCTGCCACTCACCTCCGGGAAGGTCACAGGGCGGAGGCGCAGGGGATGCTGGTTTATAGATACAAAACCACCTTCTGTGAGTGCCCCCCTCTCCTTCTGTGAGTCCACCTCAGGTATTTCCTGACTCAAATTTGGGGATGGAGAGGGAACGTGGAAAGGGCACAGTGTACATTATTTGACCTTTCGGGTTCGTCTTAGGAATCAAATGTTTCCCATGAGGTCTTACAGGGTCATTCTTCTGTTTCCCTTCTCAAACAATTCTGATTTTTTAAGTGTATTTAAAGTACGTCTACAATTCCATCTATGCTAACGTACAAGTCTCAAGCTTCAAAGAAAAGAAAACTCAAAAGATAATGTCTGTCCTTCAAACCTAGTCCTCCTTGCCACCGCCCTACCCTGCCTCTCTCTGAAACACACCCCAAAGCTAAAGGTTCTCCGTAAGTCCTCTCCTCAAACCTTCATACCATTCACCTCCTCACTGGGGGTTGCCTGATGGGGCATCTGCCATGTCTTTGAAATGTCTTTTGTATGCGCCAAACGGAAATCATCCTCCCATTCTTTGAGTAAAATGGAATCCCCAGGAGGACATAGTCTATCATGGCTGCTAATTTGATTTTTCCAGCTGCACTGCCAGATCCTTCTCAAGTCTCAAGTCTCCATGCTATAGTTTGAAAAAAATGTTGTTGTAGGCAATCATGTGTTCTAAATACTGCTAAAAGAGAACTAGATCAAGTTCCACTAACTAAAAATCCTCACAGTTTTCTGTAAAATTCAAGTGAACAGAAATTCCATAAGTGAGTGAAATGAAAATCTCCAAATTTATAAATATTTCCCAGGATGGCAGTGGGTCCAGACTCATGCCGTTGAACACGTACTCTGAACCCCAGACATAAGTGGCTTGAATGAGGGGTACTCCTCACTGCAGGAGAATGGGAAGAAGAAATTACTTTTACTTATTTTATTTAATTTTATAATGTTCATTTACTCCATAAGATCTATTGAGCCTCTATTTTTGCAGGCACAAAAAATCTTGTATATCCAACAATTCTTATAGTATGAGCATTTTCTTATTTCTGAAAAAAAATTGCAAATTTATCTGAATTTGCTGATTATTTTTATACACAAGGTGAAGGGCGGTATTTAAATTAAATATATGAAGATGGATTTATGTGTCCCACCTTCCCTGTACACACACATCTATTCTCTTCCATTTTATCCTTTTAATGGAAAAGAAAAGATCCTTGAGAGACTACGTGTTGATGTCAGAGATCATTCCTGCAAACTAGCCATAGGGCCACTTGCCCTGAGGAGAGAAGGAAAAGCATGTCTGCACCAAGAAGCCCTTGAGCTCTGCCTGTCCCCTGGATCTTTCCTTCCATGTCTCTCAGAAGATCCCCATGTGGCTCTGGGGTGGCCCTGAGTCATGTGGGGCACCACAAGGCTTGCTTTGGTGGGAGAGTTGGTGGCGCTGAGTCTTCGGTGCCCAGCTGAGCCATGAACCCCTGCCCCTGGAAGCCACAGCATGCTTAGAGCCTCTTGTCCAGAGGGCGAGGCCAGGAGGAGGAAACAAAGAAGCTTCTAACTCACTTGCCCCTGCCGTGGTCCTGCTGCTTTGACACAGCACTTGCCTAGATAGAGAATCCCTCCTGGGGCTGAGCAGGCACCCCAGAGCTGACCTGAAGATGGGTGACTTAGCAGGTAAGTTTTGTTACCCCTTTCTAGGGCAGATCCAGGATAAAGAAGGGAAGAGCCTACCTTTTGGTGCATTTCTTAGAGATTCCTTCTAAGCAGTGCTTCTCCAAACACTGGAAGCCCCAAGGCTTTAAATCTATGTGGCGATCACTGCCGTGCTTTAGAAGGAAAACCAGAGTGGAGGCATCGTGGAAGATGTGCTCTCTCTCTCTCTCTCAAATCAATAAATAAAATATTTTTTAAAAAAAAAGTCTCAAAAAGGCACTTCACAAAGAACATACACAATTGGCTATTATGCAGTTGAAAAAGTGGAGAACATCATCTTTCATCAGGGAAATGCAAATTAAAACTGCAGTGAAATACCACTGCACACCCATTAGATTTGCTAACAATCACCAAATGTTGACCAAAAATGGGACAACTAGAATTTTTATAGTTTGCTGTACAAAAAAGTGGGACAGTAAAGCACTTTGACCACTCTGGAAATTGTTCCAGTAGTTTCTCCTGAAGTTAAGTGTTTACTTACCCTATGATTCAACAGTTCCACCTGTTAGTATTTACCTAAGATAAACAAAAACATATTTCACAAAAAGATTTGTAAAAGAATATTCCTGGAAACTGTATGCAAAGTTGCACCAAACTGGAAACAATGCAAAGTTCTGCTTACAAAGGAGTGAGAAAATCATTTGTAGTACATCTCTCTACGATATGAGCCTACTAAGCATTAAGTAGAAACAGAGCACTAACACACAACAAGCCTTACTAAAGACAGTGCTTGTTATTTGCTGTTCTTACGATCTATCAAGTTGCTGTGAATAATGAATTAGCAAAAACAGAACCAGTTCTAGGGAAAATTTAAGGTTAGGTCCCTCAGAGCCTCTGGTCACAACATTTCCTCCCTCTCTCTCAACACACAACCTTGTCTTATGTGTGTTTCTGTTTAAAGATACCTTATTTAATATATATCGTTGATTCATTAACATTGAACTCATGGGGCACCTGGGTGGCTCAGTTCGTTAAGTGTCTGCCTTCGGCTCAGGTCATGATCTCAGGGTCCTGGATCGAGTCCCTTGTTGGGGGGGGTGGTCCCTGCTCAGCAGGGAGTCTGCTTCTCCCTCTCCCTCTGCCCCCTCCCCCCTTGTGCTTTTTCTCCCTCTCTCTCTCAAATAAATAAATAACTTTTAAAAAAGCCCCAACAACATTGAATTCATGGTCAACAGCATTGCAACTCGTGAAATAAGCCTTTCTAATACACATATTTTCTCCATAAGGTACATCACAGCCTTCTCGCCCTTAGGGGCACTAGACAGCATTTCAGCATGACTCTTGGGGACTATTCCAAACAACAAAATCACAAATGCAAAATGCAAAGTGAAAATTAAATAAAGGGTTCTTGTTGACACTAGGAGAGCTGAAAATAGAAGGTGACTGTTGCCTTGTTCCATCTCAGCTGTGAAAGTGTACATTAGCTCCACTCAGGTTTCTTGTTGCTGTATATACGTCCATGAATGACTGCAACAGTGACACCAAAATTTCAGCACTTGGGGGTTACAAATAAATTTCTGAGTCAGCAAATTCACAGATACATAATCCACAAAAAATGAGAAGAGCCAATATATGGTTCTATATACACAATGTTCAAGGACAGGCAAAGCTAATGTCTTTGGAGAAGTAAGAAGACAGTGGTTGCTTCAGGGAGGATGGGGACCAGAGATTGGCTGGGAAGTGTCAAGAAGGATCCTTTGGGGATGGTGGGGGTATTTTATATCTTGATGGGGTATGTGATACAAGGGAATATGTGGTTTGTCAGAAATTATTAAGACCTGTACATATCATCACATGTGATTAAACCCCAGTAAAATAATACACCTACAAAAAAGGAAATTTAACACTCCCTATGCAAAAAGCAAACAACAAAATAATGAGGTATCGAAGTTAAAGAAAAATTACAAGTTAAGAAAACTATTGGCAAGCATGTAAGAGAGATAAAGAAGTCCTATCCTTTACATGTAAATAGATATAATAAATCAATAAAAGCAAATGTTTTAAGAGAAGAAATGAGTAAAAGATATGAAAAATCAATTTACAAAAGGGGAAATAGAATATCCCTAGGGTGAGTTGAATGTCTCAAGGTCACACAAGTATTTAGTGGAAGTACAAGGACTAAGATTTAGATTTCCTGACTCTTTTTCTATTATATCAAGGTGATTGTGGTTGACGAAGTTTGAGAACATTTGGGGGCAGGAGAAGGCTAAATATGAAAATAGTAACCATTGTATGAATGAATCACATGGTTATGTAATATTAGTAGAATTTTCTTCTCTTCTTGCAGCACAAACAAGAAATTCTGAATTTGATCAGAACAACCAACATGAAACAATGTGGAGACAGTTCTGGATGAAAATTGTAAGAATCTGGGACAGAATATATACCTCCTTTGTACACAGAATTTTAAAAAAGAAGGGAACTATCAGTTAATAAGTTGAGTTTGGATAACAAGTACATAATTCGGGGAAAAAATCAACTTTGATTCTCGCCACACCATACACTAGTGTAAATGTTTGGTATAAATATTTTAGAGTGTAGAAAACTAGAAGAAAATAGTATAAAATATAAGCAAAATTTGGGGGGTGGTTAACATTCTAGGCACAGAAGCAATTGAAAAAAATCTTGAAGAGCTAGATGTAGCATTCTTGATTTGTTAGATTATGACGAGTTTCTGCTGATTGCTCATAAATTCAAAGATGAGAAGAAGAGGCAGGTTTTGCCATGGAAAAGCTTGTTTTTAAGAAGATTTTAACTTTAGGGCACCTGGGTGGCTCAATCGGTTGAGTGTCTGACTCTTGGTTTCTGCTGAGGCCATGATCTCCTGGGTCACGGGATTGAGCCCCACATCCAGGCTTTGCACTCAGTGGGGAGTGTGCTTGAGATTTTCTTCCTCCCCGCCCCATTTCAAATAAATAAGTGAATCTTCAAAAAAAAGTTTACCTTAATTGAAGGGTAATGTTATACAGAAAGATGAACAAATCATAAGCATGAAATTAACCTGTACTGAAAAGTAACTGATAGTCTAAGTTCTAATACCATCAATTTGGTTTGACTATTTTTTATCTTTACATACATGGGATTATATAGTATATATTATTGTATGGATGACTTATTTCATCCAACACTGTGTTTGTGAAATTCTTCTGTGTTATTGTGGATAGCAGGAATTCATTCATTTCCATAGGTGTGCAGTATTCATTCTACTCTTTGCAATTTTCATGTATTAAAAATAATGCTGTTATAAATAGTGTTATACATGCATTTTGTGCATATATGCATTAGTTTCCACTGGTATCCATCTAGGGTAGAATTACTGATTTATAGGGAATATATAAGATCTGCTCAGGTATATGCACCAGACAGTATGAGAGTATCATTGCTCCATATTCTATACTTGGTATTCCTGCCATTCAAGAATTGGGTTGGGGAATCGGAGGTGTTGTAATATCTTGTGGTTTTATTTTCTATTTCCTCAGTTAATAATGATGTTGAGCTGCTTGGTATCATCTTTTGTAAAGTGTCCATTGAAGTTTGGGCCAATTTTTTAATCAGTTGTCTGCCTTTTTCTTTTTCTTTCTTTCTTTTTTTTTTAAATTATGTTCAGTTAGCCAGCATGTAGTATATTGTAAGTTTTTGATGTAGTATTCAATGATTCGTTAATTGTGTATAACACCCAGTGCTCATTACAACATGTGCTCTCCTTAATACCCACCACCTGGTTACCCCATCCCCCCAACCCCTTCCTTCTGTAACCCTCAGTTTGTTTCCTGGAGTCCAGAGTCTCTCATGATTTGTCTCCGTCTCTGATTTCTGCCTTTTTCTTAACAATTTGTATAAGTTTTAAAAAATACTCTGTATATGAGTTCTTTGTCAGTTACATATGTTGTAAGTATGTGCGATACCTATGTCGGGATACATACATATCCTCTTGCTCAGTGGATCTGCTTTTTCACTCTCCTATTATTTTTTGATCAACAGATTGGGTTCTAAATTCCCATGAAGACCAATTTATAAGTCTTTTATGCTATTTTTGTATGTGTGTCCTTTAAAATCTTTGCTTTCCTCCAGGTCATGAAGTTGTTCTCCTATTTTATTTTTCCAGAAATGTATTGTTTTACCTTGCACTTTTAGACCCACAATCCATCTGGAATTCAGTTTTGTATATGGTGTCAAGTAGGATTCAAGTCTGTGTGTGTGGGTGCAGGTATTTACGCAACACCTCCCCACACACACGTGCATGTACTTACTGAAAAGACCCTTCTTTTCAAGTGTCCGTATATATGCAGGTTGTTTTTAAAAGACTCAATCTATCTCTTTTGACTTGACGATTTAGCCAATGAGGTGGTTAGAAACCACCAAAATGAGTTTCCTAAGTTATCATTATGTCATTTGTTCATATTAGCCCCTATTTCTGCTTGCATTTGAATAAATTCTGTCAAAGGTTAAGAGTTCTAAAGGCTTAGCATTGTTCATTGTTTCAGTTTCCCTGAAATATAAATATATCACCCAGTCTGAAGGAAAAAAATCACTGAAAAAGAAATGCTTCTTTTGGTGGGGGAAATGAAATGAGGGGTGGGGAAAAGGCGAATAATCCAGAAGGAGAGATTCACCAACCACTAGTTACGGTCAGAATAGTAACTTCATAAAAATATAACTTTGAATTTTCAAATATTTAGAATTGGAAGTGACTTTTTACGTCCAGTATATACAGCAGGGACCAATAAATATTTCATTCCCTGGGAGCTAAAAATATTTTCAAGTCCCTCTTCATACCATACATATGCAATCCAGTCATTCGTACCTTGGTATCTACTATCTAACACGATCACTTGTTCCTTCTCTTCCCAACTGAACTTTCTATTGATGGGGGGCATAAGTCCAGTACATATTTTGCCAAAGCTAAAGGTTCGATACTCTGGGCCCATCTGAATGCTCTTTGTGTCAGTTGACTCGGTCTTTTCATCACTGGAACTTCTAGTGACCTGTCTCTTTCTACTCACTTTATAAATTTAAAAAAATGGCAAAATACAAAATAATAATAATAATAATAATAATAATAGTAACATTGCATGAGCAAGAGCAATGAGCAAAAGTTGGTAAAGTTGCCCAAATGGACCCACAAGTGGGCAGAGACCATGCTTACAACACCACACCTTGAGGGGCCCCATTTTCTATGGATGTGACCTGGGACAGTCAAGGGCATTGCTTCCAGATTGCTTGGAAGCTGCCTATGCAACATTTCAAGTTTCTCTGCCATGACAAGCTGCCTCATAAACATGGCCATTTTTTAAGTTATACAAGCAGGAGGGGCAAGGGAAGCTGATACGGAAGTCCAGGTTAAAAAAGAAGTAATTAGTAGAAAGGAGTATCTTGAGGTGAAGAGGTAAGGCAGAGAATGTGCCAGTAAACAGATTCTAAGGCTCCCTAGAGGAAGAAGGCATTCAGCAATAATTTAAAAGGAAGGAAGAGGGGCCCCTGGGTGTCTCAGTCAGTTCAGCATCTGACTCTTGATTTCAGCTCAGGTCATCATCTCAGGGTCGTGAGATTGAGCCCTGTGTTGGGGGCTGGCTCAGCATGGACTCTGCTTGAGATTCTCTTTCTCCTTCTGCCCCTCCCCCGCACACGCACACGCGTGCACGTGCAGACACACACAGTCTCTCTCTCTTTCTCAAAAATAAATTAATTAATTAATTAAAAATAAAGGGAAGATTTTTATAAATTATGTCTATATAGTTACACATAGATATACGAAGATATGCATTTATTATGTGCGGTTTTTTTGGGTTTTTTTTTAAGATTTTATTTATTTATTCTACAGAGATAGAGACAGCCAGCGAGAAAGGGAACACAAGCAGGGGGAGTGGGAGAGGAAGAAGCAGGCTCATAGTGGAGGAGACTGACGTGGGGATCCATCCCACAACGCCGGGAGCACGCCCTGAGCTGAAGGCAGACGCCCAACCGCTGTGCCACCCAGGAGCCCCCTTATTACGTGCGTTTTTATGTGTATATACGTATAAACTGTCTACATAGATGTACATAGATATATGTACATATGAATATAATTATGCATATATAATTTTATATATATAACAATTATGTGTATATGATTAGATATATATATAACAAGTTATATATAATCCATATATAACAGGACATATATATATCTACATACATACACACACACACACACACACACACACATATATATATATGAGAGATAAGAGAAACTATTTTCTCCATAGCTTCTTTATAAGTCTATGTATCAAAATGTTAAATAATATCCCTGGATAATAGAAATATACATGGTTTTTTTTTCCTCCTTTCTTTTTCTTTGCTCTGAATTTTCTGGATTGTGTACAATGAACAGGTATTACTTTAATAAGGTGAATGCACCTACATTGAATTATAAAATTATTGAATAGAAAAATGAGTCTTCAGGGAGTGTGGTATTTTCAAGTAGGGAGACTGTGTTAGGAGTGGAGAGACTTTCTTTCTTTTGGTAGCGACCCCAGAAAAAGTCTCTACATGGAAAATCCTGGCTATCACAAAATACCAAGAGCTCCATGTTGGCACGTTATTTAATTTTTTTTTCATTTTCAATCGAGTTCTATCTGGCTGTAAGCTTTCAACTAGTCAACGTTAGTAAAAGATTCAATCTCCACCATTTTTCAAGAACCTTTCTCTGCTTCTGGCCTCCTTGGGGTTTTATAAGACCTTCAGGGCTGACACAGTTTCAGGGTTCAGTGCTCTGGCTGGCTGGGGGTGTGAAGCTGGGCGGGAGGCACCTGCTGATGCCTCTCTCCTGCTCCCTGCCTTCCACCCTCCCACCACCAGACTCCACCACGCGGACACGTGCTGCTTCCTGCCACCAGAGCAACCCACCAGCTGGAAGTTCTGCCATGTCCAGAGCAAGAGAAGAGAAACTGGAGATCTCTAATTGACGGGAAAAATCTTCCCAATATTTTAATATTGTCAACAAATTTCACTTTTCACCTGCATGGTAGCCATCAACTTGCCCAGGGGGCGAGTTCAGAATCCAGAGCTCAGATCACAGGAGCCCAGCAATCCTTCCCATAAGGATGAAGCAAGCCATTCCATGCTTTCTCTCTTTCTCTCTTTTTCTTTTCTGCTGAGTCAAAACAGCAAAACCAACAGCACTACTATTAATTTTTCAGTAACTCATCCGGTTCTAAAAGGCAGGGGAGAGCTAGCTGTGGACGTTCGAGGTGCCAGGAAACACTGGCCTCATTCATCTCTGAAATGGGAATGAAGTGCTTGCCTTACAGATTTGACAAGCTTGCTGGGAGGGCCAAATGAGTTCAGAGGTGCTAAAGAGCTCTCAAAATGTAAACATACTGTACAAAATTTGGACAGTAGTACCTGGTGGAAGAAAATAACAGACAGGGGACATGGGAATAGCTGGTTAATGCCTTCCTCTCGTGGCTGCAGAGATTGGCGTTGGCTAGAGCCACTCTTACTGCTTTCATACTTAAAACAACCTCTTGTGACAGTGAGCACCGCCAGCCCATGTAGCTGGGCAGGAAAAGGACAGTCCCCTTCCATGTAGCTTTGAAAGAATTGTGCATAAATGGACACAGACCACAGGCTGCATTACCCAGAAAGCACAGGACAGTCCCATGGAGCAGCACCCTGCTTTGCGGGTGAGGACATAATCATAGCTAGTGTTCTCATCTCGCTCAGAAGGTCGCCTGGCCAGAGTAGGTCCATCCCCGGGTGGCGTGTGCAGGCACGGAGGTGTAGCCTTGTACCTGCTGGTCAGCTCTCTGGGGCTCACTCAGGGAAACAAAATGGAGCTGAAGAGATGCTGGAAAGAGATTCTGAGTATCATATGCACAGACGCTTTGTGTCCTCCTCTTCGTCTTTGTTGTTCTGCTAACATTATTTATTCATGGTAGCAGGTAATTAGATTGTGTCCTTCAGGGCCAGCTCAACAGATGTGAAGTGAGGAAAATGTGACTCTGCATGTGTGTGTGTGTGTGCGCGTGCACAAATGTATCTAAAATAAATATGCAGGCATGTAAAAGCTTCACAAATCATACCAAGAATACTTTATATGTTTTACAAAGCTTTAAAAATTTCAAAGCACTTTCTTGTGTGTTCTTTCCTAAATTATGCATTTTGATGAATCATCGTAAGTCTGTGGGGTTGGACAGGGGTCACACAGGCATTCTGAGGTCTCGGGTCACAAGCACTGGGTAATGGAGTTGAGCCTTTCTTAAAATGACCTTGAGGCCTGAAGACTCTTGTGCC
Source organism: Ailuropoda melanoleuca (assembly GCF_002007445.2). NCBI lineage: Eukaryota > Metazoa > Chordata > Mammalia > Carnivora > Ursidae > Ailuropoda > Ailuropoda melanoleuca. The sequence goes on from NC_048223.1 coordinate 60,256,305, forward strand.
ACTTCTCCCTGCAGCCCATCGCAGCTCTACACCCCCACCCCCAAAGGCATGGGCACCGTGCTCTGAGAAAGGCTGCTGAGACTAGGACAGCAAGCCAGAGGCTGCAAGGACGAGCAGGGCAGTCTAGGGGGAGCACAACATCAGCAGAGGCACACGAATGTCGCATCGAACAAGTGTCCAGAACTGTTTAGGTGGCCAGGACCAGCATCACCTCTTGCAAGGACTGACATGAACAGCTCATTGGAAATGGGCCGATTGTGCAAAAGCATGCTTCGAGCAAACCAGGTCAGCCAAAGCCACCTTCCACCCTTCTCTTCACTTCACCCCTTCCACAAACATGCCCAGATAAATGTGGCCACACTCGCAGATACACACACATGCAAACACTGTCAGGTCCGGTGTCCTTGCAAAGACTCACCCGGTGTGGACAGCTGGCTGACTCTCAGGAGGGAGAGTCAGAATAGAACAGAACAGATGCTAGCCATGGGAAAATGTGGAAGGAGGAACACAGAAGGACATGCTCAGCCAGAGAGGGAGGAGGAAGGAACTTTAGAAACTGCAGTAGCAATCATAAAGTGGTATTTGAATTTGGGTTATATACCAGCTTTCCGCCAGAGATCTCACAGGCCTGTACCAGCATCATTGGAGAGGGCTGTCGCTCCCATTTTGTCTGGAGGGATATCTTAGGGAGGAGAACTGGATCCATTTGACCAGGGACAATGAATAATACCGATGGGGAAAGCATCCAGGGTCCTTGCTCTGAGCCCTCTCCATTAGATTAGTTCCAGTGGCTGGGAGTCCAGCCTGCATGCTGACACCCCACACATCCCTACCCTGGGCACCCTAGGACCCCAGGCTGTAGAACTTTCCCTCTCATCAATAATGAATCACATGCCAGAGGAAGGGGAATTTTCCAGTCAAGGTCTCTGTCTACAGACCCATCTTGCTTAACATTTCTAACAATTTTTGTAAAACAAAACCAACCTGGTTATCAAATTCTCAGTTTCCAAAAATTGGGGGAGATAGCTCACATCTTGGATGACAGAACTTTATTCAAAAAAAAAAAGCTTTTTATAGCTGGAATGATGGACCCCAAAAATAACAGAATAAAATTTTAAAGGAATTAATGCAAAATGCTCAAGTCAGTTTCAGAATGTCAACATCACTGGTACGTGACATAAGAAACCAGTAATAGCAACCTCTATGGAAGGGATCTTGAGTGTTTAGTTGACTCCAATGTTTATAGAAAAACTTAGAAGACACCTAAAGCCATCAAAGTCACATTCATGGACATATATGGTCATGCAAAGAAAATTATTACTGAAGGTGACTAGAAGTCATTGGACCCACCTTCATTACATGACGGGATTGAAGTCTTCAAAGGTTACATAGAAGAGTAGATAGAATGGATGTAAGATGGGTTCCATCTTAGCTACCAACGGTAACTAATGGGAAGATACTGCGCAGCAAATTGATTTTGAGAAGAATTCTGAATCCATGTCTGGGCTCAGAAGAAAGAAGGGCTGTGATGGTTGAGTGATTCTACCATGGTCTAGAGAGGGAGCCCAAAGGTTACTGATACAGACATTGCTAGGCCCCACCCCCTCAGCCCCAGGGAGCTCACCATTTTAGTGTGTTCTGCACCGCACTGCTCTGCAGTGGTCCTGCTTCGGCACCTGCTCTCTCTGCCTGGCACTTCCTCCTCATCTGCACTGGGGCAGGCTGGAGTGCCGTGAAGTGAATCCCTCTGAGAGATGAGAGCTGAAGGATAAGTATCTTCACCTCTGTGCCCGTTGGGGGTGTTCTCTACACTCTGTCCCAGAGTCAGCGGCCAGCAGGATCATGTCTCGGTGACCCATGGCAGTAACCTGCCTGGTAGTAGACCTTTGACTGGATTCCTTTCTTGTGTGTCTCACCACCCCATCCGCTACAGGTGCTGCCTGAAATCACATCCCAAATTAACCACCTGCCCTCAAATCTTTATCTCAGAACCTGCTTCTGGGGAGCTAACCTAAGTCAGCCACATAGTGGCCATCCTGATGGAACAAAGGAAATAATATTCACCCCAACACAAGTCCATTGACCCTACAGAGTAGAGTGTTGAAGACCTGATCATTGTGGGACCAGGACACAACCTAAAGACAGAGACCAAAATTGTGAAGGGTCTAGTGTCCCCTGCCAACAAGGCAGGGCTCAGATAAAAGAGGGTGTTGGGTTTGAAAACAGAGGCAGATCTTTAATGATATGGAGGTCGTTTAGTGCCAAGGTTATAAATACTGACTTTGGTTTCACAGGTCTTGGTGTACAGGTCAGCTCACCCAGCTGTGAGATCTTAGATGAGTTTTTAGAATTTGCTTAAGCTCTTCTATAAATTTTACTATCTTCATACTTTAAACTTTAACTTCTCACTTCCTTTCCTCTGGCCCCTTCCATCAGCTCTCTCCCCGACTTCCCTTCCAAGGCCCTAGTTTGTTTAAAATCTCCAGGGACTCCTTTGTTTTCCTTCCTTATAAGCATATTTCTTGCAAATACTAATCTCAAGGGGCTAATTTGGTGCCATCTGGAAACAGCACTTCCGTCCTCCCCAGCGCTCCACCTCTGAGACGTGTTCGCAAGGAGCCCCAGGCAGGAAGCTCGGCAGCACGGTTCCAGGGGAACATATGGTGGAGGGAAGCCACCCACGGGGCTCCTGGAGAGGAGCTGAAAGAGGACTTCCTTTCTCCACTGATCTGGTTGTGAACAAAAGGTTCATGAACAACTCATGCGGCGGGCTTGAACAAAACTAGTGTCGGGCCGTCACCCCAGCATGAGACCCAGCCCGTCGGGACTGGGCAGCTCAGACTGGCTGTACCATCAACAAGAAGTCACCTCCCTTCCTCCCTGCAGTCTGCCTACATCGTCTCCCCCTGACCCACACCACTGCAGGGCCATCAGGTCGTTAGACTCTGTAGCGAGAGCACACACACACCCAACAAGCTGCTGCTTCATCAAACTATCTGAAATATGAAAAAAAAATGGCTTCAGATCACACACAAAATACTCCCAACAATGTCAAAATTAACCAACGTTTATTCACATGACATTACGTTGATTCCAATATACATTTACTTCTCACAAAAATAGACTGTATTTGAAAACAATATGCAGGTTAGAATTTCGAACATAACAAGCTCCTGAGTAGACCCAATGATGCTGGATGAAACACAGCCAACCATAAACTAAAGGCATTACTTCTAGTCCGCCATTCTTCCAGTCAACGAGGGCTGATGGATGGTCTGCACACAAGGCCTTGAGATTCAACCTTGAACAAAACTTCTTGCCTCCATGAAGAAATTCTTTCAAACATAAAATAACAGTGTGGGGTGGAGTTGCCGCGTGATGTGGGTGAAGTCTATTTTGAGTCAGAGCATCTGAGCCTACAGAAGTCTGGACACAGCCGCCTTGAGCACTGCCTTGGCCACCTTGTACATAGTTAGCTCATAACTAAGGAGTTGTGGGGAAGGACGAAGATGCAAGCCTGCGCGTTTCATCCAGCAGATGGGCCCTGGAGGGGCGCAGGCAGAGTGAGACCTATGTACACCTCAGAGCAGTTGAGAGACCTCATCGGGAGGTAGGACTGGACTTGAACGGAGCCCCAGCCTCTTCCTGAACGTCTTGCCACCCTACTCACCTCCCGTGGTAGTATCTTCACCGAGGAGTTTGGAGTGTGGGGATAGTTTCGATTATTCCCCTGGTGCTAGAAGGCGGTAGAATCCTAATCCTATGAGTAGGTAGTGGGGATTTTTCCAAAAGAAGAATGTAATTTGTATTATTTAAGATACAGGACAGTGGTCCTCTTTCTGAGGAAAGAGGGCAGATTTCAATACAGGAGGCATCCTCCCCAAACACCTTAACCCCTTATCCTCTCTCTTAGACACCAGGAATAGTCAGATTTAGCATCCAAGATAACTTTTAGCTCCCACTGCCATTCGATTCCCCTAACCCTATGCTCACACAAGCACAGACTTGCACAGGTGAAGTCACAGGGCTTACTGAAGCTCAGGTGTTCCTCCCTCAACACACCATGTGGAGTCCATCTCCACGCTGAATTCCGGTGATGTCTTTACATCTGAGAACAGGGTAGTCTTTTCCAATTGTTCCATTCTATCTTTGGGTCTTTCAGGAGTGCTTTCAAGTTTTCCTCGCACAGGTCTTAGAGATTTCTTGTTAAAATACGCCTAGTATTTTATATATCTTATTATTGTAGATGAAGTTTTAAAATTATATCTTCTAATTGGTGTCCTACTCCTATTCTATTCTATTCTATTCTATTCTATTCTATTCTATTCTGTTCTATTCTAATTTCTGTGTATCCCATTTCTGTGTATAAAGACTATTAAACTTCTGTATGTTTAATTGTTGGCTAAAACTCCAAACACAATGTGAAAGAGTAGTGACTTTAGTGCTCTTGACTTTAGCAGGAATGTCCATGTTTCCTCATCTAATAAGATGCATAAAATTCCAGTTTGGGGGCTGAGATGTTGAGGTACTTGTATACTTTTTATGTGTAGGGAGTATCTGACTTCTATTTATGTCACAGTTTTTTTTTTAAGATTTTATTTATTTATTTGACAGAGATAGAGACAGCCAGCGAGAGAGGGAACACAAGCAGGGGGAGTGGGAGAGGAAGAAGCAGGCTCATAGCAGAGGAGCCTGACGTGGGGCTCGAACCCATAACGCCGGGATCATGCCCTGAGCCGAAGGCAGACGCTTAACCGCTGTGCCACCCAGGCACCCCTATGTCACAGTTTTTAATCGTAAGTTTTATGCATGAATTTTTCAAACACCTTTTCAATATCTATGGAAAAGGTCATATGATTTTCCCCTCTGATCTAGTAATATGTCAAATTAAATTAATGGACTTAAAGACATTTAACCATCCTTTCATTACTGGAATAAGCCCTACCTGGTCATAATGTATCATTATGTATTCTTGAAACTACTCCATGGTCATATATTTTTCTGGGAATGAACATGAAGAAGGGTATTACTGTGTGAACTTACCCATAACACTAAAATAAATAAAAAGGAAAAAAAAGAATTAAATGATAATTCACAATATTTTTCGCCCTTTATGGGCTAGCCCTTTCTCATTTTCCAAAGATTATTTCTAGTAGCTCTCGGAAAATTACCACCAGCCTCTTGAGCAACCTAGGATGTAAATCACTGGGTCTTGCAGATTTGAGCATATTCAATGAATCCGAGCAATTTTTAACAATATTCTTTCCTGGGGCAGAGTCGTTAAGCATCTGCCTTCGGCTCGGGTCATGATCCAGCGTTCTGGGATCAAGCCCTGGATCAGGAGCCCTGCTCAGCAGGAAGCCTGCTTCTCCCTCTCCCACTCCCCCTGCTTGTGTTCCCTCTCTCACCACCTCTCTCTCTGTCAAATAAATAAATAAAATCTTTAAAAAAGAAAACCAATATTCTTTCCTGATTCAGTGTATATGGAAGAAATACAGTTGTTTTTAACACTACTTAGTTTACTGATAACCAAGGGGTCTTTGGAACACTTCTGTATTTTCAGGCCCCAATACTTTTTTCCTTTTTAGTTAAGAGAAGTCTTTTCTTTTAATCTTTTCATGAGTCTAATGTATAAACTGATGTATTTCTATTTTCTTGTATGTCTTTGGAAAATGCATTTTACTTTTTAATTTTGTTATTTATGTTGGTTCTTGGGTTAGTTTCTTTCCTTACCCTCCCCCTCTTTTCATAAGCTATTGCAGAAGATTATTTTACTTTTTTCCAAATATTGATCTCCCCCTTTCCTATGTTGCCCACTGCTATGGGACTTGCATGCCTCCCATGAGAAAGGCGTCCATTCCACCCCACTGCTGTTGAACTTGGTCATGTGACAGATCAATGGGATGTAAGCAGAAGTGACATATGCCATGCTTGAACAGAAACTTTAAGAGTCATTACAAGTTCTATAATTTATACAATGACCAAAGTGGTACTGGCTCCTTGGGAAGCTTTTTATTTTTTCTAGTGATGCTGCTTTTATGTAAAACATTTTTGAAACTTCTCTTCCTGGAATTACCTCCAGAGTCACCTTTGAAAATCTTTAAGAGAGTCAGAGCTTCATTTTTTGATGGCACATTTTCTGAGAACAACCTAGAGTCAGTCACAACCAAGGACACTGTAATGGGGAAGAGCATGAGTTTAGATTAGGGCAAACCTGTATTCATAGGTTTGCCCTTTTGTTTCTGTGGCGCCCTACTCAGGACAATCATCGGTCAATGGGAGCTACAATAGTGCTGGTTATTTCTGGTAACTGGTATTCATTCCCACTCACTTCTAATCCTTTTACTATATCATTGGAGAGAACCACATTTCCCAGTCTGATCTTGTCTGCAGGTGCCTGAATGGAATGAGATATGAAATTTGGGCAGGGAGGCTGAATCCATGTTACCACTCTGGTTGTGGGCATAGAGCACAGACATGTGCCCCCGCACTGTGAGGTTCTGGGGGGAGGGAGGTGGGCTCCAGGTACTCCGTCTGCACTCACTTATCTTCATGCTGTAGGTCGACTATGACATTGGTGGAAGTCCTTTGTGGTATCCTAATATGGGCTGTAACAGCAATCTCCCAATTCTCTGAACCATAGAGTGAACCTGAAAGCTAGTGGTGACCTTCCGTAACTTTTTCTTCACTAGCTCTTCTAACTTCTAATGCCTTATATTAAACCTCAAACTGCTTAGAATTCTTGGCAGGGTTTTGTTTTTCTGACTGAACCCTAACTGATTTGTCATAGGATTGCTGAATATATCAAATAAGATAATATATTTGTAATGCTTGAGATGTTGCCACAAAATATTCCATAGGTATTGTTACTATTAAGAAGGTGATCGGGGGCGCCTGGGTAGCGCAGTAGTTAAGCGTCTGCCTTCAGCTCAGGGAATGATCCTGGCGTTCCAGGATCGAGTCCCACATCAGGCTCCTCGGTTGGGAGCCTGCTTCTTCCTCTCCCTCTCCCCTGCTGTGTTCCCTCTCTCACTCGCTGTCTCTATCTCTGTCTAATAAATAAATAAAATCTTTAAAAAAAAAAAAAAAGAAGGTGATCGGGGCACCTGGCTGGCTCAGTCAGAAGAGCATTTGACTCTTGATCTCGGGATCATGAGTTTGAGCTCCACATTGGACGTAGAGATCACGTAAATAAATAAAAACTTAAAAAAAAAAAGAAGGTGATCAAACCTTCCCCTGCCACTGCTCACATTATTCTAGAAATGCCCTTTGCTACTCCTCCACCTATCTAGGCTTTTTTTTTTTTTTAACAGATTTTATTTATTTATTTGACGGAGAGAGAGACAGCCAGAGAGAGAGGGAACACAGGCAGGGGGAGTGGGAGAGGAAGGAGCAGCCTCCCAGGGGAGGAGCCTGATGTGGGGCTCGATCCCAGGACTCTGGGATCATGGCCTGAGCTGAAGGCAGACACTTAACAACTGAGTCACCCAGGCGCCCGTAGGCTTTAAGATCTTAGTTAGGTCCTGATTCCTCTGTGATGTTCACACTCCAGTTCACACTCTCTGCTGTGTAACCATAGGGTCAGTCTGACTCAGTGTTTCTATTGACTATTCCGACCTGTATTGATCTGGCTTGTTGAACAAACTCTAAGTGTCTGTCTCACTTTGTTCAGCCTGCTATAATAAAAATACCATAGACTGGGCAGCTTAAACAACAAACATTTATTTCTCACAGTTCTGGCAGCTAAAAAAGAAAAAGAAAAAGAAGATGAAGGTGATCAATATGGGAAATATACCCTAAGTCAAAAAAGAAGTGAACTACTTAGATGAGATTGGTATTCACACATGGTGTAGAAATTGATCTGAAGACAATTCCCGAAGGGGAATTAAGTTCACTAAAGTAAGACTATCATCTCCTAGAAACCTTACCTTTTAAAGAACAATAGTCACTTTTATGGATCAATTTTGCTAAATTGTTATATAATCCATTAATTTGTAATCACACTTTGAGGTATTCTGTCAGATCTCCCTTCTGTGCTGCAAAACATACAGACTGTCAAGCAGGGGAAGAAAAGTATTTCCTATCACCCCCAGTGCTATCACTTTTCTTCCTCCTCCTCAAACCCCAGGCACGGGGAAGAACTGAACTGACCAGCATCGTCTTACACTTTCTATGATTATTGTCTTCAGACTCAACAACACCAGGGATTTTGGGGACTGGATGAAACTCTCCCTCGCAGGCGAGACATGCCGGTGGGGCATCTGTCTCCGTGTGGGAAAGGATGCAGGGTCTTTCTAGCATAAAATATCCAGATGCCCTTCCTCAGTTCAAGCCTCGCAGAGTTAAGCGTCTCCCTGGCAATCGCCAGCTCCCGGGGCCAGGAAGAGACGCCTTTGCGCACTTGTCCTTAAAAGTCAAAACCGCACTTAACGAGACACCACTTGGCCCATGCTGCTGGTGTTTCCGAATTTGGCTGCAAAGCAATACATCACAGATTGTCGACTGTACGTTGTGTGGTCCAGGCCACCGCACAAAGGGCTTTTGAATTTTCCTTTTTTTTCCATAGGCTGCAGCGCGTGTTTTGCCTTCCCCCGGCTTCGAGCGTACTTTACTACCTCTCCCCGTATCTGTAAGAGCGCACGGTTTTACTGTCACCTTCATTTTCTGACATGTCTTCCTCGCACCACGAGTGCCTTTGCGCAGCGTTCATTATCAACTCCTCTCCGGTTCTCTGGTTCCTCGGGCAAGCAGTGCTTATTCATTCTACTTGTAAAGGACAGAACTCTCTGGGCCCACACAAAGCATCAGACGCTTCCATCCTGGTGAAGAGAGACTGGGGCATGGGGCTTTTATTGCCTGATCAGCTTCCAGGAAAGCCGCGCAAAGTCTCCGTGCCCAGTGTCCCCAGCTGTGCGGCTGTTACAGATGTTACCGTCCTGCTGAGAGCCGAAGCCCCCCCACCAACGCGGAGCTGAATGCTGGCTTCGATGTTAGTAAATGAAGAGGGTGCTTGAGAATCACAGGGTAGTTCACCCCGGAGCTCTCAAGTAATCAGAAACTGCCACCGTTCCTTTCCCCTCTAAAGAGGAAATGCAAATAAAGGAAGAAAATGAGGTTGAAATCATAAATGCACCAAGTGGGAAGTATTGGTGAAAATGAGGACAAGAGGCCATTGATGTTGGGCAGAGGTAAAAGAGACCAGGGAATCAAGGGGACTGGTGTTGAACCGCGCCTTTGGGAAGGAGACGCAACTCTGAGGTAACCTCCAGGGGCCCAGGATCTGTATTCTCATGGGTCTCAGGGGTGAAGGGTGAGAGATGGGTGGGGAGCCAGGCTGGGGAGGGAGTGCACTGGCTAAGATCACCCAAAGCCAAGCTCAGGTTGACATGCGATGCTGCATAGTGGGGGAGGGTGCTTTAGCAGAAACGCTTTGGCGGGCTGAGTAGATGAAGTAAAAGTTATCCAAAGCACCTTCTAGTTCAACATTTCCTGTTCTCCTGAGCGTTGGAGAGCACCATGGGAGTGGGGGGCGCTGTGGGGAGGGAGGGAGCCCAAAGCCACAAATCGGAGACACTCTTTTTTCACACTAACAACCACCCACCTGAAGCCCAGTACATCCCAGGCTGTGCTTTTAGGACAGGAACAGTGGTCTGGACTGGGTGGTGTTCTCCCTTCAGTTCCTTCTGCTCATTCCCCATGCTAGAAATTCTCCTCATTTTTAAACGCCCATATATGTTGCTTTGCTTTTGAAACGTCTTGGCACGGGCATGGACCAACGGGAGCAGTATGGAAAAGGGGCAATGAAATACAGCTGCAGACAGAGTCAACACTGCTCATTTTATTTTATGTTTAATTTTTTTAATTTAAATTTGATTAATTCACACATAGTGTATTCTTTGTTTCAGAGGTAGAGTTCAGTGATTCATCAGTCTTATATAATGAGCACTAGGTATTATGTAACACTGCTCATTTTAAAGGGTGGGAATTGTCCAGTTGCGATCTGCCAGATGTGGTTATTACGGACACAGTTATTACGGACACATTCATGATGAGAGGGAACGCCGCAAAATCTATTAAGCCGATCAATACTGGGTTGGGAATTCCCAGGATTAGCTGCTTGCAGGGCCGTTTATCATCCTGAGTTCACTCCCCAGTGCAAACTTCATTTCACGTATGGAACTCGTTCTTAACCGTTTCTTGTCTCCTCACTCCTCCTATGGGCATCATTCCAAGGCAAAGAAAAGCTATATGCATGAAAATATCCTTGCAACTTTATCTATAACAGCAAAATATTGTAAAGATTTAATGCCCAGTTACACAAGAATATCTAAGTTATGGTAGATCGATGTGAAAGACTATTATACAGCAATAAATACAATGATTATAATGATTATGCAGCAAAATGGGAAATAGCATAATAGTAAACATAAAAAGCGGAATAAAAAATATGCTGGCTATAGTTTGGGAAATGTGTTTTTCATGGACATGGATTGGAAAAATGAAGATAATGGGTTATGTATGAATCTTTTTAAATCATTTCCTCTATAAGTTATTTTTACAAATAAAAATCACATAGGAAACAGAAAATAATAAATAACTGTTGTTCAATATTAGCTGACCTGGTATTGAGTGTCTGTGTGTGTCTGCGTGTGTGTGTGCATGTTGTGTGTAGTCTAATCATTTATTTACGTAGATTTAAAACAAAGGATCCTACGAATCAACACTCAACCCATTTTCAATACTTGCTGGATGATTGCCACTAACGTTTCTAACCCTGTAGTTGTGAATTCACCCGATAATAGGAAGAACAATTATTGTAGTAGGAGTTCGATAAGTGTTTCTGGAGTGAAGGAATACGCACGCGCTGGGAGGAGCGATAGACACGAGCTTTGTTTCTAGCAGATGCTTTTCAGACTCTTGGAAAAGGGAGCTGTAGGGCTAAGAGGTTCTTTTGTGTTATTGGAATAATGGGGGAAGTAAAGATATTCTCCGGACTGTCCTTCACTCTGGGGTCTGTCATAGCTTCCTTTCTGCAGTGTGAATGGGTTTGATACTCAAAAGCTTACCTATTTAAGCAAAACCCTGACCATGTGAGCAGGTTCCCCTAAGGGACAATGGGGGACGGATGTGACTGTGTTTCCCCACTCCTCATTCGGTGCACGCAACCAGCCCACAGGCTCTTTGGTCCAGTGTTCAGAGGAAGGAGGCTTTACCGAACTCCCTAGCCCAGGACGAGAACTGGGGTCCCAGATGGGGCAGGAAATTTGTACTAAACCACTGACCATAGATAGTTGTTCAAGAAAGTGCCAAAGTAAGATTCATCTCTTGCCTTTAAAATGACAATAATTACAGTGATCACGGCAACTACTTTCCTTCCAGTCATCTGATCATATATGTCATAGTTGTCTTCTCATCACCAGTATGCATCACACGTCTTCCCAGCACGTGTGGTGGGTGCCCAACAGGGGATGACTCTTGAGTCAGCGTCAGGGAGACCTGGGCCTGTGTGCCCTGTGCTCCCTGAGGGCCTGCACTCAGTCACCATGATTTATGGGTTTTTTCTGAAAGAAATTATTTTATTTTTCAAATAAGTAAATATAACCACGTGATACAAAACTTTAAAAAAAAATAGCGGTATACAAGATAACCTAAGTTTCCTCGCCCTCCCTTTTCCAAGTCGCCTGTGTCCCTTTCCAGGGATATTTCTGCAGATACAAGCATATGCACATAGAAAGATATTTGGGGGCTCCTGGGTGGCTCAGTGAGTTAAGCATCTAACCCTTGATTTTGGCTCAGGTCATGATCTCAGGGTCATGGGATCGAGCCCCTCGTCAGGCTCTGCAATGGGGAGTCTACTTGTCCCTCTGCCCCTCCCCCCGCTCATACTCTCTCTGTTTCTCTCTCTCTTTCTCTTTCTCTCTCAAATAAATAAGTAAAATCTTTAAAAAAAAAGAGTTGTGTTTTTTTTGCAACTTCAAAGCATTCCATAGTGCAGATTTAATTTAATTTATTTAAACAGTTTGCTATTGATTCAAAATTAGGTTGTTTCTCATTGTGGCTATCACACACCGTGGTTCTGTTAAAAAATAAACTGAGGTGCATTAAAACATTTTAAGAGTTTGAGCAAAAATCAGTTCAAATCAAGCAGCCCCAGAATGGACATGGTAAGTAGATGGGATCTCTGGGAGACTTTTGTAGAATAAAAGGCAGGGGTGCCTGGGTGGCTCAGCCAGTTAAACATCAGACTTGATTTCAGCTCAAGTCAGGATCCTCAGGGTCATGAGATCGAGCTCCCTTGATTCCTGCGAGCCCTGCACTGGGCATGGAGCCTGCTTAAGATTCTCTCTCTCTTTCTCCCTCCATTCCTCCTCCCCTTCCTCTCTAAAAAAAAAAAAAAGGAAAGATGGAAACATAGCTTAAAGGCTAGTTTCATGATTGGTTGTCCTCAGGTTCAATGTCGTAACCTTGAAGCGTTTTCAGGCCTAGATTTTGGTCTATTCATGTCGCCTCCATGGCACCCAGGCCACATCAGTCTAATGGCCTCTTTGCTTTATCAGTTTAACAATGTAATACATTCTGCACAGGTGTAAACATGTCTGAAGCCCAAGTACCTAGAGGAGGAATGGCTAGAAGGCATGCAGCGTAGTGGATATTGGGCGTATGTAGACGTCTACGCCTCAGTAGAGATCAGATAATATTGATGAACTAATTTACAGAGATTTGACCATTTCTGGTAACTTCCTACCCAAAAGCTTAATGTGTCTGTGTATTCAGTTCTTCTCTTGTGTCCTTCATCTTCATATTTCCTTCATCTAAGACTTACACATTTCTTATTTAATTTTATTCCTAGCTGTTTTCCCTTTTATTTTGCTTTTAAAAATGCAGTCTTTTCTAAATACTTTTTCTTCTGATTGTTGTTTGTATACGCAAAGCCCATTGATTTTGATGTGTTCATTGTGTAAAAATGTTTCTGTGAATTCTGTTAGGTTTTCTAGCTTGCAAGTACATCACTTGTAAAAACAAATGTTGTGGGGTGCCTGGATGGCTCCGTTGGTGAAGCTAAGTGGCTGCCCTCAGCTCAGGTCCTGATTTCAGGGTCCTGGGATTGAGCCCCACATCAGGCTCCCTGCTCAGCAGGGAGTCTGCTTCTCCCTCTCCCTCTGCCACTCCCCCTGCTTGTGCTCTCTCTTTGTCAAACAAATAAATAAAATCTTGAAAAAAAAAAAAAAAACTTCCCAGATCACACCCCTCATTTGTTTTTCTTGCCTCACTGAATTAACCAGGATCTCCAGTAAAATATTTCAAGTGGGCACCCTTGTCTTATTCCCCACTTTAGTGGTAATATTATTTTCAATTTCCTCAATCAAGGAGTCTGGAATAGAAAATTCCATTGTCTTCTGATTTGTTGAAACTGAAAGTAAACTCATACACACTTTATAGCATTGCTTTATTAGAAATGGTTTGTGTGATGTAACGGTACAATCAATCATCCTATAACAAGAAGACGAAATGGCTAAATCTGATAAATTTTTCTATCATCTGTACTCCAGAGGCAAAAAAAAAAAAAAAGTTAAAGGTGCTCCATGGTTTGGATATCAGCTTTAATTTCGTGTAACAAAAGTAAAATTTATGAAGCAATAAATTATATGACAAAATTCAAAGATGAGATAAGGTGAGGATATTCAAAATAAAAGTACTGAATCACTTATGCAAGAAGACGTTGACTATGGGGTGCAATGTTGATTTCTCAGAGGCTTTCTGAAAAATACCAATCGAATGGGCATTTTCAAGAAAATCTGCCCATTGCCAGGCAGTAAGTGGTTGTCCCTGGAGTGGCTTTCGTGGTGGACTGGGAATGAATGGTTGGTTAGGATGGGTGGGGGGGTGGGGGGTGGTCTGTTGAAACCTGTCCGAGCTGAGCTAGAGTTCATGGCTGCAGCACAGTGGGGCTCAGCTGGGGGCATGGGAAGCTGAGGTTTCCCTAGCAGGATCCCCAGGGTGACCATGTGTTCTTAGGTCATCAAATAAGCCCCTGGCTTGATGTCTCAGAAAGAGCTCGAAGGCATTTCGGGAAGAGGAGCAGTTGGATGCAGCCCACCTGTGTCCGAGCCCTACTGTCACTCCACCCCTTCCCAGCTCTGGGCCTTGAGGAATGTTCATTGGTCTCCTAAGGCTCTGTTTTGTCCTTTACAGACACCTACGTTGTAAGGCTGATATGAGAATTCAGTGAGATAATGATTGTAAAGGTCTTAGGACAGTCCCAGTGCCCCCAGGTGAGCCCTTCCATGCTCCCAGGGTGGGCAGGTGGGGAACCCAGCGTTACTACAGAGGAAGAAAGGTTTCCAGTATTACATACCAATTTGATGTGAGGGAAGATGATTTTGATCTTGAAATTTCAGGGAGCTGGAAGGCACTGGATGGCCACTGACCGAAAGTACACCCTACCTCAAGCTGGTGAAAGATGCATGGGCAGTCACTGAACGCCCGCATTTCCACATGGTAGACAGTGTCACCTGTGATTCGTCCTCTCACACCGCGTCATGGTGAAGTCAGACTCCACGTCACCATTTTCAGTCTGTACTTTGGCTTGTGGTCTTGACTATCTCCATAAAGGCTTTGATTTGTACTGTGGTTTTGTTGCTTTTAAATTCAAGGCCTGACAAAACTGTCTTGTGGTTTGGGATACATGGTGCTGGGTCTTCCGAGGTCACAGTGGCTGAAGAGAGGACTTGTCCTGAGGAGGCCGTGTGGCCAGAGGATATGCCCTGGCCTTTAGCAGGTTTCCTGGCTGACTCTGACACCAGCGTAGATGAGGGAGGGGTTGCAGCCTTGCTTCCCCTGAGACTTAGGCTTGTTCAATCGTCTCAACAAGGAATCAAACCCACTGCCCAACCTGAGGTACCAGAGAACTCTTTTTTTTTTAAAGATTTTTATTTATTTATTTGACAGAGATAGAGACAGCTAGAGAGAGAGGGAACACAAGCAGAGGGAGTGGGAGAGGAGGAAGCAGGCTCACAGCAGAGGAGCCCGATGTGGGGCTCGATCCCATAACGCCGGGATCACGCCCTGAGCCGAAGGCAGACGCTTAACCGCTGTGCCACCCAGGCACCCCCCAGAGAACTCTTATATGGGGTATACTCACAGCTCTTATTAGCTTCCAGAATGTTCAACTACATCATGACCTTACAGAAACATTCATGGTGGTGTCTGAGTAACACAAAACATTGGGTTAGTGACTGCTAAGATGTCTTGCGTCCGGGGGCCTTTTAAAAATGATGTATGTCAAAGTAGACATTTGTTCCTGCTGTTACGGTCAATCCTGACTCTTGCCAAGTTTTGCTCCATTGGAATTAACTCAAGGATTTGAGGATTCCAAGTGCCATGTGACTAGTATGAAATATTTTTCAGACATGATTATAAATAATTCACTAATTTGGTCCATTATTTAAAATCCAAGAATTCCTAGAAATTAACTCCATTATTATTACAATATATTCATTAAATATATTTTTTAAATGCTCAAGATAAAACTGATGAAACGCAGTCAG
The DNA here is from genome assembly GCF_002007445.2 of Ailuropoda melanoleuca. Classification (NCBI taxonomy): domain Eukaryota; kingdom Metazoa; phylum Chordata; class Mammalia; order Carnivora; family Ursidae; genus Ailuropoda; species Ailuropoda melanoleuca. The sequence continues at coordinate 60,271,853 of NC_048223.1, forward strand.
CAAATTCACATACTGTGCTTTTGCGTTGTTCCCTGGACCCTGGCCAGTTGCTGGCTTAAGCAGGGCATCTCTTTGAGGACAGAAGTACTGCCCAGCACGGGAGGCTAGCAAAGCACCAGCTGCCTTCCGGAAATGACAGCGTGACTTCAGGAAATGACAAGAACTGTCCAGGGTCCACAGATCCTAACGAAAGCAGGACCATCACTATTCTTATAGGGATAAATGAGGACAGAAACAAACAAACAAACAAAACCCCGTAAATCAATTAGCAGCACGAAGAGTAGCACATAGTTACTAAGCTAGACACTGTGCAAAACCTTGAGTCTGGTTATTATCACACCTAAACACACGATGGAAATCAGTATTTGGACCATGACTTCCCCAGAGACTGCAGGGCTGCACAACACAAGACTGGTGGGATATTAATAGGACTTAAATAAAATCTATGATCCATTAAACTTGAGAAGTCTGGGTTAGACAAAAAAAAAAAAAGTGGGTTTCTTTGCTGAGCTCCATCCCAGTCTAATATGCTAATGTGCACTGTGGCTCTCCAACTGGAAATTATAGCATGGCGTATGTCCCATACGTACCTGACCGAGGGAGACCCATTCGTTCCTGGAAGATCTCTCAGTGGCTGCCTTCCTCAGTGCAACTCAGGAAGTGCTGCCTAATGGCACTGAGGCTGTTTCACATCTGCCTCAGCAGGGAGGGGCCTGCAATGCCCCACATAACTGAGTATGCACTGCCCTCCTGAGTATGCACTGCCTTCCCGAGTACTGCTCTGCCTTCCTGAGTATGCACTGCCCTCTTGAGTACTGCTCTGCCTTCCTGAGTACTGCTCTGCCTTCCTGAGCATGCACTGCTTTCCTGAGTATGCACTGCCCTCCTGAGTATGCACTCCTTTCCCGAGTACTGCTCTGCCTTCCTGAGTACTGCTCTGCCCTCCTGAGTACTCACTGCCTTCACGAGTATGCACTACCTTCCTGAGTATGCACTGCTTCCCTGAGTACTTCTCTGCCCTCCTGAGTACTGCTCTGCCTTCCTGAGTACTGCACTGCCTTCCTCAGTACTGCACTGCCTTCCTGAGTGTGCACTGTCTTCCTGAGTACTGCTCTGCCCTCCTGAGTACTGCTCTGCCTTCCTGAGTACTCACTGCCTTCACGAGTACTGCACTGCCCTCCTGAGTATGGACTGCCTTCCTGAGTATGCTCTGCCTTCCTGAGTACTGCACTGGCTTCCTGAGTACTGCACTGCCCTCCTGAGTATGCACTGCCCTCTTGAGTACTGCTCTACCCTCCTGAGTACTCACTGCTCATGAGTATGCACTGCCTTCCTGAGTACTGCTCTACCCTCCTGAGTACTCACTGCTCATGAGTATGCACTGCCTTCCTGAGTACGCACTGCCTTTCTGAGTACTGCACTGCCCTCCTGAGGATGCACTGCCCTCCTGAGTATGCTCTGCCTTCCTGGGTATGCTCTGCTTTCCTAAGTACTGCTCTGCCTTCCTGAGTACTGCACTGGCTTCCTGAGTAAGCACTGCCTTCCTGAGTACTATACTGCCTTACTGAGTGCTTCTCTGTCTTACTAAGTATGCACTGCCTTCCTGAGTGTGCACTCTCTTACTGAGTACTGCACTATACTGAATTAAGGTTTCCACACCCATGTCCTGCCTGGTACTGAGCGAAAACAGGTTAGGGAGGAAAAGAGGAGAGGCCCAGAAATTTAAACTTGTCATATGGTCGTATGATCCCTTTCTGCCCCTGCTCCCTTCCTGCTGTCATTGTGGGCAAATTCCAGGGTGTCCTGGAAACACCAATGACCCTTCAGTAGAAATAGGAGTTGCTCTAATAGGACAACCAAAAGATTGCACCTCGTGTTACTTTAAAGAAATGTCTTTTGGAATTTTTCATATGCATTCTTCTGAGATTGTAGTGAATCATAGGAGAAGGTGAAAAGCTGTTAATTCCAGATCCTGGGGTTAATTAGCTCCCTTAGATCATGTGCCTGTAGGAAAGTATAACAGGTATGGTGAAAGAGACTTACGGTTAGTTTCCTCTTAACAGGTTCTTAAATCAGGAGATATTTTAATTGCAGCAGAAAGCAAGACGGTACAGGAAAAGACATTTTTCTAGCAGAATTCAACCCCAACTTCTGCCTAATGGGAGCTGAGATGAGAAGATTTTCAAGTCCTGTACAGGATGCTCCCATGAACGACCCAGGAAAGGTGCCTCTGGGTGACACTTGGAAGGAAATCCGGCACATCATCCCCTCCATATTCCAATGCATGGTCTCCCCATTCTCAGCCCCAGGAGCGCAAAGGGGGACCACCTCTCCAAGGGAGCCCTCGGGGCCCTGTGTCCGTCATTGATTCAGGCACATTGGTTCATGCAAGGGAGGTGAGAGAGGCCTCCGGTGCATCTATATCGATGATGTGGCCGCTCACTCTCCCCTCATCCTGTCCCGCCTCAGGCCTGTGCTTCCTGGACACCAGCTGTCACACAGGAAGCTGCAGACTCTCGCTCTCCCGCCTCCTTTGCTGGCTGGAGCTGCAGGATCATGGCCTGCAGTGTTTCCTTCACCATCTGGAGCTCCCTCTTGAGAGACTGTGCGCACATTGTTAAGGAACACACGCGAAGGTGACGGGTGGCCCCCGGCAGCCTCCGAGAGGTCTAATAAGAGCACATGTGCCTGCTGGAAGCAGATGGGCACTGACACCTAATTGCAGTTTCAAGTTCTTCCAAATTGCAGGAATTAAATATTAATACAGATTTTACACTTCTTGTAAGAGCGAATGCCATCTTCATGAGCCCTGAGTTATTAACTGTCTCAAGTAAGATTTCAAAAAGAGAAAGAAAGAGTCGCCTGGTAGACCGAGACAGATGGCCAACTGGACCATGATACAGGGTCATTGTGACTGGGATTCCTGCTAAGCCCCAGAAGGGGAAGCTCAACTGCCCCATCCAAGTGCCTGGACAGCCCAGAGGGCAGAGGGCTGGAAATCAGAGCTTCCTCAAGAATTCCAGTATTTGGGGCCACCATAGGTCTGGACTCGGAGTTGTGAGGGCCATAGTCCCTGTTGGCCATGAGCCAGCCTTGTCGCCTTGTGCAAATCACTTTCCTGGTTCACCTCAGTTTTCTGGTGAAACAATGATTTCTAAACCCCTGTAGGTTCTAATCTGCTGTCCTGTGTTATTATACCTCCCAGAGCCTTGTAAAATAGCCATTCAGGGTACTCAAGATTTGACGGAAGGCAGGGAGCATGCCCTTCCTGGGGTGGCTGGTTGGTTTTTCCTTAAACTGCTGGGTTCTTATTTTCCTCACCTTTAAAGTTATTTCTCACATAGAGAAAACCGTCACAGAAAACTTAGCAAATAATCATATGGGATAAATAAGGCTGTCATTCTCTTTAGAAATTAGCCCTTTTCTGGGACTACATTTGACAGATGGTGCTTTTCCTATCCACAGTCAGGCCCCTGTTTCCTCCTGTACCTAAGAGTCAGAACAACTCAAATAGGAAGAGAGACTGAATTCTTTTAGTTTCATAAGCAAATTAATTTCACTTCATCCAAGAGGAATGAAGGGGAAGTATGGAAATACGTCACATAGACATCACTTAAAATGCTGTTAAATCATCACATGAGGTCAGATCACTTAAATATTCCTAGATCGGATATGGAGAAAACAGAAAGCAAGCTTTGGGGAAAGTAGCTTGCAGAGATCTTACCACTAACGGACCATCAACACTACAATGTTGTTTTATTTAAGTACATGTCAATGCAATGTGAAGAGAAAAAGACACCCCCTGGTTATGACTGTAGAAAGCTTTCTCTTTCTTTTTTAAATAAAGAACTCCAGAGGATCCTGGGAATTATGCAAATGAACTTCTTCCAAGCAAAAATGCTGAACCACCCTGAAAAGCTTTTGGCAGCTTTTCATCTTGAAGCTTCACCAGACTTCATCATTTGTGTAATTTACATTCATTTCCTAGGATGGTTCACTCCTTGCACTTGAACTTGAGGGGAATGAGGGTGGGGATCAGCGGGTGCAAGGAAAGAAAGAATCCCATATTTACCTTTCTTTTGCCTTAAAAAAAATAAAAGGCTTCATTTTCCTCCTTTTCTCTGGACAGCTCTGCTAATCTTTAGTGAAAACACATAAGACTTTATACAAGTAAAAGCATACGGGGTCCCAGACTAAGTTTTCAATTTAACCACAAAGTTACATTACATTTATAAAGAGTAAGCATAGAGCTTAAGTCGTTTATGAATCCTGACAAACTCCTGAGATGTAATTACCTTTGATCTGCAGCCTGGGACTACATGCCCCTATCCGTGATAATTATTGCTAAAAGATGACACAGGTTTTTAGAGAGAAGATTGAACCAAAATAACATGCTTCTTAAAGAACTTGTACAATTTCTGGCCCTAGCAGAACACACTGAAAGGTTTTTAAAAAGAGACCAAGAGCGAAGCCACAAAGGAAAAAGACTAAGTTATATAATTAAAATAACACATCAGCCCTTCATAGGACAATCTGCAAGGATACACGGAGGAATCAGAAGACAGAGTTTGAAGCAAATGATCACCAGTGATGGAAAACTGAGACATCACTTAATGTTTTCATTGCCTCACTTGGAAAATTCTTAGAAGGGATACTGCCCAATTCATGAATTGTTTAATAAAACCACTTAGATCTTCAAAAACATAAAACCAAAATAGAAAATAAAAATAAATAAAGTGTATATTCTCATACCTTCTTCCCAAGGTTAGAGTTAAAAGAAATATTTTTTTTTCTCATAAGCATATAGGGCCTTTTGTGAGGCACTAGGAGATTTAAGGTTTATTTCCCAATGCAGTGGACATAGCAAACAGCCTAGGCTCTGTCAAAGCAGGACTAGACAACAGAAATCCTGGAAACCTCATTTAGTGAGCCTATAGAGTAATCATCATCAAAATGATTAAAATCATGTTTTTATTACAACAAGTGTTGACAAGGATGTACAGAAAAAGGAATCCTTGTGCACTATTGGTGGGAATGCAAAGTGGTGCAGCCCCTGTAGAAAACAGTATGGAGCTTCCTCAAAAAACTAAAAATAGAATTAAAAATATGATCCAGTAATTCTACTACTGGGCATTTACACAAAGAATATGAAAACACTAATTTGAAAAGATACATGCACCCCTATGTTTATTGCATCATTATTTACAACAGACAAATTATGGAAGCAGCCCAAGTGTCCCTTGATAGATGAATGGACAAAGAAAAAATGGTATATACATATATATATATATTTAATGGAATACTACTATATTCTATATACTATATACTATATACTACTATATACTATATATAATGGTATATATATATATATATATATANATATATATATATATATATATATTGGAATACTACTCAGCCATATAAAAGAATGAAGTTTTGCCATTTGCAACAACATAGATGGACCTGGAATATAATGCTAAGTGACATAAGTCAGTCAGAGAAACAAATACCATATGATTTCATTCATATGTGGAATTTAAGAAACAAAACAAACAAAAATACTCTTTTTTTTTTTTTTTAGACTCTTAACTGTAGAGAACAAACTGATGGTTACCAGGGGGAAGTGGGGGGGGGATGGATGAAATAGATGAAGGGGATTAAGAGCACATTTATCACGATGACCACGGGGTGATGTATGGAAGTGTTGAATCACTGTTTTGTGCACCTGAAACTAATATAACACTGTATGTTACTACCCTGGAAGTTTTTTAAAAAACTGAAAAAAAATCATATTTTTATTTACAAAATACCTCTCTCTAACCAACCTGCCTGTATGATGCCTTATCAATGTAAGTTCCAAAACATTTTGAATGCATGAAAATGGAAGAGACTCTGAGATAAAATGTGCGTGGGGAGGACCAAGTTACAGAACAATTTATATGGAATGAAAAACCTGTGCACATAAGTGATTTCTGCTAGAAAACTGCCTTAGCAGGACACAGTGCTAAACTTCTAGGTATTGATCCTGGGAGGAATATGCAGCCTTTTACTTTTTTTTTCCATACTTCTGTAACATTCAAATGGACATGCATACTTTTATATTTAAATCAATATATTTATAAAAGAAATCACTTGAAACATTTCATCGTTAAGCAGTTGGGGAAATAAAAGAATAGAAAGAGATCCTTGTTCTTTCCTTTGCTCATTCAAATACTCAAACATTTCCTGAGCTCCTACTGTGCACTAAGAAAGGTTCTGGAAAAAAGAGAGAGAGAGAAAGAAAAAGAAAGGTTCCGGATGTAGGAAGCACAGGAGTGAACTAAACAAAGTCACGGCCATCCTGGCATGCAGTGCCAGTGAGTGGAACAGAAAGTAAACTCACGCCCACCGGCACATATGCAGACTGCTAGATGGGGGTAGTGGAAGGTTGGGAGCAAGGCAGTGACTGATCACTCTGGCCACTTTCATCACTGGTAGGTTCAAGGGGGCAAAGGAAGAAGCAGGGAGATGAGAGGAGGTGGTTGCAATAATCCAGGGAAGAAAAGATCACGTACTGAACCTGGCTAGTGGCCGTGGAGGTGAGAGGTGACCAGATTCTGCATACGTGCTGGAGGTTGAGCCAAGGGCATATGGTGACAGACCAGATGTGGAATGTGAACGAAGGAAAAGGCATTGAGAATGACTCCCAGATTTTTTTATTTAAGTGATGAACTTGCAATTTATCAAGGAGAAGACTGAGCATGAGTTGGGTTTTTTTTGAGGGTGGGGAGGAATTTTTGGAAAAGCCTATTTGTCAGCCAAGGGGAGATGTTGAGTGGGAAGCAGAAATGAGTCTGAGTTTTGGGGTGAAATCTGGCCTGCAGATATGTACTTGGAGGTTATGTTGAAAATATATAATTTTAAAAAATATTTTCATACTTTCTCACTTTATTCCATTTGCTACAGCTAACCAAGATCTAAGGCTACTAACTAGTACAGTAGGTCTAGAATCAGCGTTTCCGATTGTTAGTCCAATAAACTCAACATGGCAGCCCACTGACATATTTGACCTTGGTTTTTATCAAAGCACAAGCAAATAAAGTAAAACTCCTGTATTGGATTTTAGGTAGATATGTTAGAGGTGCTCACTCCATCTAAGTGTAAGAATAAGTCGCAAAGAGCTGAATGATTCTTCTGATGCCTGTGCCTCTAGAGAGACCTCTAGAGCTAAATATAAAGTTCCCTTGTAACATATATGCCACCAGATTTCTGTGGCGCCTAAGAAAATGAGCACATTAATTATAATAATGGCACAAGGATTGACATGCCAATATCTTTAAAAACACCTTTGGAGCCCAAGACCATTCTTTACCACCTTGGGGTAGACTATTTACATATTAAGCAAGTGTATAACTTCTTGCTAATAAAATTACGCGAGCTGTGTTTGCAATTAGTAAAGGGGTAAGATAGTAAGACACCTTTCCGAGATGTCACGCAGGCATACAGTGGTAAGACAACATCGTCATGTAGGGCAGCCATTTGCAAAGACTCTCAAATTCTTTGAAGGAGCTCTTTTGTTTACATATAAAAACGACTGAGTGTTTGACTGGCAATTGGGTTTCCAAGCAATCCTGTTAGTAGCTTAGTCAAAAGTAGATCAGCTCATCAGGTCTGGTTTGGTTCAAAAAGAGACAACAGTATTCCTCTGAAACAGCTTCTCATTTGCGAAGTGTTTCTTCATATCAACAGTGATGGCTCTGCAGCCACCGTGGCTTGCAGTGCCCGGAAACTCACCTTCAGGAGAAAGCCGAAGGGGAGGAACGCAGCTGTTGAGCAAGGAGGAAGGCCTCATGCACGCACGTGACCTGCTTGAATGCACTTGATGCTTTTACAGAGCACCCTTTGTGATGCCCACCTAGTGCCAAGTTCCCCGTGTGCTAAGCCAGCAGCAGGACAGCCCAGGATCCACACCGCCTCCTAGGCTTCCTCTCCCCAGCCCCCTCCCTTTGGGGGAAGCCAGTGGAAGAAATCCTGGCCACCATATCTGCATCAGCCTAGCGCACACAGTGCTTTCAACGACAGCCTCTTACGGTCTGTTTTCTTCTCTGTGAGATTCATAAGTAGAGTTCTGTGATCCTCCTGGCCCCTCTTTCAGCTCTTTAGCTCTAGAGTGGAAAACATTCCCAAGAAGGCACAGCAATCTCCCCAGACTGCTGTTACCTTTGTCTGTTCAAGCTATACGTTCGAAAGTTGAACCAGACAAGGGACCTTAAGGCGATGTGATGTTTGTGCATGCGCCTGGATGTATTTAGAGTGTCTGCATGCCATCAAGCACCACCAAAACTAATCGATTGGGCACCATGCATTCCAAATAAGCAGAGAGAACAGAATTCCATGAAGGTCCCCTGAACATGGATGCAAATAGAACCGCAAATAGAAGCAGTCTGTCCCCGTCCCAACTGTGACTCAGAGGCAGGCAGAACTGCCCTGGGGGCTTCGGAATATGCCCAATCTTAGGTATCCTCCCCCCACCTCATTGTAGAAGTTGAGGAAGGGAAAAAAATGAGAAGAAACCTGCTTAAAACTCCACCTCACCTGGATGGTTTTCAGTTAAAGCGTTTTGAACATGGAGGAACTATTCAAAACGGTTTTCAAAACATAACTGCTAATTAGGACCCAAAATGACTGTGAGATTGTACTAGAGACTCAGACTGATGCTCTTGGAAATCCTGGCTTGACTGGCAGGGAAGTCACACCTCCTGTCCTCTCTTCAGACAGCAGGCAAGAGTCACCTGTCTGAGGCCGGCTCTTCCAATTAATGGCGCAGACTTCTTTCAGACACTTGCCTCTACAGCAGCAGGCGGGTTTGTGTCATTTTTTGGTCATGCTACGTGTAATTTACTGAGTCTGTCAGGATGACAAAGAGACACGGGCTATTTTCTCTTGCTTCTTGGATCTGTCAATCCAGTGTCTTCTTCATAAAAAGCAGGACACTCTCCGCAGGCTGTCCCAGCCCAGATATCAAGTCAGGATGCCCAGAAGATCTGTTTGGAAGCTCATCTCCACCATCAGTGAGTGGCCCAGCCCACGCTGATGGCTCGCTAGCAACGCTTTCTCACATGCATGGCTTACACAGAAGCTCAGGGCCTTCCACACGAAGCATGAGCACCTGTGGCAGCCAAGGCTTGAATCTTCTGGACATGGACGTTCATTGTGGACTCCGTGCCCAGGACACATCATAGGCACAGTTGGCTCTGGCAGAGTGCTTAATGGAATCAAACAAAAATACGACACTCACTGTGTAATTCTTTCGTGTTGTTGATGGCAAGCTGTTTCTTTCAACCGTACACAGCTCTGTATCTTTGATCAAGAATGGAAACACAAACCAGTCAGAGTTTGGCTGGAGGATTCAGCAGCCTCTTTGAATCTCTACGTGAGCTCTAATTTGAAATAGGGCTTTGGTTTGTGCAGGGGGAGAGCCTCTGCAGACCCTCATAAGTATGTCTATCTTAGAGCTCCATGTTCCACTCAAATCTAAGTGCTGTTTTGTAGGAATTCAAAGATTCGCTTCTGTGCATTTGCTCTTAATCAGGGACACAGAACAAAGCCTGGGATTCAGAGGAAAGTTTGGGTGGAAATCCATATTATGGTGCAGATTTGCTTGGAGGGGAGGAGGGTGGTGTCTTCTGTACCTAAAACAGGGTTTTCCAACCCCAGTCTGACATGCCCCCAGTATGTCTCCACTTATCTCAGCAAGGATGAGCCAAATTCTCAAAAACGTAACTTCAATAAGCTACTTCTGTTATAGCTTAAAAATTTTAGAATAACTCTATGTTCCACACAATGGGCCTGTCCATTTACTTGTAGGCAGAGCTAACCCCCCATTGGAGCCAAAGGGGACCCCGGAGCTTGCCGCTCATGAGAAATGACCCTGGACCAGTCACCTAATTTCGGTTTTCTCAACTATCGAGTAGAAAGAATAATCCATAGCTGTTTTGTTAGACTTAAGTGACTTTTTTTTAAAGATTTTTTATTTATTTGACAGAGATAGAGACAGCCAGCGAGAGAGGGAACACAAGCAGGGGGAGTGAGAGAGGAAGAAGCAGGCTCATAGCAGAGGAGCCTGACGTGGGGCTCGATCCCATAATGCTGGGATCACGCCCTGAGCCGAAGGCAGACGCTCAACCGCTATTCCACCCAGGCGCCCCTTAAATGACTTTTTATACAGGCCACTGTGTGGTTCCAGACTGACTCATCCAAGCATCTATTATAAAATAATTGAACAAACCTGTCTTGAAACCTCTTACATATAAATGGGATGTGGCTGGAGCTTTTGACACAAACACTGAAAATATTGAGGCAAATGGACTTGGAGAATGTAATTTCTACCTAAAAGCTAGCACCTACCATATACAAGCATGTTAAAGAATTTTCCTGAACACAGCCTCATGTAGCCTCGTGGAAACCTTAGAAACATGTTCCCGTCCACTGTTGCAGATGAGAAGGTTGAAGCATGAAGAGCCTTTATCCATTTTCCATCATCCTGCTGCTCCTGAATTGTGGACTGGCTGTAGGGCCACTAAAAGGGGCTTATCTACACAGAGCTCTGCCCCCTCTCAGCCTCCTCCCCTGCCACTCACCCCTATTAAGGAGAAAACCCAATTCCCTAGAACGAAACTGGACTATAACATTTAGAAAATTTAGGTCTAGAGACCAGCACAGACCTGGCCTGCAGCCCTGAGAATTGCTACCTGACTGCACTGTAAGCCCGACATACATCCCACTGGAGAAAGACCCCGGCTGCTGGGCTGGGGGCCAGGAACCCCTCTGGATGCACTGGCTCTCTGCATTACACCGCTCCCAGACGCACAGGCTCAGACAGTCACTGGCCCATTTGCTGGAGCTCCTGCCCCCTTGTGAGTACACAAATCTAGGTGATCCATGAACATAGAATAAGCAAAATTGCAAACCAAGAACTCTTCTGCTGTTTCTTTGGCCAACTTTCTAGCAATTGTTTAAACACCAGTTTTGTAAGGGGCAGGAAATTATGAAGAACAGAATATCTGCTTTTAAAAATCTACCCTGAGCAACGTGAAAATAATTGCTGATTAAGTTGAAGAAATTTCCTGCAAAGTTTAATAACCAAGGTCTAAGATATAAGGTTAGAATGAGGAAGGAAACAGAGCCAACTCCATCACTAAACTACTGTGGATCCGAATGCTCGTGATTAAGATTAGTCCTTGGCCGTTCAAAGCTGCTTACACACACACACACACACACACACACACACACACACACACACGCAGAGTCACTCAAGATAAAGTACAAAAAGAAGTGGAATTCTGAAAAGTAATGCAGCAATGAGAAGCAAAGACCAAAATAGCTACATTTCCCACAAACTCATCTAGTAAGAGTCATGCTACTGAATAGAAAGGATGAATGAACAGAGAAGTGTTTTTATCAAGAGACTGCCCACTTCTGATTGAATAACTGAAAAGATACAGGATGGAGCTGCATACCCCCCTTCATCTATGTGTGCACCCATCCCTTTGCCCTCAAAAGAACTAACCAGAACTGAGCACCTCCACAGACCCACACGGGATATGGACATGTACGGAAGCTAACCTGTTCTCCTGCCGTCTTGCTCAGTGGCAGCTAGCGTTGAGGAAGGCAGCTGCAGATGTGACACCAAACATATGGAGTCCTGTGCAAGATATTGAAAAGGAATGACCTAAAGTCCTATTAGTTATGATACTCTGTTTCTGATTCCAGGGCAAAATTGTATGGTAAAGAAAATATACAGAAGCCCCTAGAAAAACTGAGCCAATCAGACCCACAACCATCTCCATCCCACAAACCCAGCTTCATGCCCCCTGAAAACTGCATTTTGTTTTGGCCTTCTATGCATGTCTGAACTTCATGGTTAATTTTTAATGGTCAGGCTTGATAATAAAAAATGCTGGATTACTTACCAAAAGCTAGAGAGAAAACACTGCATACAGGATAATCTCAGAGATCAAAGGTGTGCTGTGCTATGCTATAAATAACAGCGGTATCTATTTGTTTCCATCTGCTAGTGCATGGAAAAATTGAGTATTTTTTTAAGGCTTGCTCTTACAAAACAACTAGCAGGTGCTTAATCTGCAAGATGAAAAGGATATGAATGAGATCTTCATCATGGCTATGGATTGCTGTGTGAAGCTGGTCTTCTAAATACAGTAACTTCTTGTCTATGGCTTCACATTTTTCTCCAAGTTCTGCAGAAAGGACACAAGAGTCCTGGCCAGAGAAAAATAAAAGATCACTTGTAAGTTATTGACTTTTTCAGGACCATGAGCACATCTTTACCTTATCCACTGGTACCCAGAGGGAAGATTTCCCAACAGAGCCCTCCCAGCTTCTGCACGCCAGGAGAATAATCCCAGAACCTTTGTCTTCCATGGAGGTCATTCTTGAGAAGACATGAACAGATTACAGGTTATTACCAAATGACGAGCTCCACAGGTGACCTCCCTTATCCGGTCCTTTCAAAGTGCTATTTCCAGGATGTCAACTCCTAACATCAAATTATCAAAGGGGAAGCCTGAGTCTCCCAGCTGCATCCGTGGGCAGACTCACAATGTAATAAGAATTTGAACCAAAGTCAGGCTGGGGCGAGTCAGGAGCAACCAGCTGAACCTGTAAGAACAGAGCTATTCCTTTAGGGGCACACAACCCAGAAGGGCACGGGACATGTCTTTACACACGAGTCACAGTGCCTGAAAGTTAGAAAATTAAGGAGACTTTAAATGCCATGAGGTGTTATTATGTACACAGCTGTTGCTGCCACCGCCACAGGTGTTCATCTGCTCTCCCTTTCACCAGAGCGGAAGCCCCAGACGAGCAGGGCTGCTGAACGACAGGCCCCGTAAGAGCAAGGGGGATGGAGGCCTGCTCACTGTGGGGTCCAGAGCCCCTGACACATGGCAGGCATGGGGTATTCATTGGTTCCACGAGTGAATATCTGAGTCTTGGAGCTCCTTCCTTCTCAGATGCTTCTCCTTCAAACCTATATCCCATACATGAACCCCCAAAATGGCTTCTTTATCCCACTTCCCAGCACAAAACCACCACAGAGCAGAGTCCAAACTCGGCCCCTTCACAAGTGGCCACAGGGCTCACACCAGATGTGTTCCCTCTTACGCGCAACCTAATTTTGGCCAACTGGATGGCCCCATTGTCTTCGATCACACTATTCTTCTAGTCATTCTGATATGCATTAGGTTCTCACGAGTGATGATAAAACCCCTACAGGCATGGGCTATCCATTCATCCCACACCCTTGAGCTCAATAACTGGCATAAAGAAGCCCACGGACTTGGAAAAGAAAAGAATAAATAAGGTAAAAAAAAATGAGGAAAGGAAATAGGGAATCTGAGAACAAAGGGACAGGAAAAAAGCAGCATTATGCTTAGTGAGATAAGCTAGACAAAGACAAATATTGCATGATATCACTTCTACGTGTAATCTAAAAAAGCTAAATTTGTAGAAACAGAGCGTAGAATGGTGGTTACCAGGGGCTGGGGCATGAGGGTGGGGAGATGTTGTTAAAAGGGACGAACGTGCACCTAGAAGATGAGTTAGTCCTGGTTATCTAATGCACAGCACAGTGATTATAGCCAACAACACTACAATATCAACTCCAAAATGCTAACAGACTAGATGTTAAACGTTCTCACCACGACAAAGAAATTATAATCATGTGATGTGATAGAGCTGTTAGCTAACACTAGGGTGGTAATCATTTTACCATATATAAATGTCCCAAGTTGACACATTGTACATCTTTTTTTTAAGAGAGAGAGACAGAATATCTCTCCCACAGAAGCACAGGTGGGGGAGACGCAGAGGTAGGGGGAGGGAGAGAATCTTAAGAACCTCCACTCGCAGTGGGGAGCCCAACATGGGGCTCGATCTCATACTCCTGAGATCATGACCTGGGCCAAAATCAAGAGTCCGACACTTAATTGACTGAGCCACCCAGGCGCCCCAACACGTCGTACATCTTAAACTTTAACGCTATTCTATGTCAATTATGTTTCAATAAAAAACCATAATAGAAAGTAAGCAGCAAAAAGCAAGTCATTAAAATTTAACCAAAAAAATTTTAAAATAAAAATAAATAAATAAATACAATTAAACCAAATGTAAAAGTAATATTTTCTCAACCCGGAGTGAAAGTCTTAGAAGGTATACCAAAAAGAATTTTGCATTAGAGAAAGAATTAAGATACATATTTAGATTAAACTGCAAGGTTACTACAAAAGCTACAATTAATGCCCAACAATAACAATGGAATGCCCAGGTGTGGTGATATTTACTGTTAAAAAGTCCTTAGAGATCACAAGTTATGTAATATTAAAATTGGAGGCCATGAATAATCATTAAATCCAGATATGTAATTTAATATTCATTATATTAACTCCAGAATGCTTCTGAGTTTATATCCCAATTGGTCAACTATATTAGAATAGAACAGTGCTAAGGGGAACTATAAATAACTATTCCAAATATTGGAGAAGCCTTTTATACTGCAAGTAAATGTATATACAGAAGAATAAAAATCTAGTGACAGCATCAAACCATTTCAAGGACAAATGCACAACTAGAAGGCCCATGAAGAACGCATAACGGTTTGCCCGTAATTGACCACAGCAGTAATGATGAGAAGACAGCAAATATATAAAAATTACATATGCATCCTTATTTTACTGATCCTAAAAGTAATCACATTATCATTCAAAGATGCAGAATTACAGGGCAGACAAATCACACAGAAGTGGAGACAGTGGGCAATGAGCAACGCCACAGTCATGCGTGAAATAAAGGAGATGCTGCAAAAAAGAGCATCTGGAGGCAAATGATTGGCGGCCGTGAGACCACGAGTTGCACACGAAGGAGAAAAGCATCATTTTCGGGCCGGGGGGGCGGGAAATGCATACAACTGAAAATACACTTGAAGTGAGAAAAAACACAAGCTCAGAATACAGAACCAAGGAATTGAAAGCACTTAAGACAGAGGCAAATGACTTAATCCTCACCTTCGGGCTACAACAAATAGAAATCAAAGCTGAATTAAATTCATTTAAAATATGGCTTTACATTTGCAGCCCCACTTCAAGCAGACAAGTCCCACCTGTTTGCCTTTTAAAATTATGTACAGATTGATAGTGATTGTGTGAATTTGGGAAAGCGATTTCAGACCATGTAGCAACAACTTTAAATTGTTCATAGCCTGTGATCCAATAATTCCATTTCCTGGAATCACAAAGAAATAAATTTTATTTAGATTTCAATAATTTTTATTAAACCTTTTAAATAAGTATGGAAAATGTTACATATGTTAAATAAAAATATATTTTAAAAATGCAAAAGTAATCACATGAAAAGCATGGGAAAGAAGAAATAAAATATCCAACAATAAAAGTGGTGGTTAAAATAAATTCTGGTATATTTAATTCATATTTAGCCATTAAAATCATTTTTAAGACAGGAATATTTAATGATGAGGAGGCAACAAACAATGGAAAAAGCACTATAATATTGACAATTATTATTTCAAGGGGTGGCATTATAGAAGATTTTTATTTTCTTCTCCATATTTTATTGTATTCTCCACCTCTCTAAAATATAAGAAAGAAAAATTTACCGAGGACACTGATTCAAGCCAGTATGGAAAAGTATGGAAGAAATACACCCAGATATTTTAAAAAAACAAGTTTACAGAGCACTGGGTGTTATACGCAAACAATGAATCATGGAACACTACATCGAAAACTAATGATGTACTGTATGGTGATGAACATAGCGTAATAAAATCTTTTTTTAAAAAAGCCATAAAGAGCCAAAAAGAAACAAAGTCAACGAACTCATGGTTCTCTGACCACTAACGGAAGACCTGACTGGCGCTCTGACACCAGGCTGTTTCCCTAAGTCATAGAATCTCTACAAGGCTCCTGCACAAACCACGGCTTGGTGGCCCAACAGACTCCGCTCTTGAACTCCTGGTCCTGTGTGTGACCCAGATGGGCGTTATTGGAAGAGTTTTTGGAATCTTGGGAAGAGAATTCATTGAAGACCTCACCTGAGCAGTGACAGCCGATAAAGCTCAGGTTTATGTATTTCTACCAACCTGGCGAAAAATTCTGCTCTGTCCAAAGGGATCCTCCTCGTCCACAGAGGCCAAGGTGGGACCGGAATCATGGGTATAAAGTGAACACAGCTGCAGAGGTCCTGCCTGTTAACCTTACACTTGAGGGACTAGCAAGAACTTCCTTGTGTTTTCCATGCTGTGCCAGGTTTGGCAGAGTGCATGTGTACCCACAGCAAAACAGCCTTCCAGAACCTTGCCCTTCTGCCATTTATTCCTCCTCTGCCTCGAACCTGGCTGGGCTGTTGAGAATCCTGCAATGAACAGAACATGGCAAAGGTGACCTGCCTGACTTCCAAAGCCAGCTCACAGCAGACGACATGTCTTCTCAGATCACTTGCCCTTGAACCTGGCCTCCATGTTGTGAGGAAGCCCAGAGTCCATGGACAAGCCATGTGTGGGTGTCTGGTTGAGAGCCCCAACTAAGGCCCGGCTGACAGCCAGACATGGATAGGACTAAGCCTCCCGATGATTCCAAGCTCCACGTTGAAGTAATCCAGCTAACAGTCAAAACAGCGTGGGGCAGAGACAGCCCTCCCCACGGTGCCCCACCCGAATTCCTGACCGACAGATCCATGCATGCAGTAAACAGTTGTTCTCAATCACTAAGTTGGGATGAGTTGTGATACAGCCATAGTGGCTAGCACAGTGGGTTAGACGGGTCATACCCTACACAGGATCCTTCATGGATAGACGGGACTGTTGCAGAATGCTCGCTGGAAGTGCCCTCTCCCTGGTTCCCAGCTGCAGAGCCACCCCGGAGACTGACTAGATCTTGAAGCTCATTAACATGTTAATGCCCAGGCTTGTCATGGAGGGAAGGTCCAAGCCATGCTGGGAACTGTGGCTCTGAGCTGAGGTGTGCAAGAAGGAGATTTCGAGGAGCCACCACTGCCACAAGTCCCTGGTCCCCGGATCCCTGGTTCCTGGTCAAATGTGCAGGCAGGGCTAGGACACAGTGCAGACACATATTCTGAGCAATATATCTACTTGCAGTAAGACCAACAGGGCCCCACCTCCTTCTATCTTTGGGAGAAATGACTCTTTAGCAGACACTCAGCACAGCAAGGTGCTTCCACCACAAGGGGCAGAAGTAACAGACCAGTGGGTTTCTGTATCTCACACTCGCCTGGGGGCATGCTCTGCGCTGAATAAAGGACAATATTGTTGTACTACGTATATGGTCACGTTCTCCTGCGAACATGAGTGTGCGTTCACTACAGTCACAGAGGATGAGAGAGTCCCCGCGGGGACGTCAAGCGTGCTTTCTCTCTTGCTTCGAGAACACCTCTCCTGAGTGTGTTTTTCTAAGCCAGCGAGTTTTAGGCTTTTCTCAGCAGAGGTGCCCTGGCAGGAGAGCAGAGGGCTTGCCTGTCAACTATCCCCCCATTTCTGACTTTATCCATTTTATCGGTCTAAACCTTGATGGAAAGCTAAAAACAAGTAAAGGAAACAGGAGCTATTAAAAGGGTTTTGTTTGCTTGTTTGTCTTAAAAGAAAGGAAACTTCTGTCAAAGAAGTTGTCCTTCTTCAGCAGCTCTGGCATTTCTGGTTAAGTGAACTGCAAGGCAGCTCTGCTGTTCAGGAGTCCCCAGCTTGGGATGTAACCGCATGAAAATGAAGCCCCCCATCCAACAGCCACCTTGTTTCCCAGGACATCAAATGGAAGCCTTTATGAAGGGCCACCTCAGTGAGGGCCACTAAGGATGTCATGAACCCTTCCCTAAGGATCTTAATACCTGGAAGCAGAGAGAATTGGAGCTGGCAGGGGCTTAGGAATGATCTAGTTCAATTCTTCCCTTTATACACACAGAATGCATCTCAAAGAGTCCCATGTCTTGGTGAAGGTCACACACTGAGAAAGTGACGGGTTGGGGTCTACGACACAGGTCTCCCATATCTAGTGGGCTCTTCCCTCGGGATCTGATGTAGCCACGTGGAAGGGAAAGACAGAAAGGGATTTTTGTGGGGCTGGCCCAGGGTGGGAGTGTGGGGGGTTACAAAATGATGACAGAAAACAGAGAAGCGAATGGTGCCTGAAGGTATCACCTCTCCTCCCTTCCACCCTCGGGACTCTGCGAAGTCTGCTCTGATTCCTGGAGGACTCCGTGTCATTAAGGTGTGTGTCCTCCAGGATTCAGATAGATACGTACCAACTGGGGGTGGCAGTGATGGGCACCAGGACAACCCAGCTGCCATGGTGAGCCAGGGACCTTTGGTCCACATGTCCGTAAAATATAAGGCTGGAAAGAGGAAAGCCTGTGAGTCACAGGGGAAGGAAGTGAGTTTCACCTTTCTGAATAAGAATAGGAAAGCCTCGACCTCTCATCTCTTTTATCACCTTGGCAGATTCCAAACTGAACTCCTCATGCCCTGGGTTCCTCTTGGTTTGAAATCTGTAAGATTTGCTTCCGTTTTTATCATTAAATCAAATGTGGCAAAAAAAACCCAAAAAAAACAAAAAACCCAAACCCCACATGACCACATGACTGACACTTGGTAATAAAAATATCACCCACTACGAAGTCACCGGTATTCCTAGCTGAAACGGAATTTTGTAGGATTTGCAATTCTGAATGGATAAGGTACAGGTTGTTTGGCATTTCAAAGTGGCTTTGAAAACTCCAGTAATTTGTCCCATCAGGCAGCCGCTTCAGCAATTCAAATTATGACTTTTTTCTTTCTGTACCTCCATCCCCTCATTTAGCGCTAGGAGTATTTTCCCTCTGGGTCAGAATGAAAGAAATTTCACCAGGTAAATGGCCCCCTGGCTGAGCGCTTCCCCTTCTCTGCCCGGCTAATACCATATCTCTTTTCAAAACCCCACAGATTCCACTTCTTCCAGGAACTTTCTGAATTCCTGAATCTCCTATTCCACCTCCACTCAGGGCTCAAGCACGGTCCTTTCCTGGGCACATCCCTGCCTGCATCCCCTACCAGGAGGTGGCGGAATGGCATCCTGCCATTCCTCTAGCCCAGTGACTAATGGCCTTGAGGAAGCTATGCTGCTTCTCAGGTCGCATTACCCATGGCAGCATCTAGCGAAAGGCAGGAGGGATCCAGGGCTGTGAGCCGGTCCTGTGTGTCCACCACAGGATTTCCATACAAATGCGTCCTTCATGGGCCTCAGAAAAGCCCTACATCTTCCCTTCCGCCCCCGCACGTGGGTAGGATTTCGGAGCACCAAGTCGGCCAGGCGGTATTTCAAATATAATTTGTCAAACTCACCTCATGATCAAAACCTGTAGACTTGAATGTTCGGGCAGAAATTTTCAGCTGTGTTGAATCAGAGCTGACGTCAAATATCTGTCCTACTCACCAAACTCGGGAAGCATGATTTAAAACAGAAAAGAGGATTTCCTTTGTGGGGCAGGATTTTCCCATTAAAATGACGTGCTACAACATTTATTGACTAAAGTTTATACTCAGATCCAGAAATGCATTCAGCGGCTCACCCGAACAGATGCCTAAACCACACAGTCTGGTGACAAACCGTCACGCGCTCCGTGCCCAGGGTCTCCAAGGGCTTTTTTCCCTAGTGATTTTCCCATAAACAAGTCCTCACCTGTGACATTTGGAGAATATCAACATTTAACATTTTAAAATGAGAGCCCATACCCAAAGGGGAGGGACTATATTCCCTCAAGTAATTGTTTCGAAATGAGCAAGTATCTCGTAACAATATCCCCCAGGCTACACCTAGAGTGATCAGGAAATCATATTATTTTTATTCTGAATAGAAAATGCATGTGGAACAGAAAGCCGTTTAGGTTAAATTGCCAGTTAGCAGATAATGCTGTCAACTTCGGTTATGAAAGGCTCTTACCGCTAACAGAGCACACGTTTCCAGAAATGTTGGTCGTCACCGGTGATCCGTCACACGTGTGAGCGGATGGGCTACACCTTGGGTTGAGTCAGTGGATTGAGAAATTTAAATAGTTGATTTTTTTTTTAATGCTGTCAAAAGGATTTCCAAAGAGAGGGTCCGTGTGATGTCTGACATGCAAAAACCTCATAACTGAAGGAAGAATTATTGCTATGATTTAAAAATTAACCTGGGGCGCCTGGGTGGCACAGCGGTTAAGCGTCTGCCTTCGGCTCAGGGCGTGATCCCGGCGTTATGGGATCGAGCCCCACATCGGGCTCCTCTGCTGTGAGCCTGCTTCTTCCCTCTCCCACTCTCCCTGTTCCCTCTCTCGCTGGCTGTCTCTATCTCTGTCAAATAAATAAATAAAATCTTAAAAAATAAAAAAAATAATAAAAAAATAAAAATAAAAATTAACCTGATACAATCAAGAAGGATTTTTTAGGTCTATATTTCAGGTGAGAAATGCATTATGCTGGGTGCTGTATATACTTAAATTTACATCAACTACTTTGCTCCTTGCTGGGGAATGGGATCGGTGGTGAAGGGGCAGCAGCTCCCACCTTAGAGACCCTAGTCTTTGCTCAACCAGCTTACTTAGAACCCTGTTTTCCTTGGCCATGGAATAAGGCCTCAGCAATAGTTGCCTATCCATAAAAATATTTAATTCCTGCAGTAAAACTCACAGGCTACATAATAAAGAAAGGACAGGTGACAGAGCAGTCTTCCCTTATAGTTGGCAAGCCATCTGCATTTACGGATTACTTGAGCCATGGCAGTATTTCCGTGTTTTTTTTTTTTTAACCTTGCACTACACATACACATACCTACAAAAAAAATGTAACTTGAGCCTCATGATGTTTGTTCTGCTGTTAAGTTTCATTCCTTCTCCTATAGCTTGAGGTAAACCAGATGTGATTACCACCATCCGTGAGCTTAGCTGATGCATTAAAGCATTTCCTTAGTTCACTATTAAAATCACAGCCTTAAATATGTTCCTTTGGGCTGTTTTCCAAAATATTTGCTTGGCAAATACATTCCCGCAATGCTGTATGGTTCTTTTTCTTTTCTTTTTATTGTCCACATAAAGAATATTTACCTATGACAAACTCCAGTCCCACCACAAATAATATCTTGCACATCTATCTGAAATAGACTTCATAAGCACTTGTCTTTCCACATAAACACTCGTTCTATAGTCATTAATGTCAACGAGCAGAGAGGCATGAATGAAGACACTAAAGGCATATCTTTACTACTCCATATAATACAAGTATTCATCCAAATACCCAAGTTATATGGCTACACCCTGAGTAAGTGTGTATTTCTCTTAAAAGCATCCAGATGTTGTGAGTGGTAGGGAAAGCATTTGAAATATTTAGATGTCTTTCGGTCAGAGTGAGCAATAAATTGTCTTCAAGTATCTGCCCACTTATTACAAAAGAGGTGCTGAGAAACAATTTCTATATAGAACCATTTAACAGAACAAAAAAATTGATAAAAGAAAGAATTGGCTCATGATTTGTATAGGCTAATTGGCCTATAGTTTCCAGTTCATATGAAGGGCAATCTTTGAAAAGCTCTATTTTATATTACAGGATCATTCAAGAGATCTTGGATTGTTTTCCTTTCGGCACACATCATTTGAACATCAAAGTCGAATAAGGCCAAACTCTATTAGAAACTTCGAGGAAAAATCTATGTGTATATAATAGTCTTGCATCAGCAAGTCCTTAAATAATTTCTATTTAACATAAGCATTCAGATTTGGGGGACAGTGACGTCAAATCATAAGACCCTTTTGTAATAAGAAAAATGAGAATGGAACACTGTTGGAGGGATTCCGCATATGGAGAATGAGCTCTGCAAGCTGACTGTTGTAAGAAAGCCTGAACCACAGAGTAGAGAGGGACCAGGAGAACAGAACCAAATGCCAACTTTCATCTGTGTTCATTTTAGATTAAAAATTTTTTCATTTCTGGGGCGCCTGGGTGGCACAGCGGTTAAGCGTCTGCCTTCGGCTCAGGGCGTGATCCCGGCGTTGTGGGATCAAGCCCCACATCAGGCTCATCCGCTATGAGCCTGCTTCTTCCTCTCCCACTCCCCCTGCTTGTGTTCCCTCTCTCGCTGGCTGTCTCTATCTCTGTCGAATAAATAAATAAAATCTTTAAAAAAATTTTTTCATTTCTAAATATATTTTGGTAAACTATGCAACAATGAGACAACCAGAATTACTGTTTTTAAATGCCAGGGTTTTGTCCTGGTGCTGGATTGCTACCCTCTCCAAGGAGAGCATGCTTTATGCTCTAAGCAGATCCAGGCTTTCCACCTGCTCAGGCTAAAATGGGCAGGGGGTTCTGCCAGCCAGCTCATGAGGTACAGGAAGTTCCTGACTTTAACTGCCCCAGCCCCCAACAGGTGAGAGCATCAGATGCAGCCTAGGTGTGACAAGGAGGCAGAGGGTTCATTCATTTTCCAGAAATGTGAAACCCTGGATTTTCAAAATCTCTCAGCTCCTTGGAAGAAATGACTAGGAAGTTATCAGATAAGCCTCCCGTGTTACAAACGCCGTAAGTTACTCCTTGCCAGCTAGGCGGTGAGGATTTCCTATCGATCCCTCCGTGTTCACCAGTGAATGACAAGGAATTTCCAAGGTGAAAGTCTCCAGGAGCCCCAAGGCGGGTTTCCTCAGAAGCACTGACCTATTTTTAATTAGTGAAAGAAATCCCACAGTTGGGCCCTGGAGCACAGAGAGGGGTTCCATAGTTTTCAAAAAGGAGGGAAAGCAGGCCGATCCAGGGAGTCCACTGCCTTTCCTTGGGCAGGTGAAGGCGGCTGACAAGCTGACAACGTTAATTAACTGAGAGAAGCAGCAGGAGCCCCTCTCCTCCCTACCTTCCAGCCTGCCCTGTGGCTCTGCTGGGCCTCTCTCCACCTGGGGGGCCGGGACTAAGGCCAAGGCCAAGTCGGAGCCCCGGGGAGCCTGCACACTTCTGCTTCTAGTGGTTGAGTTGTTTGTTTCTAATCCTACCTGCGCCAGTTGTACCTGAAATTCTAATGACCTGATTTAAACAAAAGGTATGAAACATTTGCACGAATGAGACTCCTGTCTCCATATACACCAAGTTGAAAATCTTCAAGAGGAGAAGAGAGGACACCAACGACTGTGCATTTCCGGCCCACTGTAAGGAAACCCACAGCAGAAACTGCAGCCCATGCATCACTGCTGAGGTTTGTGCAAGATGGGCCGTGTGAAAAGGAACTGGGTTTTAGAGAGACCCGTATCCAAAACAAAGCTGTGCCGTCTGGTCGTGTCTTACTGTGAATTTCTTTCACGGCAGACAGCACACTGGCTTTTCCAGTGCTGCAGGAGATCGCGCAGAGCTCTGGCCCTGTTTGGGCCTTTTGAAGCCTCTTTGGTGGCAGCTACTGGCTTGGAAAGGAAGCAGCTGGAGTTAGGGGAGAGTGATCCTGTCCAGGGAACTCCGCGGGAGGGGAGCCCACTTTGTAGCAAAAACAGAAAGCACCCCAGCAGGACAGGCTGCAGACAGGAAGGAGAGAATTACGCAGGTATTATGGCCAGAACAGCGAGTACAAAAGAGCAACTTCACAGCAGAGGAAGCTGGCTCACTGATTTCCCCAGCTCCTGTCTGGCCCCCGTGCAATTTCTGCACCGTCTATAAATCCGGGCCAACAGCAGCTGATTGTTTCCAGAGTCTGCGGAAAGGCTTGCGAGCGAGCAGTAACGAAACAAAACGCAGAGTGTTGCTACAGTCCGAGGAAGCGCCTGCTAAAACTGGCCGCTTAGCCCTGTTGTAGACTTCCTCTGCAAGCAAAGCCCCAAGCAAATGACTCTGCCTTCATGGGCCCAGCTGTAAAATGGGGGACACGGCGCGGAGAGGCCTAGGGGCACCATCCACACAGCGAAAGCTTTAATTAATGACCAAACACCCCAAACACCGCCAAAATGCACGGAACCACGCGGGCCATTTTTCGCACCCAGTGAAGGCTCGGAGCAGCCGTCTCCTTATGGACCCCCGTAAGAAGTCAGCAATGTTTTCATGGAAGATTTGGGTTATAAAGAAACTGCCTGCCTTCTGCCGTCATGCTTCAATAGATAAACCAGTGTGGGATGGCCAGACCCGGCAGGGAGTTCCAAGGCAAAACCAACTCCCAGCTGCAAAACAAATAGACACTTTAGCCACAGGATAAACACACAAGTACCCAGACTTCAAGGACTCCCTGGCAGACAGCGGCGGCAAAACGAAAACACCCTCCAAGGAGACCCTCCATGATCGCTTCTCCGAGCCTTTGGTCTTTGAAAATCCACCATCTAACTACAAACAGGAGCCTTTCTTTATTAAACCCTTCTTGTCTGGGATTATCTCCACTAATTCATTGCTGGCTTGTGCTTCGAGATAACGAAAGCCAGGCATATTCTTTTTAAAAGGTCTTAGAGATACTTGGGATTGCCAGAAAGAGTGATAACAGCCGCCCCCCCAAAAAAAAACATTTTTTTCAAACCTCTACTATGTATTTTCTTAAACCTCTAACTTATTTTTAGATGCGTTATTTTATTTAAATCCTTACAACCTCATGAGATAGTTTTTGTTGTCCTTGTTTGGGGGTTGCAGGTGGGGGGTGTTAGGCCCCTGCAGATGGCCTAACTAGGATCAGAGACTCTGAGCCTCAGGCTCCTTTGGCCACACCTTACTGCCTTGCGATAGCCCTGAGCCAAGCACCACTGATTCCAGCATCTATGGCCTATGGCCTCACTCTTAAATAGGTGGATGTTAGTTTTAAAATTTGAGTCACCTTTGTAAAGTAATAACAATAAAATTCACTCTGGTGTAAAGTTCTAGACATATGCACACAGTCACGTGACTACCACCGTGCTGAAGATCCAGAATGGTTCTATCACACGCACCCCCAAATTCCTTCATGTTGCTCTTTGTGAACAATCTCTTCCCCTCACCCTAATTCTCCTCACACCCAATTCAACAACTGATCTGTTTCCTGCTCCCGTAAATTTCCCCTTTCTTGACAGCATCTGCCATCTTAACATTTCTGCCACTGACGAATTCAAAGGGTGCCCACCCTTCTTTGTGAATAGAAACCCAGAAAAGCAACGTAGGAACAGTAAGTGGGCTGAGGCCTGGTACAGGCCAGGAAGACAGCACAGAAAGCTAGCAAAAGCTTCAAAATACCCTCTGGCTCCCCCACCCGGAAGGAAGCAGCAAAAAATGGTGGGAAATCCTCAGCATTTCAGTTGGTGGAGAGGAGGTGGGGGTTGGGGGCGGGGAGGTCCCAGAGCTCAGAGAAGCAGCCACTGTCACTCTTCCACTCTCTGGTTTAGTTGGGCCTCCTCCTCACCAGAAACTTTGAGTATCGTTCTATGATAAGGGTCTACATCATTCATCTTTGACTCTGCATTTCCTACCTCATAGCTCTGTTTCCCTATAGTCAGACTGGCAGGTGCTCATAATCTTATGGAAGAATAATCATCCTACACCTAGGAATGCCATTTTCCAGAGAGCCTGGAGGGACACATGGGCACGGAAGGGAGGAAGGAAGGGAGGGAGGCAGACTCCTCCAACAGGTGAAATTTGCTGAATTAGTCCTGACCTCCAGAGGAGTCCCGTGTCCCAGCGGACCCTACCACACACCTGGCTTGGATCCTGCCTGTTCTGGTACCAAGCTCCTGGGAGCCCACTGTGGACAGCCAACCCTACCTTCAAAGCCTCGGACCCAGGACCCACAGTTTCTTCAGCCCAGAGATACGACCCCCTTGCTTGGGTGGCACTTTCCTCCCCACCAGAATCTTTTTTCCCACCAGCCAATTGCAACAGGTGGTGAGTTTTCAACACCACCACCAACAGGACTGATAGCCGCCGGCAGCGTCTTGGCTAACAAAGGAGTTGAGATCATCTATAGCTCAATTTAGAGCCTAATTTATGAGGCCAGCAGGATTCCAGAGAGTGATAACAGCGTTCTTTCTCATAAGGTTATTCAGTTCAAATATGGGATCAAGTATCAATTTTCCAAGCAGTCCAGAAGTCAGTGACTGTAACCCACGTTGTCTGTGAGTGTCTGCTCTGTGAAGACCATGGTCCTACAGATAGGACGGGAAGGCCTGCCTGGGTAGGGGGATGTCGTGGCAAAGGCCCAAGGACAGGGCACATCTAATGTTAAATGTGAGCCATGAACATGAAGTGACGTGTTCCTCCAGGCTCACCAGGATTTTGTTTCCTTTTAATTCAGAACACCTGAGTACCTGGCCAGAAAAAGAGCTCCAAAGCCTCCTGGTGTGGTACTAAAATTGGGGGGAAAAGTTGCCTACGGAACTTTCATAGAAAGGTGTCTTGTTAGGTTTGGAGGGGAAAGTGAGGGAGAGGGGAGGGGAGGAGAGGTAGGGAGAGATGGACTAGGGAGAGAAGGGGAGAGGGAGGGAAAGACAGGAGAAGAGAAAGGGTAGGGGAGAGAGGGGAGGGGAACTCTTCTCTGTTAATCTAGGTCAGCCTTGGAGTAAAATGTTGAATAAATCTGCATTTTAATTATAAATGGAATATATCATACATCATAGATATGACATATATCATAAGCCAACTCTCAGGTTTTTTTAAAAAATGAAAAAAGTATATTACAAACATCCATTTTGACCTTGTTTGGGCAAAACTAAGGGATATGTACATATATTTGAATGTTTGATTTTAATAAATTATAATATACAGATAGATATTCTAATAAATAATGATATATAGATTCTAAATATATAATTAAATATCACATGTGACACATACAATAATGAGTTATATATGACATGTATGGTATACGCTATATATATTATATACCAGATTTATATTCTAACTCTAGCCATTAACTTAGAACATAGAACTAAATATGCCAAAGTGATTCTTTTTGCTCTCCTATACTTTAAACTTCCACAAAAATTCTACATTATTTTGTAATCATATTCCAGGGTTATTAAAACCTTTGAAAGTTTGCATGGTTCCATGGGTCACCCTCCCAATATTTTCTGTTCCCATCTGGAGTGTGGCCCCAAGTACCCCTCCGAGTAGGGCCCCTGCTGAGGCGACAGGAATGGACAGACCTCTTTCTGTTCACTGCCAGCGAAGTACAGAGATGGGCTCAGGTGAACCTTCCAGTCTTCAAAGGCCTGCAAAGAAGTCTTCCTCTCAACTTCAGAATGGAGCCTGGGGGAGACGGCAGGAGCGGCTGTATAGACGGCTCCCTCTAAGTCATCTGTCTGCCTCTCATCTTCGGCAGACAGTGTGCCCCCGGCCTCCTGGAGCTGTAGGCTCTGGATAAGCAACCGACAAGCTTCCAAGTCAGCTCCCCACACTTTTCTAAGCAGTGGACACGTGCAGCTGAAACAGAGGGGAAACAAAGCAGGAAGATTTAGTCAGTGATGTTTCATCCTACCAAGTCAATAGCTTGTCTACCTGGCTCAAAATTAACAACTTAATTTCATATACTGGTGGATTGTTCCAACCAGAAGGCAGAGAGGGGCCAAATCTGTATACCATCAAGTAACAGTGAAATAACCATTGGTCCTTCTTAGCTACTGGTTCTGCAAGGACATCCAAGACCTGGTTATTTTTCCAGACTTAGTGGTCCAATAAAACACAGCCCCTGCTCCTGTCTGTGTTCCAGCCCTGCTGGCTTCCTTTGAGTCCCCAGACTTGTCCAACTCTCCCAGCTAAGTGCTTTTTCATATGCTATTTCATATGCCTAGACTGTCCCTCCCCCACCATGCCCACCTACCAACACCCACTCACCCAGGTAATGTAACTGAGTGAAGCCGTGCATGGGTAATACAAACCGTAGCAACACATAACCAGCTTCAGTGGCGGAAAGCAATAGAGCAGAACGGACTCTGGCTATTAGGAAGAGCATACCCATCTACAGGGAGCCCTTCATCAGCTCAGGCCAACTAAAGTTTCAATTCCAACTAAAGGAACATAGACTCAAAGTTCACAAAAATTTTGATTTTTCATGAAATGGCAAAAATCTGGGATTTTATAGGAAAATACACGATTTTCACCCATCCACTCAGCTTCTGGATGGATATTTTCTAAATATCTATCTTCCTTCAACAACCCTTCCTTCTAGTCTTATCTGCTATTCAATTTCTCTATTATGTTCTCAATTTTAGTTATTTTACTTTTCAGTTCTATAATTTTTATTTTGTTTTCTACATTTCAGTTCTCTGCTGAAATTATCCATCATGCCCTCTAGCTACTTAAACATATTAATTATCATTGTTTTAAAGCCTGTATTTATAAATGGTGAATTCAGAAGGAGAAAGAATGAGGCGGAAGCAACATTATAGAAATTAAGGATGTTAAGGACACTAAAATATTGACAAGGGACATCAAACTACACCTTCAGAAGACACTACAACTTTAAAAGAGGAAAAAATCAAAGAAAAAAAAAAGAAATGCACCTGGGTGGAACAAAATTCTTGTAAGCAGCCAGATAAAAGAAGGCATTAACTCCAGAGGAACAATAATACATGGTGACAGAAATGGTAGAAGTCAAGAGACAATAAAACAGCATCTTTAAAATAAGAAAATAACTGTCAATCTATACATTATACAATCATTTTCAATTTCCTTCAAAAGTAAAAGTAAAATAAAGATATTTTCCGATAAATAATAGCTAAAAGAATTCCTTGACAACACATCCAGAATGAAGGAAAATGATCCCAGCTGAAAGCAAGGACATGCATCAAGCAATGAAAAACAATGGGAAGAGTAAATATGTGGATAAATCTAAGTAAATGTGGATGTAAAAAATAGCAATAATTTCTTTTGTAGTCTAAAATATGTGTCAAATTAAAATACATGACAACCAGCAAGAGGGAAGGAAGGTCCTTGTGTTGTCCAGAAGGACAAAGAGTGCTCATTCATACCAGACTTTAAGAAGTCAAAGATTCATACGCAATCCTCTATGGTAATTGTAAAACAGGTTAAAAGAATGTATAACTGACAAGTGAATATGAGAGAGCATTTAAAAAATTAAACACACTTAATTGTTTAAGTATTGCTTTAATGAAAGCAATAAAGGAGACAGGAATGAACATGGTACAGATAGGGAAATGGTAAAAGTAGAAACCTTTATGCCCAAATATATTAAGATTTACATTAACTATAAACAGATAATACTGTATTTCAAAGGCAAAGATTTTAGACTAGAATAAAAAAATCAAAATCTATTTATATGTTACTTACAAAAGGCATACATTAAATATAAGGATACAAACAGATCACAAGTAAAAGGGTAAGAAAAATACATTATGAAAGCATTATTAAAGACAGTAATTGTCTTTAGTGGGAAAAGGACAGTCTTTTCAACATATTGTACTTAGGTCAATTGAATATCACTACAGAAAAGAAATCAAATAATTATTGGCTCACATGATACAAACATCAATCTCAGGTAGATTGTAGATCAAAATGTGTAAGTTAAAACATTAAAACCTCTAGAAGATAATGTAGGATAATATCTTTATGACTTCATAGTAAGCAAAGATCTTTTAAACGAGATATAAAAAGGACAAGCTGTAAAGAAAACAAATGATAAGTTTGACTTCCATTATATCATGAATTTATATATTCATGAAAAAACACCATTGAGAGAATGAAACAATAAGCCACAGAGTGGGAGAAATTATTTGTAATATACATAACCAACAAAGGACTGATTTTAGAATATAACAGTACTTCTACAAGTCAATAAGAAAGAGACAGAAAACTCACTTTTTTAAAAAGGGCAAAGACCTGAAGAGGCACTTCACAAAAGAGGGCATCTAAGTGGCCAATAAGTAAATTATGAAAGAATGCTCAACACCATTAATCATCAGGAAAACACATATTAAACCACAATGCGATGTACTACGCATCAAAAAGATGGCTAAAATTTGAAAGTCTGACAATGCCAAGTGTCAGAAAAGATACAGAGCTCTTAGTATTGTCATATACTGATGGTGGGATTGAACATGAATGCAAGGTCTTTGAAATCTCTTTGATGGATGTACTAATATCGAA
This sequence comes from Ailuropoda melanoleuca, assembly GCF_002007445.2. Taxonomy (NCBI): domain Eukaryota; kingdom Metazoa; phylum Chordata; class Mammalia; order Carnivora; family Ursidae; genus Ailuropoda; species Ailuropoda melanoleuca. The sequence goes on from NC_048223.1 coordinate 60,301,956, forward strand.
CACATGTCAATCACTAAGACCTAGCACTCTGGTTCCCAGGTGTATACTCAGTGAAATGCATATACTGTCAATTCTCATATTCATAGTGGTTATGTTCTATAAAGTCACCACGAGCACTGAACTAGCCAGTAAGTGTTGCTCCCCAGGGAAATGTAGGAAGGGTGAAGTTCCTGCCAGCCTCTGTCACAGCATTCTCATTAACCAATCAGTGTAAAACTTTGTTATGTATGTTTCTGTTCGAAGACACCTTATTTAAAGCATATTATTGATTCACTAATGCTGAACTCATGCCCAGCAGCACTATAACTCATGCCTGACCATACCTTATCTTCTCCATACAGCACATCACAGCCTTCTTGCCCATGGGAGAACGAGACAGCTCCTCATCACTAAGCTTCGGCATCATTTTATTTTTTTATTTTTTTTTAAAGATTTTATTTATTTATTTGACAGAGATAGAGACAGCCAGCGAGAGAGGGAACACAAGCAGGGGGAGTGGGAGAGGAAGAAGCAGGCTCATAGCAGAGGAGCCTGATGTGGGGCTCGATCCCACAACGCGGGGATCACGCCCTGAGCCGAAGGCAGACGCTTAACCGCTGTGCCACCCAGGCGCCCCATTCGGCATCATTTTAAATAGTGAAATCACCAAGAAAAAGTACAAAAATAAAAAAAAAATGACACTAAGTGGACCATGAAAGTGACACTTGTTTGTAATATGAGAACTGGTACAAGGCAGAGCATTGCCTTGCTTGACGTCAGCTGAGAACATACGCATCAGATGACTCAAAGTTTTCACCACTCTGCATGTGTATGAATGACAGTGAAAGCTCTGTAGGCATTGATTTTAGGGTTACAAATAAACATTAGTGAGCAGGCAAATCACAGAATCCATGAATAATGAAGATCGACTGTATATATGATCGTACAGCATTATTTGTGACAGCCAAAACCTGGGAGGGAAAACAAACATCTGTGAATTGAAGAATGGATAAATTGTGCAGCACTCATTTATTGGACTATCATACTGCAAAGAAGTCGGCGAATAAATTACTACCATCTGCAACAGAAAGAAAAAGATAAAGGGGAGGCACTATGATTCCATTTATTTTGTATTTGAAAATATGCAAAACTAATCCATGGTGTTAGAAATCAGGACAGTGGCTACTTTGGGGAAAAGGGGGATGATGACAGGGAGAGGCACAACAAGGACTGCTAATGTACTGGAAGTGGTTTATTTCTCGATGGTGGTGATTTATATGAGAGTGTTCATTTTGTGAAAATTCATCGAGCATACATTCATGATGTGTGTACTTTCTGGTTAGTGTTAATATGACAATCTAAAATAATAAAAAGAGAAAGAGAGAAGACAGATTTTCTGAGCCATGTCCTGACCAAGAATGCTGGAGTGGAGTCTGGTCCACACCAGAAATGATGGTCCTTAGTGAGGCATGCTAGTCTCATTTTCCAGCTTCCTCATTGTAGCCAATCTGACAGGTGTAAAGCGGCCTCTTGTTTAAGGTTGCAGCTCTAGGATCAGATTGTCTCCTGTGAATTGTCCTTTCATATCCCTTTTGCCTATTTATTCCTTTCTTGAGTTCCCTGTGCTTTTTCTAAGAATTTTATTGAAGAACATATTTTCTTACCACTTCAATATTTTTATTTTTATACTCTACTTAAATTTTTTATTTCTCCTTGGGTCCAATTTAATCCATTATCTCCTTTATAGAAATCAACCCATTCTCTAATGGGTTTCATATGTACTATAATGTTTGTTCCTAATTTTAAAAATTATTTTTTAAAGCAACTTGTGTTTGTGTGTAAAAGCAATTCCCCTTTTCATTGTGTTTTATGTATTTACTCTTCTTGATTTATCTTTCTCAGTCTTATCAGAGGTTTGCTATCTTATTAATCTTTTCAAAGAACTACCTTTTGTTTTGTTAATCTTTGATATTGATTTTTGTTCTCTATTTCCTTGATTTCTGATTTTATCTTTCTATTTCCTTTTTCTCATTTCTTTGAATTTATTATCCTTTTATTAGCTTCCTTTGTTCAAGCTTAACTTGTTTGTTTTCTTTTATTTTTTATTTTCCTCTCTTGCCATTTTAATTTTCTAATAAACATATTTAAAGCCCTAAATTTTTGTCTGAGTCATACTTAAACTATGCCTAATACATGTTTAAGTTTTTAAATTATTAAATATTTTAAATATGCAGAGAGAGGTGGGAAATAATTTAACAAACATTTCTCTACCTACTGTCAAACTTATTGATTTTTAATATTTTCCTGTAATTGCACCAGATTTACTTCTAGAATTTACAGCATTATTGTCCCACAAATTTTACAGTTAGTGCTTTCATTGTCTTTCGTCATGATTCCTTTTAAATTCAATGACCATTTAATGGTATGTTTTTTCAATTTCTAGAGAGAAGGGATTTTTTTCCAGCTCCCTGTTAGGTTGATATCTAATTGCGTAATGGTCAAGAATAAACTATAAAATTAGTTGAGGCTCCCTCTATTACCTACTACTTCATTGCTCTTTGTAACTGTCCCACACGTATCCAAAAGAAGTGAGTGTTCTGTTACATGTACAGTTAAGGCACATTATTTAAAATTGTTCATACATTTGGGGTTTTTATTTTGTCTGCTTCATATACCAGTTTCTGAGGTGAGTGTTATTGTTTTTAAATTTCCAACTATAATTCTTTTTTTGTTTGTTTGTTTTTTTTTAAAGATTTTTTTTTATTTATTTATTCAACAGAGATAGAGACAGCCAGCGAGAGAGGGAACACAAGCAGGGGGAGTGGGAAAGGAAGAAGCAGGCTTATAGCAGAGGAGCCTGATGCGGGGCTCGATCCCACAACGTCGGGATCACGCCCTGAGCCAAAGGCAGACGCCCAACCGCTGTGCCACCCAGGCGCCCCTCCAACTATAATTCTTGATTCATTTATTTCTTCCCACAGTTCTACTAATTGGTTTATGTATTTTGGATTATGACGTTGGACAATATGTTCTAATCATTAAATTTTCTTTTGCTTCTTTTTAGTTTATGATGACCTTTGTTAGTATAACATTTTAGCCTTAGAATCTGTTTTGTTTGATATTATAATTGTTATCTAACATTCTTTTAGTTCAATTTTTCCTGGCTTAGATATTTACCACCCTTTATCTTCTATATATCTATATCTATATCTATCTATATTCTTTTTTTCCCAAAAATGAATCCAGGGGCCACCTGGGTGGCTCAGTTGGTTAAGTGCCCAACTCTTGGTTTTGGCTCAGATCATGATCTCAGTCATGAGATCAAGCCCCAAATCAGGCTCCATGCTCAGTGGAGAGTCTGCTTGGGATTCCCTCTCTCCCTCTCCCTCTGCCCCTCCCTGTTCACATGCATGATCTCTCTTTCTCTCTCTCTCTCAAATAAATAAATAAATCTAAAAAAAATGAATCCAATACAAAACATTTTGCTGAGTCTTATAAAAATCCATTCTGGGATTTTATCTTTGAGATTGGTGCCTTTAAGCCAGGTATTCACAATTATGGTATAATTGTTGCTATTTTTCATATTTATTACAACCAAGATTCTTAATCTTTAGAGAGTTTTATGTCTTTATTTCTTTTTTCCTACCTCCTTTTTTCTTTTTATTTAATTCACATACAGTCATGAGAAAAAATACAGAGAGATCCCACGTACTTTCTTTACCAAGTTTCCTGCAATGGTAACATGTTGCAAAACTATAGTATAATACCACAACCAAGGAACAGATATTGATACAATCCACTGATCTTACTCAGATTTGCTCTCATTTGTGTGTATGTGAATGTGTCTATATGTCTATAGGTCTATACAATTTTATCACTTGGGTAAGTTTATGTATCCATAACCACATTCAAGATACAGAGCAATTCCACCACCGGAGGATCCCTATGTCCCATGGTATAACCATACTCACCTCTTCCACCCTGTCGCCCATCCCTAGACTCTGAAAACCACTATCTATGCTTCATTCCTAAAATTTCTTTTCACTTCCAAAGTGTTATATAAATTGAATCATAGAGTATGCAGCTTTGGGGACTGGATTTTTCATTCAGCATAGTTCCCTGGAGATTCATGTACTCCTTTTTTTTGCTGAGTAGTATGCCATGATATGTTTATACCACAGTTTGTTTAACCGTTGACCTGCTGAAAGATATCCATGATACTCCCAGTTTGGGGATTTTATGAATAAAGCTTCTGTGAATATTTGTATATGTGTTTTTGTATGAAATTAAATTTTGATTTCTCTGAAATGACCAAGAGTACAATTGCTGGGTTGTATGGCAATTACATATTTCGCTTTTACAAAAATGCTACATCATTTTCCAGAGGGACCATACCATTTTACATTCCCTCCTGCAATGTATAAGTGATCTAATTTCTTTGTATCCTCACTAATATTGGGAACTATTACTATTTTTTTCCTGATATTACATAGTGATAGCTCACTATGTTTTAAAGGTGCATCCTTCTCATGTATAATGATGTTGAATATCCTTTCAAGGGCTTATTTGCCATCTGCACATCCTCTTCAGGGAGATGGCTGTTCATTTATTTTGCCTATTTTCTAACTGTCTTGACTTTTTTTTTTTTACACCATTTAGTTTCAAGAATATATTCCTCCTTTATCCTAGACACTAGTCTTGCCAGATATGTGGTTTGCAAATATTTTCTCCCGGTCTGTAGTTTTTCATCCTCTTCACATGGGATTTGAATGAAGTCTAATTTATCAGTTTCCTTTTAATGAATTATGCTTTTAGTGTCAAGTCTTTGATATCTAGCCTAACACTCCTATATTCCTAAAAGTTTTATACTTTTATATATTACATTTAAGTCCATGATCCATTCTAAGTTAATTTTTATATAAAGCATGAGATTTAGGTTGAAGTTCATTTTTTGCCCTGTGGATATAGAATTCAGGATTGATTGTTTTCTTTCATCACTTGATAAATGTGCCACTTCTTTTTGGCTTCTATGGTTTCAGGTGAGAAATCCACCATTACTCAAATCGATGTAACCCTACAGGTAATACATCATTTCTGTCTGGCTGCTTCAAGGTTATTTCTTGGTCTTCTAAGTTTTCAGAAATTTAATTCTGATGTGTTTTGGTGTGGATTCTTTTGGATTTATTCTACAGGGGGATGTTCTTCGCTCTTGAATCTGTAGGTTTGTGTCTTTCACCAAATTTTTAAATTATTTAGCATTATTTCTTAAAATAATGAAGCATTATTTCTTCACTCTTCTCCTTCTTGGATCCAATGAATATGTGTTGGATTTTTTGTTATTGTCCCACAGGTCTCTTAGGCTCTGTTAACTTTTTTTTTTCAGTCCATTTTCTTTTGTTCATATTGGGTCAATTCAGTTGTTTTGTTCTCAAGTTCCCTGATCCTGTCCTCTGTTATCTTCACTCTACTATTGAGTCTTTCCACTGAGATGTTTATTTCTGTTCTGTGCTTTCAGTTCTGTAATTTCCACTTCATTCTTTTTGTATAACTTCTCTATCTTTGCTGACATTTTCTTTTTTTGCATTTATTTCAGTAGAATTTGTAATTGCTTATGGAAAAATTTTTTAATGATTTATTTACTTATTTGAGAGAGAGGGAGAGCATGTGTGTGAGTGGAGGGGGGGCACAGGGAGAGGGAGAGAGAGAATCTTCAAGCAAACTCCCCACTGAGCACAGAGCCCAATATGAAGTTCAATCCCAGGACCCTGAGACAATGACCTGAGCTGAAACCCAGACTCGGACACTCAACCAACTGAGCCACCCAGGTGCCCCATTTATGGGAACATGGTTTATGATGGCTGCTTTAAAATCCTTATCTCATGATTCTAACATCTGATTCATTTCCATATTGAGGTTATTGTTTTTTTCTCATTCAAGCTGTGATTTCCTTTGCTTTTATATTATGAGGGATTGTCAATAGTATTCTGAAAATTTTGGCCATTACATTAGGAGATTCTGAGTTCTATTTAAATGCCTTATAAAATAAACTTAAATTTATTTTAGAAGGCAATAATCTTGTTACGTTTATCACACAGGTCCTATTCTCTTTTCATGCTATGGTTAGAATTACATTTTTTTAAAGTAGTCTACACACCTAGTTCTAACCCATGACCCCAAGATTAAGACCAAAGCTGAGATCAAGAGTCAGACATTTAACTAATTGAGCCACCCAAGTGCCCCTCCAGTTACATTTTTTTAAGATTTTATTTATTTATTCAACAGAGATAGAGACAGCCAGCGAGAGTGGGAACACAAGCAGGGGGAGTGGGAGAGGAAGAAGCAGGCTCATAGTGGAAGAGCCTGATGTGGGGCTCGATCCCACAACGCCGGGATCACGCCCTGAGCCGAAGGCAGACGCTTAACCGCTGTGCCACCCAGGCGCCCCACCTCCAGTTACATTTTAATTTTAAGAGCCTTTGCAGTGAATGTGTGGTTTTCTTGGGGGGGGTGTTTTGGTTTGCTTTGCTTTGGTTTAGTGTTGTCTGCTTGAGGTATCTGTTCCCATAAGGGCTNCCTCCAGTTACATTTTAATTTTAAGAGCCTTTGCAGTGAATGTGTGGTTTTCTTGGGGGGGGTGTTTTGGTTTGCTTTGCTTTGGTTTAGTGTTGTCTGCTTGAGGTATCTGTTCCCATAAGGGCTTCCACTGGTCCCAGCTGAACTGTACAAGGGGCAAAGGAGCATTCCCAGACCAAGCCACTGAATGTCTTTGGGAAGAAAAGTGAGTCTTGGGTCAGCAGGAAAGGAGAACATTCCCCTGGGTGCTTATTGTTGATGGGTTATCCTGTACTGCCGATGTATTCTCACCTGTGTTGTCTGAGGGACTCCCATTAGATCTAAGAGCAGAATGAGTGCACCTGGACTGCACCCTAGCCTACTTTCACCTCCCTCTCATTCTGCCACCATCCCACTCCACGGTGATATATTTGTATATATTTTGAGGCTATACTTTAGTTCTAGATTTTTACTAAAACTTGTTTTGTTTTTTTCATAAGTTTTCTATTTCATCGACAGTAAAATTTACTAAGGTTTTTTCATGCCTTCTCTCATACATCTCATACTGTCCTTCTGGACTTATTCTTCATCTTGTTAAAACACTTCATCTAAGAATGTTTCAAAGAATATCAGATATGGCAAAACTTTTAAAGACTTCCAGGTCTGAGAACATCTTTATTTCACACTTAAACACTAAATAATAATATAGCTTAATATTCTGGATTCAATACTCTGAAAATATTACTCCATAGCCTTCTTGCAGACTATGTTGCTATCAAAAAGTCTGAGTCTAATTCTTATTCTTTTTTAAAAGATTTTATTTGTTCATTTGAGAGAGAGAGCACATGCATGAGAGAGAGCACATGCAAGGGAGAGGGACAGAGGGAGACAGAGAGGGAGAAGCAGACTCCCCACTGAGCAGGAAGCCTGATATGGGTCTCCGTCCCAGGACCCTGAGATCATGACCCAAGCTAAAAACAGATGCTTAACTGACTGAGTCACCCAGGTACTCCTTATTCTTATTCTTTTATAGTTGATATTTTCTTAGAATTTCCCCTTTGTCTTTGTTATATATAAATTTTAACCACAGCCTATAGATATTCCACCCCTCACCCTTTTCCATCCTATCTGTCTATCCGTTTGGTACTCTGTTAGGCCCATCTGCCTGAAGCTTTATATCTTTTCCTTCTTCTGGCCAACTTTCAGTAATTGGTCTGTCAAATATTTCTTCCCTCTCCTCTACTGTTTTCTTTCCTTCTGGGATTCTTTTCGTTGAATGTTGACCAAATACCTCTATTCTGTATATTGCTTAATTTATCTTTTATATTTTCCTTCTCTCTGTTCCTGATACCCTCCAAATACCTTCTGATAGCTGCTCGCTCACTAATTGGTTCTTCAGCTGAATTCATTAGGCTGCTCAAACCACTAACTGAGACTTTCTTTTAAATTTTTATATTTTGCTTTCTCTGACTTGCCAGTTGGGTTTCTTTATGACTTCTTATTTTACTTCATGTCTCCTATATCCTCCCTTATCTTTGAAAAATACTTAGTATGTTTACTGAACATGTTGCAGTATCGAATTTTGCATCACCAAGTATGTAAATCCTTCCTTCTGTTGTTCTTTTAACAGTTACCCTCCTAAGAAGTCTCATTTATTTTCCATATAAGTTCATATTACCTTAGGAATATTAACTACATTGGTTGGTGATGAGTCTTTGGAGAAGAGGATAATGTCAAAGCCCTGATGTGTGCCCATTCTAATAGGGGTAGGTGGTGGGTGGGTAGGGCACCATCTCAGGGAAAAGGGCCTCTGGTAGAACTAATCCGTACTCCTGCACTTGCAGAAATATATAGACTCCCTCAATTGTAATTATCCACCCCCAGGGAACAGGGAGGGTGAGGGGAATGTTCAAGATCCAAGGTATCTGTTTGATGCCCTGCCATGGTAGTGCTTCTCTGATGCTGGTTTTCTAGTCCTTTCTCCCTGCCTTACTAGCTGGCAGGTGCTTGTCTGTTTCCAGGAGCTATGGGGTAGGCACTGACCTTCCCAGGCAATGTGTTTGGAAGAAAAGGGCATGCCTAAAGACCTCTTCTCCACTTTATCATCTGTTTCTTCCCCACCTGGGGACCAAATCACCATCAGCTGCGGACGGGTTCTCAGTAATTTTTTATTGTTAACTTGACAGATCCATCAGTATCTCTCTGGCTTCCAGTGGTGAGGGCAGGGCTGGATTCAAGGGAAAGATCCAGTAGCCCAGCTCTCAAAACTAAGGAAAAAAGTTTGCTGCTTCCATCAACAATTTTCTACATTATAGCAATTGGCACACTGTAAGTTTGTGTCCATTTGCTATTTGAAAAAGTATATTTTGTGTAGTTTTTTGAGTGAAAGTGGGCTTGTCCTGAAATATGTCCTAGAATGCACACATCAAAGTCTCAAAGTCTATAAGGCAATTTTAGAGGCTCCTGCTGAATGGTGAGTAAATCATGTAGATGCAAAATAGCAGTGCTTTATTATGGCCCATGTAATAATTTCCTCAAGCTTTAGATTTTTAAAATACTTTTTATTGAATTCATTTGTGCTAAAGAGAGTAATGGTTGATTTCAAAGTCTTGAGATGCTTTTGCCATTGCTGCTCAGGAGAGTCATTGGCTCATTAATAATAACCCCTTAAATGAATGACTCACAGCTACTTGAGCTATGTGAGATCTTTGGTGATGTTTTACTACAAGTAATGAGGCAATTTAAAGATACGATTTCAGTGTTTGGGGGAAAGTTCTTGAAGAGAGAATTGAGATTCATCATTTCTGCTCCTCCTGCCAGTTGGAAGTAAAATGAGGTCTAGGAGATCATCGATCGTGGCTTGAATGCTTATGGAACTGAGGCACGTGTGTGTCATTTACAGGGAATGATGGTAAGAGAGAGGGCAGACAGCAAGTTTGTAGGCAAGCTTCTACCCATTCTCAGAATGGAAATACTGAATTCTAACCTAGACACCAATAGTTTCAGCTCTTCGCACCGAACTTTCTTTCTTGACTTATTAATATTTTCACTTCAAGGGTATTAGCATTTTACCTAATTCTTCGGAAACTTTAAAGATAACTGGGTCTTTTTACAGAACCACAGTGGAATAAAATATCAAACAAATATGTGATACCCAACGGTACTAAATTGTCACTGCAAATTGTTTAAACAGTGATAGTCATGCTTCTGAAATCTTTCCATTCCCTGGGCAACAATGACTTAATCTCTAATCTTAAAGAAATGGTTGTTGTTAGAAATATGTAAATTTTATCCTTTTGTCTTCAATTTTCTAAAAAAGAAAAATTAACATAATTCTTCATCGAACAAAGACTTTGGGACATTTTAGTCTCCTTCCCAAAATGCTATCTAATAATATGACAAAAGGAAATGTAGTATATGAAAGAGTGTTTGTCTAGGAAACTGTAGCAGACACTGCTGTTTGCCAAGCCAACATTCCTTCCTCTGTTCGGTCTTCCTAGCAGAACTCAGGTAGTATTCAGGTAACCAACCCTCCCCCCTTAGGACATTTTGGATGATGACCCCTCCCTAGCTCTTCCGGGAGAGTGTGATTAGATGAATGCAATCAACCTATGACATTCTACCAGACAAGCCTTTATAATCCAGAGGTTGGTAACACAGAGAGCTGAGCTAAACTCAATCTAACCATGTCTTGTCATCCATGCTGGGATGGTGGCAGGTGGGGAATAGCTTTTCATTCCTTCTTCCACTAACAATGAATAAAGAAACCACTGCATCTATCTTGTGACTCTAATGGAGCCAGCCTATAGACAAAGCTAATGCATTGTAAATGGAAATGGCTAAAATGAGAAATGGGAAGTATCTGGTTAGAAATGACAAGTCTGAGCTGCTGAATCAACCAAGCCAGCTGCCTACCCTACTCTCGTTTAAGCCAATTAGAGCTGATGTTCCTATTAGTTGTGACCAAACACTCAGCTGATTCGACCCAAGTCAAATAACTCTGATTGGAGTGTAGTCTCTGCTACAAAGTTTAGTGACCTTTGGGAAGTACTTTTTCTCAACTTGAACTTCTACATTTGTAATATAACATCTCTAATGTCTGTCTCAGAGGATGGATTATCAAAAGGAAGCTACAAATGATATGCAATATATAAAAGATGAGGAGTAGTAGAAAAAGTGCATAACTTCTTAAATCTTGAATAGTTGGAGGCACTAATACAATGAAAATCACTTTTAAATGTGCACGGTATATGGTGGCCAAGATGTGGCCCTTGTGGTCCCTATTAGTTTATGATTCTTCTATAACTATGTTAAAAATAAAGACCAGATGAGACCAGTGATTAATTCCACCCAAAATTCAACCTGCCAGCAATAATAAAAGATCTTTTGCCAGAGGGTAATGCAGTGACCCATCACCATCAACATCGTCATTGTCACTACCATTACTGCCACCAACACTGTCATTAACATATTGGTCAGGAGCTGTTCTAAGGATTGTTAATCCTCAAAACAACTTTACGAAGTAGATAGCACTGCTACATTGTATAAGTTTAAAAACATATTCAAAGTCTTTTACATCCCTGTAGTCAGGAGGTAGAGTCTACACCCTTCCCCTTCAATCTGGTCTAGCCTGAGTTTCTTATTATCCATGGATCGTGGAGGGAATGATGCCACACAGCTTCTGAAGCTAGCTCAGAAAAAGCCTTACAGCCTTCACCAGGTGTTTTTGGGACCCTTGCTCTGAAAGAAGCTAAATGCCATGCAAGAAGTCCACCCGTTCTGAAATCGCCACGCTGGGGTAACTATACTCAGGCACTTGGTCAATGGCATCAGGTGAAATCTCAGCTGACACCCACTATCAGCGGCCAGCCATGTGCGTGAGCCACCCTGCCCATCCAGCCCGGCAGAGCTGACAGCACCCCGACCTCAACCTCGTGTCACAACCCCAAGTGAGAACTGCCTAGTCAAGCCCTACCCGAGTTATGACCCACAAGATGGTGAACAAAGTAAAACTGTGCTGGGACAGACCCTGTTAAACCAGGTGAGAAAATTCAGGCAACTTCAGAAAGCAGAGCTATTCTGATCAGTGGCCTGATCAGCTTCTTTTTCCTATCGTGGATGAGCCGGACACCCACGGAGTCCAGAGGCCCTTCCACCTCTGCGGCCTGTTTGAAACTCTAAGGAACAAGTTACTTTTTTCCCCTGCATCCCTCGGTAGTAAACACCAGGTGAAGAAGGAAAGAGAATACCCCCAGAAATAATTAGAGAATTATCTGGAACAACTACTAAACACTCAGTTTTAAGACCCAAAGTCAAAGTCATCAGGGATCCCCATCAAACCACTCCTCTTAATTTCTCTACTTATATTCACGGTCTCTATTTCCGCCTCATCTTGCCTTGTTCAGTGTTCTTGCCTCCTTGGAATTCCATCCCTTGAGAGCATCCCTTGTCTGTCCTGCCAACCGCTCTGTTCCCAGTGGCTCAGAGTATAACACACACTGGACCCTCATGTGTTAGAAGAGTGAGTTGAATGAAGGCCAGAAATCATGGTCACTTTTAATATGTTTCTTTCCTTCAACTCCCATACCCAACCATTGACTCTATGTTGAGAATATTGTTCAGGTCTATTTGTCCCCTTTCTGACCGCTACCCCAAAGAAAGCATTTCATTTCTTCACACCCAGGAAAGCTGCAATTAATGATGAGCTTTTCTGACTTCAAGTATTTCATTCTTCCAATCTGTTCATCTACAGTTGCTCCAGAAATGTTAGTGGCTCCCGTTGCTTGCTAAATGGAAAGTAAAGTCCTTCAAGTTCTTTCCCAAGATGACCTCAGGCCTGCCCTGGACTCCTTCCCCGTTACTCTCCTGCGCATTCCCAGATGTCAGCAAATTGGACCACTTGCTCTTCCCAGGACAAATGTACAAGTTTCAAATTACAGATGACTATTTTTCATGCCTGTCTTCAGAATCTTCACCCATTAAAAGCCAACCAGTTCATCAAGGCCCATCTCAAATGTCACTTTAATAAAGAACTCTTCCCTGATCCCCACACCGTCTGTAATGTCTCCTTTCTCTGAACCCACAAAGCAGGTGGCAATACTCTTAAGACCCTTATTACCCCGTGCCTTCATGTCTGGGTTGTGTGTACAGATACTTTCTTCTACTGTATATACTTAATGAGGTTTCAGAGTATTTCATTTTTTTAAACCTGTGAAGCATATAGTCTAGCAAGGTATTAACCACAACAGGAACTCAATAAGTACTTAATTAACTGAATGAACTTTCAGGGAAGTTACATTTAAAGGACTCCTCCAATTTGAAGCAAAGAGAACAATTAAGTTTAAAAAAAATCCATCCTAATAAAGGTTAATAGAGGAAAAGCTTTCCTGATAAGTGATCCCAGTGGATTGACCACATTAAAAATTAAAGTCTCAGGGTAGGTCTCAATATGCCACTCTACTTTGCTGGAGCCATATTGGCTTCTAAGCCATGCAATGACTGAATGGAAATTTTAGATTATTTGACCATAATTTTGAAGTGGGGGAAAAGACTTTCTAAGCAAGACACAAAACCTGGAAGTCAAAAAGGAAAAAAAAGTGATAAATCTGAAATCATGTATATTTCAACTTCCACTTGGCAAAAATGCCATAAATGAAAGTCAAACTATAAATGGCCTATTAGGAAAAAATATATCTAGCATGCATAGCATAGTCCAAGAGTCAAATTCTTTAACCTTCAAAGAGCTTTGAAAGCCAGTGAGAGAAAAAGCAAACATCCCAAGAGAAAACAGGAAGAATGGGCAGAAGGAAAACACAAAGGGCCAATAAATACAGGAAAAGATAACTGGCCACATTCAAGGCAGACAAGTGCCGTCTGGGAAACCAAAGTCTCCGAGTGGTACAATTCACTCTTTTAGGGGCAGGGGGACCAATCAGTACCCTTTTTTAAGGAAAGTAATTTGGCAATATTTGTCAAAATTAAAAGTGCACCTGCTCTTTGAGCTAGGTCTTCCACTTCTCAGCATTCACCTTCCAAATATATTCAGACAGAAGAGAAAGAGAGATGTGAGAGAGAACATTAATTGCATCAAGAGAAATAACTGGAAACCAAATGGAGAAAAGCTGGCATTGACCAAATTCACTGTTACGTATCATACACCTGTTCACAACAGAAGGCTAAGCTCTATCTCTTACAATGGAAAGATTTCCAAGACAAATTAAGTGACAACAGATAAAGCACAGGACAAATAGTATTCTATTGTGATCTCATTTGAATTTTTTAAAAGACACAAAAGGGCAGGCATATATAGCCATACAGGCCTATGCATGAGTGAGATATTTCTGGAGGAATATACTTATTTTCTAATGACTGGGGTAGGGACAAGGGGTTTTTACTTTATATTTTATCCCTCTCTGTTGTATTTTTTTTTCTTTCAAAGAAACCACATGCATCCTTTGCTTTTACAACAAATACATTTTAAATTTTTTAAAAATTATCCACTTCTTGGGTCACCTGGGTGGCTCAGTCGGTTAAGCAATGGACTCTCAATTTCCGCTCAGGTCATGATCTCAGGATCGTGAAATCAAGCCCCACATGAGGCTCCATGCTCAGCGGGAGGTCTGCTTGAGATTCCTTGTCTCCTTCTCTCTCTGCCCTTCCCCCCCATTCACACACTCTCTCTTCCTCTCTCTAAAATAAATAAATAAATCTTTTTAAAAAATCATCCACTTCTTTCCCTTCTGCCATTGTGCCAAATTTTGCACAGTCCTTAACCTCGATGCTAAACATCCCCCCCCCCTTTACAGAATCCATGTCATGCCTTGTGGGGCCCTGTTTTGATCCGAGTGAGCTGGAAGTCAGGGGAGTGGCTTCCTAACCAGAGCGTCTCAGAAGTACAAGAGCTGCATTCAGTCCTAAAGCTACAGGATAAATGGAAGCACATGCCCACACTGAGGACAGCCAAGGAATTTTAAAGGGAAACAGGAGCAAGACAAGAACGAGAGAGCACGCCTTGTAAATCACCTCTCCGTTTATCTCTTGGGTCCCTTCCGGTAGCTCAACTCAGAATGAAAAGGGACTGGTCCGACCAGACCCGGCACCAAAGGTGAAATATATTATCTTTCCTACCTCTCAGAACACACCACTTTCCAAAGAGAGCTCAGTAATAGATGCCAGCAGAGCGGAGGGAAGATGGACCTGCCAGAGAGCTCACACCCCGAGTTTTTTTATCTGACGGGTGTGCAGGCCAAAGTGGTAAGGAGGGGAGGACTCCATGCAGCGGAGCAGACAGGTATATCTGGCTATTGGGAAAAGAAAATACAGAAATGTCCCCAAACTCTCTTGTGTTCTAGACAGAGGAGTAAAAGCTATTTAGGGGTGTGCAATGCTGCTACACGGGTGTGAACCAGCCTGGCGAGGCTGACGGCACCATGCAGCACAGCAGGGGCCGGAGCAAGGGGGACGCCGCCGGGGCGTCCTGTTATTTCCATTGTTGTAGACGTGCTTTCCCTGGTGCCTAGCCACGGATGGGAAAGTAGTAACATTCCCTCCAAACGGACAATAATCATGGCTCAGGAGACAACGAACAGCCCGCCTGCAAGGGTCAGAGCCTCGTTTCTGATTGACAAGGATCCCCAGTGAGTGATCTGCAACTTCATTGGGGCTTGTCTGCAAGCTGAGCTCACACCCCAAAACAAAGACGGGACCAGCATCTACTTCCGGCTGAGGGAGCTCAAACACAGCTCCTGCACCAGTGACAGGCACCCACAGGTGCAAGAAGCAAAGGGCAGGAGGGAGACGCTGGCACTCCAGCTGACAGCACGTGCACATAGGTGGCAGAGCAGGGAGAGGACCAGGAGCACACCAACCACATCCACCTTCCTGCCCAGCAGTCTTGCCTCGAATGCCACCCTGGCACCCGCCCCCCAACCTCAGGATTCCTGCAGCACAAACAGCAATCCGGGGTGGACCGGGCAGGGGGCACAGTGCATGGTGAGCCTTGGCTGGGAAGGAGATGCCGTCAGTCTGCACTGCACATTTGCTCTCCATTGTCATCTGTCAAGGTGGCCCAGGCTCTGTCCCCTGCAGTGGAGCAGCAGGCTCCTCTGAGATGGAAGGGGAATGCCTCATGTGTGGTGCGATCAGATTCCCACACAACAGAACCACTAGACAGCCCAGAGAAATACCCATTTTTCTCTCCCCCACAGCTCATCTGTCCTACACACACGTGTGTCCATCCTACACTGATACACCGTGACTGGGGATGGCTGTTGTTCACTGATGCCATGAGGACAGTCGGAAAGACTGAGGTGCGAGGGGAGAGAGGCGAGCCAGCCAGTCCTCTCCCGGGGAGGTTGGCTGCAGGCTTCTCAGCCAGGCAAAGGGGGAGATCTCTGCAAGGGAGACCAGTGCAGGAGCCCCTGGGGAGGTTGGAAGCCCAGCTTTACCACATGCCGTTGTGCAACCTTTGGCAAGTTCCTTAACCTCGCTGTGCATGTTTCCTCATCCATTAAAGAAGAATTTTTGGATGGCGAGGACAACAGCCCTGGGCCTGTCCCACCACACGCAGCAGCTACGGGCGAGCTCTTGTACCTACCTGCTTTCTCACTGCCAGACCTGACTTCCTCAACTTGCTATTCCCAACTCTAGTTTCTAACAGTGATCAATCCCACAACCCCATTCTCAGGCAGTGTCCTCTTCAGCCTATGAATCCCAGCTCATCTCCTTGAAGCTCTCCCTGGCTCCTCTTGGACAAGCTAGCTCCCCCTCCCTGGGGATTAGCCACAGCATTTTGTCCACACCTCTATTTTGACACGTATCATATGTTGTAAGCATCCACATATATTCACTCCCTCCCAAAGCAAGGCCTGTTCAAGGTCAGAGCACACCCCTGACAAACAAGTCAGTGAGTGAACAGATTCCTCGAAGGGTTTGCTTCAGTCCGCCTTTGGCCACCATCAGGGATGAGAGGAAATCAGAGCCCATGGCAGAACTGAAGATGAGTTTCCAGAAGGACCTGCGGGATGGATTCGCCATTGGCAGAAAGAGCAGGAGAACCCACTAGCTGCTCCCACCGCACGGCCAGCCCAGAACACTTGGCCCCCATCCCTACAGTGAGGAAGGAGAGAGTGAAAGGGCAAAGTAGCCAAGGCCAAGCAAGAGGCATGACAGCAAGTTCTGAGAAATGAAAGCTGAGGGGAGGACAGGGAGGGACTGGAGGGGCTTGACTGGTGACCGCCCCGGGGCTGGCACTCCTCAGACCTACAAGATCTGGGCAGCAAAACGAAGGCAGCTTCCACGTGACAGCCAAGCAACAACACAGGTCGGGGGCGGGGGGGCACGGCATTTGGGGTCTCCCCCAGGCACGCCCTCCGGTTCTCCTGCGTGAAGGATCTTACTGAAGTCCGTGGAAC
Organism: Ailuropoda melanoleuca; assembly: GCF_002007445.2. Lineage (NCBI taxonomy): Eukaryota > Metazoa > Chordata > Mammalia > Carnivora > Ursidae > Ailuropoda > Ailuropoda melanoleuca. The sequence continues at coordinate 60,318,899 of NC_048223.1, forward strand.
CCGCACTGATGGAAATTAGATGCAAGATCTTGTATTTCAGTGCACTCTATAAGGATAGCTTCTACGGATTTTATGAGATTCTAAAAAAGGCTTATAATTTCCAAAAAAAAGAAAAAAATGATTAATGTGCATATGAATCACTCAGGGATCTTGTTAAAATGCAGGTTCTGGTTCCTAAGCCAGGGCGGGGCATGAGGCTCTGTGCTCTAACCACATCCAGGTGATGTCAATGTCACCGGTCAGTAGCCACAGCCACACCGGGAGCCTTTCCTTAGTTACTAAAGCCTCTGCATTACCAAGCCGCACGCAACCACAGAATTCAGTGTGACACAAACTGATCTGGATTTTAGTACATGTGACAAGATACAAGACAAGCTCAGGCAGGTATTACTGGCACTTTTTAAGATCCCTTTGGAGTTCAGGACCAGCTCATTAGAGTACAGGCGAACTAGGAGACCGCCTTCCATCCTAGATGCAAAAACGGAAGACCTGGCGTCCCCAGGGTCTGCGCCCTTCTTGTTTGTTCAGAAGGAAATCCAGCAAACAAAGAGTTTTCCCCCTTCTAGCTTTCCTCTACCACCTCTGGGAAACTGGCTAGAGAAGCAAGGATGGCCGGGTGAACTCCCTGTGTTTACAGAGAATTTGTGTAGCACTGAATATTTATGCATATGAAAGATCAGATTAAACCTTCACAGGCAAATTGAGAACTCGGTGGCAGCTCGCAGCAGGTTCCATTGTCCAGACAGAGCACAACTTAGCCCTCTGGGTTTGGCTGGGCTTGCAGCCATCAATGGGGACAAATGTGACTGAGTGGTGCTGAGGTCTGGTCCAGAAAGGAAGCCTACCAGGGGCGGCAGAAAGCAGCGTGTCTTACAGCTGAATTGTGCATCAACAGCTCTATCCCCAGCACACAGAGTATCATAAAGGCTGAAATCCAAATTGAAGTCTAAAAATAGCACAATAAAATTATTTCCTTCTTTCACTCCACCAGAGAGCAAAGCGGCTGACATCAGTATCTGCAGGGCACAACTGACTTCTTAGCGTTTACGCGGAAGGAACGATTACACAACTGCCCTTTCCCACCAGCAGACCGACAGCCCCAGAAAATAAGGGAGGGGAAGCAATTACCCTGTTGCCAAAAACCAATAATGGATATTTGATTATGATTATTAATGGGGAGAAAGGGAGACAGACCGCTGAGCAGAAACCAGGCACTCAGTGAATCTGCATGAGATTCCAAGAGGGGGAATTAATTTTTTGTTTTCTTTTCACCTCTCATCCCGTCATTTGAATGTGACACCAAACTTTAAGCATGGCCTGTCACAGCCTTATCCATATTCAATGCCCCTGCACTATGGCCATATTATCTCCCCTGGATACCCAAGTGACAGGCTCCTTTGCTGTGGGGGATTGTTTTCCCTTCCCATCTAAATGTGGGGCGGATGTAGCAGGGAACTGACTTGTCAGATACAGGAAATTAACTAATTTTCAAGACACCAGAAAGACATTTTGTAGCAAATATTTACTTCTCCGTTTCTTTCCTACTGATACTGAACATACATTATCTAATCCGGAGGATGCTGGATTTACAATCTCCATGAACAAAGGGATGTTATAGGCTCATTCTAAAGGAAGCAATGCCATCAATTCCTTCAGCCCCTGGTGAAAACACTGGTGTAGCATGAAGCACATTTGTCATGAAAGAATAAAAGAAACAAGCGAACAAACAACAACAAAGACAAAAGCAGACTCATAAATACAAAAACAAACAGGTGGTTGCCAGAGAGGAGAGGGATGAGGGGGTGGATGAAATGGGTGAAGGCAATCGAGAATTACAAGCTTCCAGTATAAAATAAGTGAGTCGTGGGGACAAGAAGTAGCGTAAGGAATACAGTCAAGAGTACTGTAATACACTTACCGTGGTGAGCATTTTGTAATGTATATGTTTGTTGAATCACTATGTTGTACACCTGAAACTAATTTAGTATTATATATCAATTATATATCAACTATAATTAAAAATAAAAATAAAAATTTTAGAGAACTAAAGGGACCTTGAGGGATATAGGTAGACAGGGGAGTGAGCAATTTCTCTGACTTATAGCACACCCTGGAAACCAGTTCCCCTAGATCGCCTTACCTGTCCATTGAATTTCCAATTGCTGTCTGCCTCAAGGTCCATATAAATACCATAGCTTCATCCAGATTTGGCTACTGGCAACTCGAGATCCCCAGAGGGGAAGGTTGGGAACAAGCAGGGCTGAATTCGAAGATGCTGGGCGAGGTAACGGATGTGGATCACCCTCTCTGTGCAGGCAGGGTTCTAGGCACTCTTCATGCATTATTTCTTTTTCATGTAAATTTCCCTTGAGGCACGTATGGTTATTATGAAGATGTCAACCTTACAGATCAAGACACAGGCTCAGAAGATTCTGGTGTGTGCTCAGTTACCTACCTAGTTTGCTACCTAGCTAGTTGGTAGAGCTCAGATTGCATCCCACCCTCATGACAAAATCCTATGATCTATCTGATGGCACCAGATTTTCACTCATCTTAAGAGAAATATTTAGCCTCTTTCTCCACCTGGAAACACCATTTCCTAATGTATATTGAAACCAAAAAGAACATTTAGGAGATTAGGTGACGAATAGCAAATACACAGCCTGAGACCCACAAAGCCACTGTCACTTGATTTTTTTTTTTTTTTTGGTGGTAGATCGCTCTCATTTTTGTGCAAATATAGGAACATTTCTCTCATGATTGCAAAAACACCAGTAGTTGTCATAAACGGTAACAGACAACATAGGCATTCATTATTATGTGCAAAATTGAACATTTCCCTATGCTCCCTGTTACCAAAACAAAGGTTTCAACTGGAAACTATTTCAAAACTCTACATCCACACACACACACAAACACATGTGCGTGCGTGCGTGCATGTCACATGACATGCACGACACATTTTATGTCTAATCCTTATTATTCTTCCCAGGACTCTAATCTTCAGCCTCTTCCAATAATATAGAAATAGTAAATATTATCATTAATTATTATTAGGTATTTTAGTAGGATATTAACAAAATATACTACTGTAAATAATAATAATGATGATGGCAGCAAACATTTACTGAGCCTGTGCTTTTATTGGTAAGAACACGCTCTATAGATATCATTTAATCTGCATAGTAGCCCAGTAAGGAGGGTACTATTTTATTTCCTTTTATAGATAAGAAAGCTGAACCTTAAGTTAATTTGCCCAAGGTCACAAAACTAGGAAATAGAGAAGGGGCCACGGATTCGATAATCTGACCCCAGATCCCATTATTCTTGGTCTCACATTATCCTTTCTCCCCAACTTCCTATGGGTCCGGGGCCCTGAACTGACAAGGTCCTCCTTTCTCTAGCCATCTTGGCCAGCTCTTCGTCCGACTCAAATGCTTCCTTTTCTTGGCACTGTCCCTTGACCTCTTCCGTGGGCAGAACTAGCTGCTGTTTATCATAAAGACGCCACGTGTCAGCTCTGAGGCAGAAGCAACTTGAAAGACCACCATGTTACCCAGCACAGTGCCTGGTGCATGGTAAAGGCTCCATATAGAATTGCCTAGAAGACTATCCACTGAGCGCATATGTTTTGTCCCCCACTTCCTAACCATCAGCCATGAGGAACATTTATCAAGACCCTCCAAACATCATCCCTTCGTACCTGTAACAATGAATCTTGAACTTGCCCCTCCTCTGTTTTTGTTAAGCTAAAGGAGCCCAAAGTCCCTCAAACAGTACTCAAAATATTATTTCCCAGTATTCTCATCACATCAATTATCCGATCTTATCACCTTTCCCTAGACTGCTTAATGTTTCCTGGTACATCTGTACCTTGCTTTAAAAGTAATTAAAATCTCTAAATTTATAAATATCAAAAAGAGAGGAAGCTCATCTAATCATGAGAAGGTTGACTGCAAAGTTCTTTTAGGTACTTCTCTTTCCTGGTATGTTTCTCCATCTGCTCAAGGATCAGTAGTGACCTGAGAGGCTAGGGCGGGCAGATCTGGGGTCAGACTGCTTGTGTGTGAATCCTGCCTCCACCCTCACTAGCATGTGGCTGTGGGCAATTGACTTCACCTCTCTGTGTCTCAGTTACGTCATCTATATGTGGGGATAGTGACAGTATCTACCTCACTGGCTTATAAATATAAAATGAGTTAAAATACGTAAAGGACCAAGAACAGCACCTGTACGTGACAAATGCCACCACCAACACTCCTGCCATCACCATCATCACTACCATGGTCAGGGCCCTGATTACCTAGGCAGGCCAGCTATGAGGTTATTGCCTCTCGGCTTCAAATTTAGCCCTCATTGCCTGTTCTGCAAATATCTAGCTGGACCCTTTGAATAGTCTTCTTTGCCAGCTGACCCAATATGAAATTTTGTCAGCAGAGGAAGCTGGAGGGACATGGCTGGAGGAAGGGGTTTCCTTCCTGGTTCCAGTGTGCTTTCAGCTGGCTCCTGAAGAGTGGATGGCATCTCTAGCTCCCAGCTCCCGACACTCATGAGGGCTCCCTAGGTCCCCACTCCTGTAGGACAGATGGTTTCGCCAGCGTTAGGCTTCTGCAGCCCTGGGCTCGCCCAGTGTCTGGCTCCTGCTGTGTGGGAACTTCTCTAGCACAGGCCTGTGTGCCACGCACAGCTGGTCCAGCACCTGGATGTCAGCTGCTCCCAAAAGCCAACACTGTCTCCTAACACTCCCTCAGGCAGTTTTTTAGCAGGTTGCCTCTGGTGAGACAACTCCCTATGAAAAGCCTTGTTTAGCACCCTGGAAAGTGGATTCCAGAAAGTTCCAGAGAGAGTTCTTGCAGCGAGGTACACAGGTGTGGCACCATAGCCCCTTCTTGCCTATCCCACAGCTGGGGGCACCCTATCTCAGCCCTGTCGGTGGTGGGTGCTGCTTATACCTGCTGGTCCCATACGCCTTACTGGTGAATTCCTCATTATTCCAATCCTCTGTCATCATGAACAGTCCTTTGTATTATATGGTCTCTGTTCAAATTACTGTGTGGGCTCTGTCTCCTGATCAGACCTGGACTGAAGCAGTCTCTGCCCTCACCTCCTTGCCCTTAGAAGGAGCCCTCCAGGACCCTCAGCCTTCTCTGTGCTCTTCACACACTCCAAGTCAATTCTTGTCTAAGTATAATTGTTTTTGTCTGCCCAGAAATGCCATCAGATCTCTAGCTGTTTCCTTGGGCGCCTCCTCTGAGACACTCTCCCAAATTTCCAATCTGAAGTAGTCCCATCCAGGCCTATGACCCCGATCACCATCCAGCCCTGTGTTACTTCCTTCACAGCACGTGTCACTACCTGAATTATCTCGTTCCTTCATTTGCCTCCCTCCCTAATTAACTACAGGTTCTATGAGAGCAAAGACTGTGCCTGGATTGTTTACCACTGAAGCTAAGGAGAATCCTTGTCAAATGTGAAAGCACTCGATAGATAGTTGTATAAGGAAGACGAGAAGGAAAAAGAAGAAAGGTAATAAGAAAAAGAAGGAAGGGAGGGGGAGAGAGGGAGGAGGGAATCCATCCTGTCACCCCCCCATTCTAATTTAGAACCCAATCCTGGTGCCCCCAATGCAACAGTAACTCCAATGAAAGTAATCTCCCCATCGCTGGCACTCAAAATCCTGAACTCACCACTCTCAGTTACATTCCACACTCATCACAAACACCCACAGAGTTTTCTCTAAATTTGTCCTTATTTTTGCTCCCTCTTCCCCAATAGTTCCATCGTTCTCCACAGACATCAGTCATGTCTCCATGAATCATGACTCTATTACTTTAACAGCCTCCCTACTGGCCTCTCTCATTTCATGTCCTTTCCCCTTTTTAATCTCTCAATAGTGTTGCCAACCATTTTTCCTAAAACACTGCTTTTTCATCAAGCTCTTCCCCACTTCTTTACCTGTTTCATCAGCCTACATGTATTTGTCCACCTTCTAAGGCCTTCCTACATTGACTGCATGCTATCTGCCCATCATCCGCACTAACCCATGAATGAGCCGAACCATCCCCGCCCAGGGGCCTTCACTCACAGGAGCTCTCTCCCTCCTGATATTCTCGAAGGGGGCAGCTCCCACAAAGTGTTCATTGGAAACCACAGTCTCACTGATCAGCATTTTCTCTCAACTCCCACACTCCAGAAAGCAGCTGCATTTCTTTTATAAATGTATGTTGTCTTTTCCTCATCTTACCCAAAGAAACATACATGCTCCACAGCTGTCTGTGGGTTCAGGTGGGGTGTTGAACAAGCAGTGGGAGATGACATGATAAACAGTTGACAGCCTCCTGGAGGAGGCTCAGTAGGAACTCTAGGACCTGGAGGACCTGCCTTGTGGCAATCTGAGGTCCTGTTCCACCAGAACACTCTAAGACTATCGTCTGGCCCAAATCAGTCTTTCTCATTATTCATATACTAAATCTGATAGGACGCATTTTGCCTGTATCTCATATGGAAAATTTACTTAAGAAAAAAAAAGGAGAAATGAGAATTTTTCACAAAGATTTTTAAGAATTTATTTATTTATTTGGCAGAGAGAGAGAGAGCCTGAGTTGGGGGGAGGAGCAAGGGGAGAGGGAGAAGCAGACTCCCCACTGAGCAGGGAGCCCAACGTAGAGCTTGATCCCAGGACCCTGGGATCCTGACCTGAGCTGAAGGCAGACGCTTAACCGACTGAGCCGCCCAGGCACCCAAGATGTTTGTTTCTTAAAAGGGCCTCCTCCTGTCTATATTCATCCCTTGTACTTTCCATATTTTCTCTTGAAATTGTTTAGGGGGAAAAAAAGGTTTTCTTTACAATTAAGCAAATTGTAGTACGTACACTCACTGGAACATTAATTACTACTAAAATTATGGTTATGGGGCACCTGGGTGGCGCAGTCGTTAAGCGTCTGCCTTCGGCTCAGGGCGTGATCCCGGCATTCCGGGATCGGGTCCCACATCAGGCTCCTCCGCTGGAGCCTGCTTCTTCCTCTCCCACTCCCCCTGCTTGTGTTCCCTCTCTCGCTGGCTGTCTCTCTGTCACATAAATAAATAAAATCTTTTTAAAAAGTTATGGTTATAAATATCATGTAGTAACATCAGGAAAGTATTTTTGACAAACCACCTGGTTGAAAAAGCAGTATTTCCAAACTCAGGACATACAATTAATTCTAACTGTTGTTAGTCCTGAGAGATCTTGGAGAGATCTCATACTCATACTCAAAGTATGAGGAGGAAAATATAAATGTCAGCACAGACTGAGTCACAAACAGAGTCCTGCAAAATCTAACTCTAAGTCTAAATCTAAGTTGGATTCTGGCTCCCAGTTCTTTAGGATGTGACACTGATGGGCTTACAATGAGAAGGTGATATGGTGGGTTCTGGTTCCCATGCCTAGGAAGTTTCACATTCGAAAGTCATATTGCCAGATGCAGAACAGTGTCTGTAATACTGCACCTTTCATCTAAGTGGGGATCGTGAATATATATGGTTACATTATTAAAAAGCAGTGAAAGGATAAACCCTAATTGAATGAAAATGGTTTCCTGTAGAGGGAAGTAATGGAACAGGTGGGAGAGAGGGAATGGCAACCATACGTCTATGAATGTACCTTGCTTTGAACATTTGATTTTGAACCATAAAGTTTGTGTTCCATATTTCTAGAAACAGCAACCACTGGAATAGAAGGCTAAATAAACATATAAGCCCACTGTGCATTGAGCTAACTATGCATTGAGTTGAGATGAACTTTACCAAGGGAAATTCAAGTGATTTTAAAACTGTAATTCAACTTTGCATCCTTAAGAACAGGAAGAACTGCAAAGTTTTAAGTTGCTTTTAGTTATTACATTATTAGTAATACTATCACCATTATTATTCTGAAACTGTATATATAAAATATGGATATACCAAAGATACTATTATATAGAAACATATTATATACATATACTGTACATATACCCTATATTCCACGATATATGTAGTCAAATATACTCTTCTATAAGTACATATAGATAGATAACTGGTAGATTAAGTAAGTATATAGTAATATTAGAAACCAAAATTTTCAGTGTATGAGAAAAGAAATAAAAACATAAAATTAAAGAAGTTAAGTGAAGACATGTAATCCTAAATTTGGACTGGAAATAACAGTATGAATCTGCGATATAATTTGTCTAAAAATATCCTAGCTGTGTCTACTCAAAAGGTCAAGAAATAATAATAACCCAGTAGTTACGAGCATTCCCAGCACCTAGATTGTGGTCTCTAAATATCATTTCCTACTAAAAGTAACAGAACCCTTTGCAGATTCCAGATCTGGGGCAGGAAATGTACATAATGGACCTGAAACATCTTGTTACATCAAAAAAAGAAGGAAGCTTCTAGTTTGATATTAAAATATTCAGGAGCCAATTTGAAAGGGCTCTCAGCCAAAGACGGGTCAATTTGAAAAAGAGAGCTTTCTACAAAGAACTGAAACATAACAAATCTGCTCATAATCCATGATTCATAATGATACACACACACACACACACACACACACACACTTTGTGTTTACCTTTGGAGCATGCTAGAAAACCAATTATTATTCTGAAAACTGGTGCATAAGGAGAAAAAAAGTCAAATATCGTCTTGTCTTTCTTTCATAAATTGTTCCTCAGGACAATCAAATAGATGTTGAAACAGCTATCCACCTTCTCTCATCACCAGCCATGGGTCACTGTGAGTGAACTGAGTGGTGGCCTACGCCTAGGAAGGAACCGGAAAACAGCACTGTGGAGTTCTGTGGCTTCCTGTGCAGAACTTCAGTCTTTGGTCACAGTTTTAGAGTTCCTGGTTTCCCAGCCTCACAAGCCCCCTTTAAAATGATCTAAGGACGTTTCTTCTTTTATAGAATTTTAGCTAAAAAAATAATGAGGACAGTGATGGAATTAGAATATGACGGTTCTGAAACCCACTAGTGAAATAAGGAATCCAGTCAGTAATCATCGATGTAGGTAAAAAGCTGACAGAGAACTTGATACAAAAAGGGTAGGACTACAGACACCTGAACGCAACAATCAAGTTCAACGCCACACAAGAGAGACAACAGTCATTATTGGCTTCCTTACGTGATTTGGTAGAAAGTTACAACACTATCAGTGAAGGTCTCTTAACAATAAAATCAAACTCAAGATAATCAAATCTCTAGACCGAACTACCAGTTTATGGGAAATACATGGAAAAAAGAAACGAGAATGATCACAAAGACACAGACAAATTCTATAAGCTAGAAAACTAGGTTTCTTCAACAACAATAAAAGCAGGCAATTAAAGTAAAAGGGGAGAGAACCTGCAGATTAAAAGAAACCTAAAACACATTTCTTCGTTTAAATAGACCACCTGTTAAAATAAAATCAGGAGAAAATTTGGGGAAATTGGAACACTGACTAGATATCTGATAACAAGAAAGTGTTTTTGATATTTTTAGGTATGATAAGGGTATCACAGTTCCTTTTTAAAGGTCTTTTTCTTCTTGAAGATATGAACTGACATATTTATGGATTAAATAAAATGTCTGAGATTTGCTTCAAAATATTCCTCCTGTTAGGGGTCAGGTGGGTGTGGTAGGTGGAGTAATGACTCCCCAAAGATGTCCATGTCTTCATCTTCAAAACCTCTGAACGGGAACTTGCAGATGTGATTACATTAAGGGCTTTAGGATGGGGACATTATCATTATCCTGGATTATGTGGGGGGCCCAACGTCACCACTGTGGTCCTCCCTCATAAGTGGGAGGCAGAAGGATCAGAATCACAAGAGAAAGTGGTATCATGACAAAAGCAGATTGGAGTGATGTGCTTTGCAGGTGGATGAAGGGCCCCAAGCCAAGGATACAGGTGGCCACTAGCCACTGAAGTACATCATGGAAGAGATTCTGCATTCGGACCCTCCAGGGGAGACAGCCTAGCCGACACCTTGATGTTAGCCCAGTGAAACCAATAATGGACTTCCAAAAGGGAATAGATGTGTTTCAAGGTACTGAGTTTGTGGTCATTTGTTTCAGCAGCAATAGGACACTAACAGAGTGGGAGAGTGGATGGGAGTATAGCTGAGATCAGTTTGGCCACATGTTGAAAATTGTTGAATGTGTGTGATATGTACATGGGGGCTCATTATCCTTATTCATTACATAATGTCTCTGATTTTGTATACATTTGAAATTTTTCATAGTAATTTGGGGTTTTTTTTAAGTCTTACTAAGGAATTTAAACCAAAAAGTCTATTTTTAAGATACTGTTTTCAAGTCTTATACATGTGGCTCATACCCAACTCCAGAATATTGTGCCAACATCAGTCTCGGAGAGTGGGGGCTTTTAGGGAGGTTGAAACAGACAGACCATGTTACCCCAAAAATACTGCCTATGGGACCTGGCAAGGTGCTTTTTCTCCCTGAGCCTCAGCAGCCTTATATATTTGGGTTAATAACCGAGCTTCCATCTCATTGGGTTACCAGGGGGCTTAAGTAAAATAATCCATTTAAAGTATTTAGTGGATTATCTGACACAGTATCTCTTAATAAAGGTTAGCTCCATATTTTCATGGCATGTCATTTCCAGGTTTCCAACAAACATTTGAAAAATGTCTCAATCTGTCTCTATCATCATTACCGTAGCCCTCTAAAACGTATCTGTGACATAAGTATTTAGAGCCATTTGAATCACCCATATTCCATTTTAAAAAGCTTTTGTCTTGGTTTGACTGTTGTGCTCTGATAGTCTCCCGAGATAATGAGCAACCCAGAGCCAGAGGTAATCGCGTGAAGCCCAACAGGGAAGCTATAAAGAAATCTCTGTCCTGGGAAAATAATGGGCTGGCCTCTCAGGTTCTAAATCCTTTCTCGCAGGATGAATGCCTCTGTTCCCGGTTATTCTTCCACATGGAAGTAAGAATTAGAACTCTCATGATCCTATCTAAACTGAAGGGAGAGCTTCCTTTTCCTGTCCCAAAGTTCTCTCTTCCTCTGAAGCAGCTGCAAGAAAGGTCAGACCAGCTCTTTTAGGAACCAATTCATACTTGCTATTCTGTGCCCAGCTCCTTTTCAGAAGCACTGAATCTTCCGCTAACTGGTGGCAATGGGCTCCTCGTGGGGCTTCAAGTTGGAGTCTATAGGCTGATGCCCAGAGGCTATGAAATAATCGGTATTTTTAAAAAACACCCCTTTTCCCTGTACACTGTGATGCCTCAGTTCATTGAAGTCCCTGGAGTCACACACATGTTGGAGATGAGACTCACAAGCCGTTAAACATTTTTGCACCAAAATAGTTGGGATATTCACTCCTGGGAAACAGTGGAGGGAAGGGGACTCAGGGGTCCCTGCAGCCTGGCTTCCTTTCCTGTCACAGAAGTCACAGCACTCCTGAGGGACGAGCAGTGAGCCAAGGAGTGTTGTCTAGACATGTAGTAAGAACACTGATGAGCAAACCCTGCAATATATTTCAAATTATTTGATATGCTTTTGAATTTCTTGAAGAAAATGACAACGTAGTTTGGTATGACCAGTTTATTTTATTATAATGCTAGACTGGACTTAAAAGAGCCAGCGAGAAAAAAACCCCACTGGGTGACAAAACGAGGTGTGGCTGCCACTCTTCTCCTAATACCCCCCACTCTACCTTGCGCTTCTGGTTACAGGAGTTAAGAAAACAGAAGCAGCCACCAAACTGGGGACACAAGTTTCCCTTAAAATCCACATGGATATGAGGGGGTTGGTAAAGCAATGTCTGCTACCAGGTTTTCACTCAGTTCATTTTTTACATTTTCTGAGGGCCTCAACATAGGGGATAATATTTATGTTTCTGACTCAAGAAAAAAGACCAATAAAATGGTCTAAGAAGAAAATGACCAATAATGTTGATTTTAAAGATTGTTGACCTCATTTTATGTGGCTCTCATGACTGGAGTCTCCATTTTGTCATTGCTTAATCAAGCTCAAAGTCTGAGGAGTTGCAGAGGCCAAACCTGAAGGGGGGGAGGCTGGCTTGTGCCACTCTGAGACCACGGGAAGGCTGGCCGAGTACACAGAAACACGTGGATTCCGATCTGCCCCACGGACCCTAAGTCCTGCTTCTCCCCTGCTGTCATTCCACTTGGCTTTGCTTGGCTCGTGAGGCCTGAAGATGGCAGCCGGGGGGCTACAGCTGCAGGAAATACCATTTTGCAGACATAAACATCTACATCTGTAAGGGGGGAGGGGAGCTGCTACTAACTCAGAACCACTGAAACAGCCATAGCTTCAGAGAAAAGAAAATGCTTAGCTCGGGGTGGGAGTGAGGAGGGCCCTCCGTGTTGTAACTTGCCTGTCAATGATTAAGCAGCTGGCTTACCTAGCGTTTGACCTGTTGAGCCCTGAAAATACTGAGTACTGTCGAGAGTATTTCATTGTTCTTGCTATTAATACAACTATGTGATCAAACAGCTGCTTGGCTTCCAGCCGGAGTCTCAGTCTCTGTTGGTGAGGATGTGCTAACTGCACAGCTTGGGGCATGGAGGCGAGCGGTGTAGGATGCGAAAGATGAACGTGACTACGTGTGATTAAGACAGATCTGAATTCAGGACTTCCAGAGGCAAGAAAAGCCGACTGAGGCTTTGGGGGGGTTGCCGATGGTGGTTATAAATCACGTCCCCAAAGCGGCCCATTTTCCTGTGTGGAAACCAGATGGGCAGTGTCCATGGTCCACGTCATGTGGTAGATTTGAAGGATGCTGGAAAAGGCTACCCTGACCGAAATCACTCCCAGACCACCCATCCCTGACCCAGGGATTTCTGCTTTTAGACCTTTGAATAAAGTGGTAGCTGTCTCCCACATACTTATTTATTCTTCCCTGAAAGAGTAAGATAGTGACTTGGTTATCCTCACAGTCTCCAGTTACAACTGACCAGGATCCATCCCATGAGGGGTGTGCGGGCAGGTCTTCGAGGGGGCTGGAGAGGCGCGTGAGGAAGACCGAGAGCCCAATATCGCAGCCTCACATTGGAACTAGGGCCCACGTGCCCTCTAAGCGGCATATGGCCACTAGTCCCTGGAGCAGCTTGTCTGCTTTTCCCTAACCTTATAGCCATTCTAGTCTTCTCTTACTCTTGGGCTCGGGTGGTGCTGAGACCTCAGCACTGATTGTGACAGCAACTGGCTGGTACATCAGTCAGCATTTTCTTTATCCCCCTCGCAAATTCTCATGTCGTGAGGTCCTATGAATGTTATCAGGACTCAAAGTTGGACAGGGAGGCACAGAGACTGAAGCCAAATGACTGGCCAATTTGCTCTCACGAGACCATCCTTCAGGGTGTGAATCTCTCTGTGGATACTGTCCCACTGAATCTTAGGGAAGACTCCTTCCTCCTAGATAGACTAAAGTAACCTGAGACGAAGCCCAGCTCCCACTGTCATGGCTGCTCTAGAAGGGGCTAAATGCTGACAACCTGGAAAACAAAGATGGGACCAAATTCATTCTGAAGCTGTGTGGTTACCCTTCCAGGGCAAAGCACTCATAGACACTTCCAGAATCAGATAAAGCATACTCCAGGTGAAGCCCTGCCCCTCCTGCAAGCAGGAGGGCAAGGCAAACTTACAGAAACACGTTCCCCCTTCGGGCTCTGATAAACCACACGAAGGAGCCCCTGGCACCAAAGCAACACTCCAGAGCAATTTCCATCCTGTAACTACCAGAGTGGACAAACGCCATTATCGAAACAAAAGTAAGCTCCCCCGAATGGCAACAAATCAAGAACGTTCTAGAGACAGAGCATCAACTAAAAGAGACAGGCTCGAGTTCACGTACAGAACAGGGAGGGGTACCGCCCTGACCCACCTGCACCAGGGAAATGCATCTAACTAGCCAGGACGTTTGCTTATTTTCCCATTTCTAAAATAATAGAGGAAAGCACTCAATCAAATTGCTTTGTGTCGTTGTCACAAGTCATCATCCTGCTGATTCTCTTCTCCTCCTTAGGCCACTAAAAAATGTCCCGATTTCTTCAGGGGGTTTATTTTCTTTTTAAAGAAGCCCAACTAAAAGACCCTGTTTTTGTGATGAATGGGAGCTACAGGATTGTCTTTTGAGGCTTGGCACACAATACCATCACATAAAATTCTCCCAGCTCAAGAAATGTCATCTTTACATCAGCAGCAACAGAGGGAAAAAAAAACAACCACCCTGCTTTCCGCCTGAGGCGGTTGTGATAAGGGATTTCGAGCCCATCCTGGTGTGAGCTCGCAGAGATAATGGGACGCAGTCAGCAGAGAAAGTGTCGAGGGCTCCCTGCTTTCTAGCTCACGCTCACACAGCTGTCGCATGACTCAGGCTAGCTGGGGGGGTGGCCGGGTGGGGAGGAAAAAGGAGCAAAATGAGTCACAGAAAATGTTGTGTGTCATCTTTTGTCTCACCTACATTTGCCAGGGCTGCTACAGAGCTGCCTCTCACTTTACGTGACATAAGGACTGTGAGCGGAGTCTTAAAAATGACTGCGCACTGGAAGTGAGCGTCGGAAAAATTCCATGAGGAGTTCGCTTGTATTAATCATGTGGCTGAAGCTAACAGGTTCATACCATGTTAGCAAATTAAACTATCGTACAATCTTGACAACGCTTCCCTGAATCCTTAAAAGTCTTCTCGTTTTAATTAATGACAAGCTGGATATCCACCTACTGGGGTTTCCATTGATACAGCAATTAATTTTTCTTTAAGATTTCTCATCTCCCTGCCAAAAGGCATCAAAAACACTCAAGCTATAATGGTTCCTCTTGAGTTCACAAAAATCCCCTTAGCTTGGACATTCCCTATTGATTAATTATAATCGCCTTTTAAAAAATGTGACAGGCAACCTTGAAAGGCACATGCTATAAAGCACACTGGCCTATCTGGGGGGGCCAATGGCAACATCGGCTCATGGAGCACAGTGGACATCACCTCTGTTCCATCTGCCCTAGTGATCACAACTGATGTCTCTCAGCCACCTAAACAAAACAGAGTAAAGAAACAGGAATCACTGGGCATCTGGCCAAGCCTTGAGCCTCCTTGAAAACTGGCTGATTTCTTAATTGATCTCAGTGGACACAGTGATCCTATCACAGGTTGAACGCAGAGAAACTTTGGGTTGAGCTGCACAAACCACAGGAAAATCCTCAGGCAGGGTGTTCTGTTTGCAATTATAATCAATCTCCTATCTATTCTCTATTCTATTAGTCAAAATCACGGTCGTCCTTTGGTTTGTTTGTTTTTTCAGGCTACTTTTAGAAACAGCACCATGTCCAATTAAGCCTTGATGCATCAGTGACAAAGATGGTGCCTATAGGTAGGTGTCTATGCCCTCCTCACAGGTGTTCCTGTGTTCTTTCAGTTCCGACCTGACCATCAAAAATCTGTCTTCTCTGTGGACCACGTCACTCTGCTCCCCAGATTCCGTACTGAGACGATCTCCCTGCTCTTCGGAGCCCCTCACTAGACAGGCCCAGAGGGCTTCTGTTCATCCTTTCTCTTCTTCCCTTCTGCCACCCCCATCTCTAGTGCAACAGTTTTGCTTGCTCAAAGGAAAATGTCAGATGGAGAGAGGTAAGTATATTGGAGTAACTTTCCTCAAAAAATGCTATCCCTGAGGTGATCGCAGCCTGAGCTCCACAAAGGGCCAAGATGAGGTGCCTTGTAGCTCCACGAATCACAGAAGAGATAGTAAATTCTTCCCAGCCTGAGCTCTGGAGCCTGGGAGCTCAGGCCTTTCCACGTCTCAAAAACTCCACAACCAGCCAGACTCATTCTAAAGACAGAAGTTTGCTCCAGGATCCTAGCCAGTTGGTCACAGAAACCATGGGAGGCTCTAAACCTTTGTCACAGCCATTAACAAGAACTCAATTACCTCATTTCTTTCCCTCCCCGCCCTCTCTGGGAGGTGCTAACAGCTGGCTAGAGTGTAGGCGGCAGAAAAAGCTGTGTTTGGGAAATGAACAAGGGTTGGCCAACTCTTAGTGAAGGCTATTAACTACAACCGCACATCTCCCTGTTCCCCATAATTTTACCAGAAGATAAGGGACTCTCTTCTGGCTTAAAAAGGTTGTTTTTGTTTGTTTGCTTAGAGACAGAGAGAGCATGAGTAGGAGGGGGCAGGGGGAGGTGGAGAGGGAGTGAATATCAAGCAGGCTCCCTGACCAGCGTCGAGCCTGATGCAGGGCTCCATCGCATGACCCTGAGATCATGACCTGAGCTAAAATCACGAGTCCGATGCTTAACTGAGTGAGCCACCCAGGCGCCCCTAAAATAAGGTTGTTTTATGTAGATTTTTTTTAAAGATTTTATTTATTTATTTGACAGAGAGAGAGACAGCCAGCGAGAGAGGGAACATAAGCAGGGGGAGTGGGAGAGGAAGAAGCAGGCTCATAGCGGAGGAGCCTGATGTGGGGCTCGATCCCATAACGCCAGGATCACGCCCTGAGCCAAAGGCAGATGCTTAACCACTGTGCCACCCAGGCACCCCTGTTTTATGTAGATTTTTTGGTTTTATAATTTTTATAGTGTCACAACTGCTACTAAGGCAATAATAACTAGCATTTATTAAGCCCTTATTGTGTATAAGAAAAATTCTTTATATTACTCTACTATTGGTCCATTTTAATAACAGAAAATTGGAACTTGAAGATATTTATTGACCAAGTGGCAGCCCACAGCTCAAAAGTAAGTGCACTCAAAACTAGATAATCTGATTGCAGAGCCTGCATCACCCTACCATCCAGCAATCACACCACTTGGTATTTACCCAAAGAATACAAAAACACCGATTCAAAGGCATACATGTATCTCTATGTTTATAGCAACAGTATTTATAGTGGACATGATATGGAAGCAAAGTGAGTGGACAAAGATGTGGTCTATATAAATAATGGAATATTACTCAGCCATCCAAAAGAATACCATCTTGCCATGGATGGAACTATAGGGTATTATGCCAAGTGAAATAGTCAGAGAAAAACAAATACCATATGATTTCACCCATCTGTGGAATTTAAGAAACAAAACAAACAAGCAAAGGGAAAAAAATAAAAGAGAGAGAAACAAATTAACAAACAGACTTAACCATAGAGAATCAACGGATGTTTCCCAGAGGGGAGGTGGGGGGGGGATGGGTGAAACAGGTGATGGGGATTAAGGCGTGCACTTGGCGTGACGAGCACTGGGTGATGTAGGCAAGTTGCTGGATCACGTACACCTGAAACTAGTATTACACTCTTGACTATACTGGAATTAAAATATTTTTTTAATTTTTAAAAATTGAAATGTCTCAGGTTTTCTATATAACTATCGAGAGAGGTTTAAGGATTGTTTTTATGGTCTCTGGGGGAAGGGAGATTCTTTGTATTAATTCCTGCTTCTGGATGCTGCTGGTCAGTGTACCTAGGAGGGAAGAGTGGGTTCTGGTCCCACTCTGTGGACCGGGTGTAGAGGCCACATGGGACTCAGGTGGCGGTAGCGTTTCTTCTACCCCTGAAGAAAAGACACCTAATCAGAGGACTTGGGTTTCTAGAGGCAAGAGCTCTGCTCCCTCTTTCTAAAGAACTGTGCGTCGGTCTTTTTCAATTGATCTGAGTGTTCTGGAAACTTCATCATAACTGAACATTTCAGGGGAAAAAGTTATTTCTGAGCAAAAATACATTACTAGAGTTCTTGGAAACTGGAAAGTACTGTAGTGACTTGTAAGGCAAATGTAGACCCACAAGGTTTATCATAAACTACACCATTTCCATATACTTGTAAAAATGTTACTTAGTTTTATAGACACATCAGTCATCCTCAGTTCAGTTTCTAGAATAGTAAACTAGGACAGTGCGGGCTCTAATCCCATATAAATTTCACCAATAGTTTCCCTGTCCTTGTTTTTCCTTCTTTTTTTGCCTACTCTTTTCAAATTCATGCCATCTTGTTATATTTTGTGTGTTATTTTTTTCTGTATGTGTCTGTCTTTATGCATTTAAGAGTGATTAAGTATACTTAAAGTTTTTCTGGTATAAGATGAAATAAGGTTTAAAAATTATTGCTTCTCTTGGAAAGTGAGACAATATGGTCAAATTACTCCAAAATTCAAGAGTGGGTGAATGCAATAATGAATTATTTTTTTAAAAGTTTTCGCATACAGTCAACCCTTGAAAAATGCACAGTTGAAAATCTACGTAGAACTTCTGACTCCCCCAAAACATAACTACTGATAGCCCCCTGTTGCCTGAAAGCCTTTCTGATAACAAAAGCAGTCAAACACATATTTTGTATGTTATGTGTATTTGATATAATATTCTTACAATATAGTCAGTATCCCCTGTTTTTTTTTCCAGAAGTGGTTGGTAACAGCCACATGAAGAGTGCTTTTGCATTTGCTATAAAGGTGTTCATGAGGACTTTCCAGTATATTCTAAAAAAAACTCCCTTTAAGGTGGCTCAGTCGGTTAAGCATTGAACTCTTTCTCAGGGTCGTGAGTTCAAGCCCATGTTGGACTCCACACTGGGCATGGACTAACTTAAAAAGAAAAATGTGTGTGTGTGTGTGTGTGTGTGTGTGTGTGTGTGTGTGTGTGTTAAGCTAGAGGGGGGAAATGTCACTAAGAAAATCATAAGGAGGGACTCCTGGGTGGCTCAGTCCGTTAAGCATCTGCCTTCCGCTCAGGTCATGATCCTGGGGTCCTGGGATCGAGCCCTGCGTCGGACTCCCTGATCAGCGGGGAGTCTACTTCTCCCTCTCCCTCTCACCCCCCCCTGCTCGTGCTCTTGCTCTCTCTCTCTCTCTCAAACAAATAAATAAAAATTCTAAAAAAGAGAGAGAGAGAGGGAGAGAAATACATTTACAGTACTCTACTGGATTTATTTAAAAAAAAAAAAAACACCCACATGTAAGTGGACCCACACAGTTTAAACCCACATTGTTCAAGGGTCCGCTGTATAGATGTGTAGGATCAATGTGTCTGGTTTTAGGAGGGAAATGTGGGCTTGCTACAAATGTGTCAACCAATGGGTGAAGTCCTAAGTGTTTCCTGAGTGGGCCATTGAGGCGAGAAGGCGGGACACAGACAGTTAAAAGGAAAACTCCTGTCCCAAGGTAGTGCAATCAAAGAGCAAGCTCGAGGAAGCCAGAAGACAAGAGAGGAGCCAGAAGAGGGAGAAATCACCGTGGGCCACATCTACTTCCATAGAATCTGGAAGCACAGACACGGTTCAGCTCAGCAGAAAGCCTGTTCGTCAGGCTGGGGTGGAAAGTCTCCTGCTAAAGAGAGAGGCAGAGCTGATTACAAACAGCCCCCAGCGAGCCATGCAGGTGGATGCAGGAGGGTCACGCCAAATCAGGAAGGGGAAAGGAAGAAGCTGACAGTTGTCTTTCTGAGATGGCAGATGCAAAGCAGAAAGGGGTCAAGGCTGTGCAGAAGCGGCGAGAAAGGCGCTGAGCTCGCTGTGAAGAAGTGAGGTCTGGGGAGACCTCTCTGACGTGTGCCCATTAAGAAAGGGAGGAGGAAGGCGTATGTCAGCAACGGAACAAGAAAATATGAAAAAAAAAATAGCGGTGTCCACGTGGGGTCTGTTTTGCTTTTCTTTGTACCAAGAAGGGGAGGGGTTCCCATGGCAGCCGGTTGCTTATCTCCTGGCTGCCATTTCTTACACTCGTTTCCCTCAACAGCTTTTGAAATAAGTTCAATATGGGTTGAAAATGGATTGTTCCAGGTGCACAGGAACTTCAAAATTACCTTGCATAATTTGGCATAAACGGCATTCTATGTGGGATCTCAAAGAATTCCATTCATTGTTCGGGGCGCACAGCCTCCACACCGGCCGTGAAAGCTAGCATCGCTCGGTCGGGTTTGGCATACGCTCCTAGGATAAGCAGCCTCTTCGGCTTTTAGCTATTATGCCGCCCGGGGCCAGGCACCTGAATCAGGCTCATGAATTCTTGCCTGAGGACCCCAGGAGCTGCTGCCACATCTTAGATTCCGGCTCCTCTGCACGCTCTAACCCGGCCCCTTCAGTCTCCATGCCCTGCTTTCACCGTCTTTATGAAGCCTGAGTGCTGACAACTCTTCTTGTAGGATTAACTCCCTTTTTCCTTGGTGGAGGGGCGGGGTGGGCATATGCTAAATGTGATCTCCCATTCAGCACTAGAAAATAAGTAAAGGAATATTACGTTTGAACTGTCTCTGATACTTTTAATGATGTGTGAACTCACCAGTAATGCAATCATGAGCAGGCACTGTGGTATTTGTTTCAAAACTTCTGTATACGTAGCACTACATACATATAAAACATTTCAAGAACAAGACCACTTTCAAAGATAAAATTTAAATGGGTCAAGTGAAAACATAAAATCGGATTCTAGAATGTTCTTCCCACCCCCAGGTGGACGCTCATGTGTGCAGCAAGTAGAAACAGGAGTCCCATCTTCAGATGGGACTCCCATCCTCATTGGATCGTGGGCAGTCGGTCATCAACTCTTGCTCTTGGCCATGACCTACAGGCTCTGGGAGCCGGGGGTGAGGGAACAGACCTTGGTCTCTGAGGCACGCCTGAGAGTGTCTTCCACAGGCTGCCTTACACAGAAGGTCAATACAATTTTGCCAGATGGGTACTGCAAACTCCAGTTAGCTGTCTGATGCTTAGTTTCTACTGACTTCTGTCGTGAAACCAAAGCCATCCCACACAAGCTGAGAGGTAGTCGGGGGTCCGGGTAGGAAGCCACCAAGGGCTTTTCCCTCTCTGCTCACCCCGGCTGGTCACCTCTGGCTGTTCATTAGCAGAGCGAGTTCACCCAGCCACCGCTTCCCCTCAAGTTGTCCATATGGAAATTTCAAGATAAATAGAAACTAATCACTAATTTTTTTTAAAAAGAAGCAAATCACCTTGTGAAAAATATCAGTCTCTAAATTTCAAAGTAAAGTTCAGGTGAAACTGACGTATGTTTGATAGTCCTTTCTAAAGCTAAGAAGGGCCTTTAAGAAGTATCTAACGATTTCTATATTCAAAACAAATTTTAATGATTTTTCTGTTTTCTGATTACAAAAGTATTATACATATTCCAGGGGGAAAAATCCACTTAAGAAACAAAGACGAGCACAAGGAAACAGCAGTAACCTATAATCCAGTGAACCGTACTGACAAAGTTTTCGTATTCAACTGCAGAATAAAAAAAGTAGCAATAGAATCACAAAAGGCTAGAAGAAAGAGACGGCTTCCCATTAGTCACGCATACGAGAGATTCCACAAGTTAAATGGAAACACTACTCCTCAGCCATAGGGTAGAGGGCTTGGTGTACACTAGTCGGGGACACGGGGCTGCCATTGCACAATAATGAATTTCTCCCACACAACGCTTAGAGGTAGGACACATGGTCAATAAAAAATGTAACCTGTCTCTACAACTTTTGAATATTTCCTTCGAGTGTTTGGGAAAGACAGCTAACAGAGACTATGTAAAAACAGAGACAAAGGAAATTACAGCAAGGTTTGGCCATAAGAGAAAATCAGCCAGCCCAAAATATCACCCTTAACTCTTAACCTCTGGAGGCAATAAATCTGAGGGAGTAAGAATAAGTGAGGAAAGCTCTTGAAGAGAAGATTTGTTGTTGTTGTTGTTGTTGTTCTATTCTAACATACACCATTAAGATGTGATGGCAAGACAAATGGATTTCTGGGGCATTATATCTCCTTAGCTTGCCTTAACTTTTTGAATCTAATAGTTGAAAATAAAGTATCAAGATACAATTGCTATTTAGCCACTCATTCTTGCCCTAAATATAATTTTACTGAATGTTTACCACATGCCAAACAGCAGGCCAGCTGCTTGGAATACAAAACATGTAAGGCGTGGAACCCATTCTCCAGGCCCTCACAGTCTAATAGAATCAGACAGAAATCATTGCAACAAATTGTCGTAAGTGGCTCCCACTGTGGCTGCCAAGAAGGAAGCTGAAGTCCATAAAGGCTTTATGGAGAAGGCATATTGCGCTGAGCCATGAGGATGAATATGCACCCAGGGGCTAGGGAGTGAGGGCTCCCGCATCGGAGCCAGCAGCCGTGGGAACAGAGAGGAAAACAGCAAGGCACTGGGTCCGTGTGATTCTGTGGGCAGCCATCCTCCTGCCTGTCCAGCGAAGAGAAGGGAAGGAGGAACATCTGTGAAACAGGTGAGCAAGGAAAAATCCCCAAGTAGCATCTCTCCTCTGTAGAAGGGGAAACAGGGACATACATGTATCTAACTTATAACTCATATATCTAACTTATTACTTTTTTATCAGTTCATTCTCTTCTGGGAACAAGGTATATTTGCCAGAGGCATGCTGGTGTCTCTGCCTTTCCCTGACAGAGAGAAATGGTAAGCCATATTCTCCCCAGTGCCTAAGTCACTCCCTGATAGGAAGGTCAGATATTAAAGGAGAGAATGTGACCTCCTTCTGATTCATAGACTTCCAGTCAATGCATTGCTGCTAAAAGAGAATTTTCAAAATAAATAGAATGACTATGAAATATGTTTATTTTTCAATTTCAAGTTTGTGTGTTTATATATGTGTATGTGTATGATATATGTACATATTTAAATATGTACATATTTATATATATATGTCTATATTTATTCTCATGTATGTTATATGAAATAGAGTTTATGGGTGTAATTTACAAATACATGATTTTACTATTTACCTATTGACAATTACACTTAACTGAATAGATACCCTGAGTATGTAAAATAACATAATTGATTTAAGTACCTTGACTATTTTGCAGCTTTAACATATAGTCTGATAGCAAATAAAACCATGATCAAAAAACAAGCTTTGAAAAAAACGTTGTGACTTTTTATAAGCATTCAAATTCAGAAGGGAATTTCTTTTCTTCTTTTTTTATAGAACTCAGACTGTTAAAAGGCAAATCTTTGTTTACATATAGACTAAAAGCCCCCATTTAATATTTGCCTGCTTTGTTTTTGCTTTGTTTTGTTTATTATGTCATGTTAGTCACCATACAGTACATCCTTAGTTTTTGATGTAGTGTTCCATGATTCATTGTTGGCATATAACACCCAGTGCTCCATGCAATATGTACCCTCCTTCATACCCTGCTTTGTTTTGTCCCGTGCAGGTATCCCTGCAAACTGCTGACAGAATCAGATACTTCCTAACTTCCTCATTCACTTAACTTTCTTGACGGAGAGCGGGATGTTGAGCCTACCAATCTGTCTCAGTGTGTGCTGAGGTAATAACAAAGATATTGCTGTCATTTAGATTTGTCTCCCAAATCATGACTGGCCAGATCCAAATCTCACTGTAGCACTAATCATAAATTGTGTCCTCCGTACATTCAAAGGGGAAAAGGAGCATTCTTTTCAGTTCTCAGCCACTTCCTTTCGAAATCTGGAAGACCAAGAAAGACTACAGATGGTGGGAATAAGGAACAAAGACTTCCACCGGCATCTATCGCCTTGCTTTGGCCAATATCCTGCCAGTATTAATTGGGCAGCCACTATGATGCAAACAGTTGCAGGTGCGAAAAACTGGTTTTGTGTTTAAGATGTTGGTTCTCATGGAAAGAACTAGGACTGTGATGGGATCATGCAAACGGCTCTGTCGCAGGAGGGGGAGCCTGCCCATCCCCACACTTCCCACAGCATCCAGTCTGAACTCCTTCTAAGGCAGCAGTAAAACTCCCTGCACACACTTTACGGCTCACGTAGCCTCTGTCTGCAACTCTGCTTACCGCCCACTGGCTTCCCTCCTGTGCCAGTGTTTCTACCACACCAGTGCAAACACGTCTGCATCAGATCTTTTACAGCTTCAAACAGCAAAGGAAAGGGCCCTCAGGAAGTAGTCTGCAGGATGGGTCAGCTGCCACTCCCATCATCTGAGGCTGTTGACAGACCCTAAGTGACGAATGTATGCAAGTCATGCAGCTACATGGCTGGAGGGACAGGGAGGGAGGCAGAAGGTGAAGGAAGATTGGACTGGGAGGGGGTTTATAGATTAGTTGCATTCACTCAACCACTAACTTACCAACTCTTTGTTGGATACCTTTACACTCTTTGACACCATCAAATCACAGAGGATACATGCTGAACAAGACAGATGTGATCGGCAGTATCTTTCATTCAGCATTTTGAAAGTGAAAAGAATTCAGGACAAGCACATTTCTCAGTCTTGGGGTGTCATGGAAGGCTTCAAAGAGGAGACACCTAAAGCACGAAGAATGAAACGACATAGACAGATGTAGGGCCACTGGAGGCAGAGCTGAGAGTGGTCACTGGGGCTCATGCAAGGGGAATGGTGAGAGCAAGTGTGCCATGGGGGGGACACTGGCCAGCCTCAGGCCAGGGCATCTGACCCTCCTGAAGATGACCCCAAACCCCTAACTACTGGGTTGAGCCATAGGAACTTGCCGTCTTCCCAGGTCGACGTGAGTTAATATCGGTAATTTCACATGATTCAACCGAATACCTCCCTGTATAACATGCCTTGACCATTTCCCTGTCTCAATTAGTTTCTCCACAGGAGAAAACACACAGTGGTATTGGGAAACATGAGAGAATCGGGACAAGCGGGTAGGACGGTGGCAGGGTGATGATGGATAACGCTCAAGAACACCCAGAGGCCACATGGAAGAGTGTGAGAAGCCACCGTAAGATGTTTGGGCTTTATCCTTAGTATGATGGGGATGACCAAATTTGTATTTTAAGATGATCATTCAAGACCACCTGGAAAGTGCAGTGGGAAGGGAGACACAAGACAGAAAAACATAAAAAGCTGCTATTACGGTCGTTCAGCGAGAGAAGACTGACCCACACGAGCAGGGGAAGGTGGGAGGACTTGAGGACACACAAGAGGCCAGCTTGGCAGGACTCAGTGACCTGGAGCAGGAAGTGAGGGCCCGGGGAGGGAGCGAAGGTGCCACAGAGGGAGCCAGGGGCAAGGGCCCGTCCAGGCGGGTGATGGGCTGTCCTCTGGGCTGGATACACAGCAGGAGGAGCTGGTGTGGAGGGAAAAGGATGAGTGCTGGGCGTGACTGTCCACTCAGCTCTGTTGAAGAGGAGAGCAAAGAGCAGAAGCAGCAAGAAGAGAAAGGAACGAAGGTGTGCTGACTGCTCACTCGGTACGGGCTTTATCTCTGCTGTTTAATAAAATCCACGCCCTGACTCCAGGAGCTGGTATCCCTCCTTCAGCTTTCCCGCTGAAGAGGCTGCCGGTGATTGCTCACTGGAGGTTAGGCAGTGGGATAAGCTGTGGAGCCGCATCCTCCGTGGGCGTCTCTCCACCAATGCCCGAGCTCCTTCAATATCCACCTGCCGACCAGGAACCCAGTGGAACGTATGGTGTGGGCAGTGTTCGTGGCTAAAAATGTTAGCTGGAAAAGGGCAACAAGGACATGCTGAAACCTGCCCGAGCACACACGGGAGAAGGAGAGCATGGACTTGGAGCAGAGCATGTGACCCAGATGAGTATTCGACTTTCTAAGGATGGGAGACATTTCCTTCGAGGATGCTCACACCTGCTTGCCCTCGTTACCCATGCTCTCTACTGACCACCTTTGTCATGGTTCCTTCCCATATCTAGGGCGCGGGAGGCAAGAAAATAGCAGTCAATGGTTGGAAGAACTTGATTTGCAAGCTTTAGAACAAATCCCATCGTACCTTCCCTGCCTCACAGAGCAGAACTCAGAAAAGCAGCTCCTCTCGGTATCTCTTAAAAGACAAGCATTTTAGCCAATGGCATTATCTGAGCCGACAAAGGTTTAAGGCATAGCCTATTTAAAGAGTTATTTAACAATTCCAAAAGAGTAGCAAAATAGTCCATTTTGCTAAAGCTAAATGACTCCCAGGGAAGAAAGTACACATTACATTCTCATACTTGTTTCCTTAATTAGGAACAGATCCTGGTGGCTGGGATTTATTTTCATGAGCACACATCCACAAAAATGAAAAACATATTGACATGCTGCAACATCCGTAATGTTTCTCAAATCTGAATTACTAATTGGGTTAAAAAAAAAAAAAGGCAACCGCAAATTTTCACGCTGGTTTTGATTCCAGATTCAAAACAGAACCTAAGATGCGCATTTTTTTATATTGTTCCAAACCATGTATAAGCTGGGTCAAAATCCATAAGACCCACTTCAGACATTAAAAAGAAAAAAACAGAGAAAGGCATGAGTTTGGAATTTAACATGGCAAAGAAGACTCATCTTATGGAACATGGAAACTAACTTGTGGTCTCCCCCAGACACTTGAGAACATCTTCACCTATTTACCTTTTATAAAAAGGAGAAAAGGACTGGGGGATGTTTATATGGCACCTGCTTGAATCCCGTTACAGAATTCAAAGGACTCCTTTTTGTGTGTTTTTCTCTGTTCACTTATTACAGGAATTGGCTAGCCTCTCTCTGCTTTCACTAGATTCTGTTACAGTTAAGAACCCGTGTGCACCATGGAGTCTGCAACAAAGAAATTCTTGTCCTTACCTACGCAGCTTATCCTCAAGCAGTGCCATGTACTTCAGAGCGTTCTCCTTCACACTCATTTCTGCAAAACAAAAACCCAAAGTTGCAGCAATTGTCCTCAAAGATTGAACAAAACCCAGAAGCACTCAACTGAAAGCCCCAAACCAAAACCGCAGTCAGGCCGACAGTAAGGATCACATCCTAGGTTGGGAAAGCACGCAAATCCGCCAGGGTGGCTGCCAGGAGTGAGGTGCTGGGGACGCCCTGAGGCCTCCAGAGCCTCTGCTGGAGCCAGAACCATCCTTGCGCTGTGCTTTCAAAGGCAGTTCATTGGATGTCGGACATGGACGTCACTGCGCTCTGTGCCTCTCACCTTTCCCACCTGGCAGCCAAGAACTCGGTGGAAGAGAATGAAAAAACAGATCAGAATGGGAAACGACTCCCATTCTGCGGATGAACCACAAGAAGCTCACCAGGAGGAGGCGGGTACTGCAGACCCCTTCACTGAGACACACGTGGAAACGTGATCCGGACAGGACCTGCCTCGGTTGAGTTGACATCAATGTCTCGGCTTCCAAAGCTGGGAGGTCAGCAGCCTCTAGAGATAAACTCAGAGCCTCGTAATCACCAAATGTTGGAGGACTAGATGATTGGTGTGCCCCCCAGGATCAAAGAGGCACTTTACTCATAAAAAGAGATCTGATCTTTTGTAAGCGAAGAAAATGTTGATTTTTTTCCTGTCCTCTTAATAGGCTAAAAAAATCAACATGTTGGGCGCCTGGGTGGCTTAGGTAGTGATCCTGGGATCCAAGGGGGACCTGCTTCTCCCTCTGCCTCTGCCTCTCTCTCTGTCTTTCTCTTTGTGTCTCTCTCCGTCTCTCATGAATAAATAAATAAAATCTTTTTAAAAAATTAAAATGTTGATTTGACATTGTCACTTTTTTTTAAATAGAGGAAATAAAAGTGGGGACTCATGCTGTTTTACTATATAAATAAACATTTTTAGGTTAGAGAGAGAGATTTGGTGCATTCTAGGCAAGCCCTGGTAGCCTCCGTTTCCTCCTCTGGAGAAAGAACGTGCCGTCCTCTCAAGGTGATCACTGTTGGAGATGGGAATATGAGTGCCCAGAAGAGCAGGTGGCAGCAGAGAAGTCCCCATCAGATGGTAGCTGTAATGAGTGATGTCGCCATTTCTATCATGACTATTATTATCGCTCTCCTGGAGTTTATTAGTGTTTTTATTCCGACCTGCATTCTCAAAGGTAATTCACTCATTGACACTCTAAAGTTGGGGCATGTGGAGAGCAGAAGCTATGCTGCCTGACTCTGTGCCCTGAGCCTCTGCCTAGGGGGCTCTCAGGACCCTATTTTGTCACTATGTGCATGTTAGGGTAAGGGACAGGGGTGTATATTTAGAACCGGAAAAGGACCTTGAAATTCCTCGTAAAGAAACCAAATATTTATACAGCAATTAAAACAAAAGTTCTGGTTTATCAGTTCATAATAGATTTAAAAAAAAAAAAGAAATGTACCCAGTGAAAGCAATGCTTTAGGTTGGTCTCTTAGTCTTATTGATTATGCCAGCCTCATTTACAAGATAAGTTGTGCTGAGTTTTTTTTCTCTAAATAAATTATTTATTTTCAGCACCCGCTGTGTGTTGGGTACTGCGCTAGCATGGGGAGTAAGGTGTGGGGATATGGCTCCGTGAAGGCGAGACCTGTTTCCTGGTTCGTCTGGAGCAAGGACTGCAAATTCAGAATGTCCCAACTGGAAGCGCTCTGTTTCATATTTATGTGCCACACACCATTCTAAGCCCTTGGGATAAACCCGGGAACAGAACCAGTAAAGAGTCCTGCCTATGTAATGCTTCATTCTGGTAGGGACAGGTAATAAAGAATAAGCGTAACAGTTCCAGAGTACTAGAAGGTTGTAAGTACTACAAAGCAAGAAAAGGGGATCAGAATGGGGCTGCACAGTGGTCAGGCGTCATTGGGAAGGTGACATTTGAGTAAAAGCATGAAGAGGGTGAGGGGAGCACATGAGCAGCTGTCCTAGGAAGAGCAGAGCAGGTGGAAGGACCAACCAGTCTAGAGGTCCTAGGGCAGGAGCACACCTGGCCACTCCAGCAACATCTGGAGCAGATGTCCTCTGGGGAAAGAGATGAAGGCAGAGAAATAGCCCAGCTCCAATCATGCAGGCCACTGTGGCAAACTGTATTTCCAAAACACAGCCACAGTAATACTCCCGGTCCCACACAATATTCCAGAACTTGGCCATTCTCCATCAAACAGTGAAATCTATTTCCCTCCTCTTCAATCTGAAAAGGCTATGACATTACAACCAATAGGGAATGACAGGAAGGATGGATGCTCTTTAACCTCTGAGGCTAGGGTCCAGCCTCTGCCTGGCTCTTTCTACTGGGAACCCAGCCACCATGTTGTAAGGAAGCCTCAGCCACATGGAGAAGCCATGCAAAGGTGTTCTGGCTGAAGGCCCAGATGAATCTCTCAGCCAACAGCCAGATATGTGAATGAGCAAGCTTTCAGCTAATTTGAGCCATAGAGCCTGAGGGACCCAGACATCACGAAACAGAGACAAGCCATCTCTGCTGCTCTGGGTCTAAATGCCTGACTCACAGAATGCGTGCACACAATAAAGGGCTGTAAGTCATTGGGTCTGGGAATGATCTGTTATATAGCTGTAGTTACTGGAAAGCCATGTCAGGATTTTGAGTGCTCTGAGAGAAATGGGAAAACACTGGAGGAGAAAAGGTGACAAATTGGCTCCTAGCTGCTACATTGAGAATAGACTCTAGGAAGACACAACAGTAGAGAGAAACAGGAAGGTTAGAGGGGAAAAATCCAAAGATGAGGTCATGGGGACTGAGACCACGGTGTCACAGAAGTGGGTGATAAGAGGCAGATCTTAGACATATTTTAAAGATAGACAGAGCAG
Source organism: Ailuropoda melanoleuca (assembly GCF_002007445.2). Classification (NCBI taxonomy): domain Eukaryota; kingdom Metazoa; phylum Chordata; class Mammalia; order Carnivora; family Ursidae; genus Ailuropoda; species Ailuropoda melanoleuca. The sequence continues at coordinate 60,348,362 of NC_048223.1, forward strand.
GAGTTCCTGATGGATTGTATTCAGGTGTGTGAAAAAGAGACCCATCAAGAATGACTACAAGGTTTTTGCCCAGAGCCACTGGAAAATAGAGTTGCCATCAACAGAGATGGGAAGAATGCAAGTGAAACCAGTTTGGGATGATAAGCAAGAGTTCAATCTTAGACTGGAATTTGCTAAGAGAATAGAACTTAAATGTTCTCACCAAAAAAAAAAAAAAAAGAGGCAAATATATGTGGTGCTGGATGTGTTAATTAACCAGATGCACAGGGAGGTGCTTGTTTCACAACACACACATGTATCAAATCATCACGTTGTATACTTTAAATACCTTACAGGTTTATTTATCAATTATACCTCCATAAAATGGAAACAATACAAGCAGTTGAGAAGCTTAAAAAGAGTCCAAGTTTGGATCTGATAACTGAGTTTATAAGCCATCCAGTGGGGATGTCAAGGACAAAGTTGGATATGTGAGTCAAGAAAAGGTCTGGCACGCAGATGGACAGTTTGAAGACACCGGCGGGTGGAATGATGAGACTAGATGAGATCCCTCAGAGAGTAAGAGTAACTAAAGAAGCCCGTGGTGATCATATGTCACTACTATTCTATTGATGGCATCTTTCATCCAAAGGACAAAAATGCACAGCTCCTCCCTTGAGGACAAGAAGGCCATACCCTTATGTTTAAAAGTAGTCCAGATATATTCCATATTAATGATTTTGTTCAGAAATCACTACATACTTGGCTCATCTAAGCATCCGAGGCTCCAGGAAGTGACATGCTGGCCCCATACAGGGGCACCCAGGCAGTTTCCCGTGGTTTTCCACCATCTCCAGCCAGGCAGCCTAAAATGCCTTGCACGCATATGAACTAGCTTGACTCACAACCTTCCAGACAGGCCAGGACTGTAGACAGGGAGTTTAAGTTTTTATCTTCCTAAATAATGTGCCCAAGCTGGGGTGCCTGAGTGGCTCAGTTGGTTGAGTGTCCGACTCCTGATTTCAGCTCTGGTCGTGATCTCAGGATTAGGCGATCAAGCCCTGTGTCAAGCTCCACACTGGGCACGGAGCCTGCTTAAGATTCTCTGTCTCCCTCTGCCCCTCCCCCCTCTCTAAAGGAAAAAGAAACGCCCAAGATGCAGTGAGAATAGAGCTCATCTTTTCTTCCCTTCTCATGGTCCCTCTGCTTCCTTCCTTTCCTAACATGATCTTAGAGTGGGCACCAAAAGAACGGTAGTGGTGTTGAGGAATGCTTCCAAGAACCAAGGATGATACCAAAGGAAGCCAATAGTAATCAGTCAGCAGACCTCCTAACCGGGGAAATGCAGAAACACTTCCCCTCCTCTCCATTTGCTAAGGGAATCTGATACCCAGAGTCAGGCAATATTATCAGAATGGAATTCATATAACTAATTTCATGAATCCAATTAAGCAAAAACTGATTGATAATTAAATGCAGTAAATCTGTGAAAACATTTAGCAGAGCGCGTGGTACAAACACAAATCAGTGTTACAGGAATTTAACCCAGGTCCCACTTCATGCCAGGCACTATACGAGGCACTATTTAAATCTAAAAAGAGACATAGTTTCAAGGGACACAGAGAGAGCTGCAGGGCCACACTATAACATTGATGTCTCCCTGGAGCACAGGGCAACATTTTCCATGAATCTTCATTGGAACTGATAATCCACAAATGCCCATATGAGTCTGTGAAAAAACACTATCAATTTACCCAGCAATATCTTTTTCAGCGTAAACAAGGAAGGTAAAAGAATGTTACGTGGACAACAGGTCTAACTAGATTCTAGTGCATTATATCCCCTGCTTGCATCATAAAAGGACAGCAATACTTGTCATGATAATAGCACAGGAAATGAGCAACACCCAGGCAGACTTGCTATCAGAGTGAAGGAAGCAGTGTCCATGAAGAGCTTCAGCCCCACCACCCTCCATCAATAAGGACAGCATCATGAGATCAGTACAACACCATCTCAGATTGGACAATGGAAGCCAAAGGGACCCCATCAGTCTAGCATTAATCACAAATTTTGTCTAACATTGGCCATTTTCTTGGAGCTTTCCAGTAACATAGTAATTCTAGCAACATAAGGCTTGGCCTCCTTTACAAAAATAAGTCATCGGCTTTCAAAGATCATTATTCAAGGATCAATTTCAACACAATTAACTCTCATTAGTAAAATCCTCCAATAGGAAGATGTGAAAGACAGAAGAAATTGCAGAATTCTGAGCAATTTTCAATCACCTAAAGCATTATTCTTCTATTGGAGTGAAAGAAAGAATTCCTGTTTATTTGAGTCATTAAACCATGCATGGGGATGGAGTAGCTAACACGGAGCTAACAAAGACCCAGGGAAGTCAACAGCCCAGAAAAATGGACTTGCAACTTGTTTGTCTTGATATGGGGGATGGACTAGTATTGTCTAGGAGCTTGAAAGATGGTGGAATCCATGATACGAAGCGCTATACAAATCAACTTTTACACTGGCGGGCAAGAGGGAAACACCAGCCATGAGTCCCTGCTGATACCAGAGTGAACTTGTCACGCTGGAAATTCACTATGCAGAAAACATGGTACCAAGGTAATGCTATCAATGACATTTCATTGAGCCCTTCCTGTGCGTCAAGTACTGTTCTAAACACCTTGTTGTCAATGTTCAACAATGCTGGTGCCCATGAAGCAGCTCTATGAGTATCCTCATTTTACCTAGATGACACAGAGGGGCAGCAAGGACCAAAGTCACACAGCCAGTGAGGGACCATCCCAGAGCCCATTGTTATGGAACCCATGACTTCCATTTTAAATAACACAGGGGCTCAGAAAATGCACATTGAATAAATGCATGTGAAATTTTAGCCACCAACAAAATGAAGTTGGTGTTCACAGAGAGAGTAAATTAAGGCGAGGCCAAGGACTTCTGTAAAAAGTCAGAGTTGCAAAGAGCATGGACAATTGCAAAGAACAGGCGTTAACAAATGGAAACCTGATTGTATGTAAATTGTAGGGAAGCATGCTGCTAACATATCTGCCTAAAATAAATTACCACTGTGTAATATATATGTGTGTGTGTAAAGGGTATAGGCCAGGGTGATTTCATAGCAGGCTGTATGAGAAAATGATTAATAATTCTCTGAGGCTCATATTCATGTTGGTTCACTCCTAATAAGACGACATCAACTTCATGTGGTCTTACGGATTTTTATCTGCATATTTATATTTGTTTATTTACAGCATTTTCTGTTAACACTATGCATGGTGGTCATTTAAATAAAATCTCAAGCGGGGTTCCTGAGTTAAGCAGGAGACAATCATTGTCAATTGCTTAGGGCTGGAACCAAATAAACTCACCATCACTAAATGAACAATGGCTTCACTTGTCATTGGCAGGTCATCGTTCTGTGTGTTTTTATTAATTTCTCTCTCTCTTTTCCTCTGATGTTGATAAGAGATTTGCAGAGAGAAGAAAAATGGCGAGACATGGATCTGACAGAATTAATACATGGTACCAAAGAGCAGGCTTCCCTTCAGGGGAGTGCCGGACTCTCAGTCTTATATCCATCTCGTGTTTCTTAAACGCCTAGCATGTGCCCAGTTGTGTGTTGGGCACTGGCTGCAGACATGAGTCAGATGCTGCCCTTAGCCTGGAGAACACCAGGTGTGGCGACAGAAAACAGGCACATAAACCCGTGATGAATAAAGCAACGAGCTGAGTTCAGTGATTGAAACTTAAAGCAGCATCCGTTCCGGGAACGTCACAGGAGAGATTCCGCCCAGCTCGAGGGGGTTGAAAATGGACTTCAGAGGAAGTAAACAGAGTAGCACTCTTAAAGGATTTTCCATGCTGGCTGAAGCCCGAGGAGGCATGGGTAATCCAAAACAGCAGTTGCGCATAAAATTTGTGTTTTCCAATATCGGGCATTTAATGTCATATTATTTTACCCTCTCAGTAATTTCTGCATCATTTCTTCCCCTCAGCTTATATGAAGATTAGTCGTTGTGGTGCAGGATCTCACACCAAAGGAAGGCAGGGTGCCTGCGGTGCGTGGGCCGGTCCGAAGGCACAGTGTCACAGCCACAACTGGAACCGGACGTCCGGATGTTCCCCTCTGGGGGATCTGAGTAAGAATGCCGTGTTAAAATAACCTCACACTGGCAGAGGCACCCGAAGGTCAGAGGGTAGAGAGGCTTTTTCGGAACTGGAGCATCATCATGACTCCATTGCCCACAAAGAAAGTAAAACGAATTTTTCTGAACTATGTTTGTGCTCCGCTTGCACAGTTTTGCTCCGCGTGCTGGTGTGCGGCAAGGGCTGTCCCACGAGGTGCCTCGTGGCTGCCTCAGGGAGCCCTGCCCCACTGCCCTTGAACCCAGAGCGCGTCTCAGGGACTTGTCCACCTTGGTACTCATGTCTGCAGAAACCACACCTGCTTGGATGGGAAGAGATGGTGGGCAAGTGGGAAGGAGGAGGAATGAGCAGGTAAGCCCCACTAGGTTTAAAAACATTTCATAGATAGTGAGTGACTCCAGTCCATAAAAGATAAAGCCCGAGTTTCAATTTCACCTGCTGTGCTTGTCACAAGTTAATTGGGTATCATCTGATACAGTAATTCTCACTTTCCCAGTTCAGACCTGCTCATACATGCAATCTCCCGGTGCCCTTGAAGCACACAGTCTAATGAATCAGCACAATTCAGTGACAAGAAGAAAAACCAAGTACGCGTGTATGGAAAGCAGGTCAGAAAAGGAGCTAACGCTATCAGTCCCAAGCAGCCTCACACCACAGCCCTGACGCATGTGTCCTCACCAGCCAAATGCTTCTACCAAGTGGAAACGCAAGCTCCCTCCCTCCAGCTCTCCCTGCAGACAGCAGTGGGCTCAGTTTTGCCTTCTTGCTTTCCAGTGCATGTAACTAAAACACTTGAGGGAGGCCCGGGTGGCTCAGTTGGCTGACCATTGGACTCTTGGTCTCGGCTCAGGTTATGGTCTTAGCTCAGGTCACGGTCTCAGGGTTGTAAGATCCAGCCCAGCATCAGCTCCCTGCTCAGCAGGGAGTCTGCTTGTTTCCCTCTCTCTCTGCCCCTCCCCCTGCTCACGCACACTCTCTCTCTCCCTCTCTCTAAAATAAATAAATAAATCTTTAATAACTGAAGTATTTGTGACCTGGAGATCCATTTATAATATTTTAAAAATTGCTTAAAATGTTTATTTACATTGCCTAATAGTGTACATATGAGAATATACACTTTTATTCTTTACCTCTTTCGCCTTACTCCCCTCAAACACGCACACACCACGCACACAGACACACACGTGCTTTACTTCTTTTTGACAGAGCAGGGAATGGAACGTGGGGCTTGGTTTTTAAAATGGAATACTATTTTCTTAAATAATATGTGTTTCAAAAAAAAGAAGGCCAAATCCACATTTGATCTTCTTTATTTATTTATTTATTTTTTAAAGTTCCATGATTCATTACTTGCGTATAACACCCAGTGCACCGTGCAATGGCACATTTGATCTTCTTAAGCTAAGGAAAGTGAGCTCGCGAGGTGCCAGCATGACTCATCTGTGTGGGTGCATTATCTCATTTACAATAACTCCCTAAATCCCTTTGGAGGATAAGGAGACTGAGGCTGAGGGGAGTTCATGTAAGGAGTAAATAAAAAATTCAGACCCAGTTCAGTTTTATGACACAGTCTATGTGTTCTCAAATACATAATCCTGCTGCCCAATTGTCATGAAACATAATTGACGAATTTCACTGAAGACATTGCATATTTCACAGACAGAAAGAATTTACTTTCCCCTTAACTGTGAAAGGTTTGAAACTGGCATCTCTCTATTGGACACAAGAGCACCTGAGGTCTGGCCTGAGTTACTGCCCGTGGAAGAGAGATCCTAGAACGCTGGCAGGACAACGCCGAATACTCTCCAGGGCAAGGAAGGGCAACTGCCTGAAGCTAATCAGATCCCCAGCTACATGGGGGTCTCCATGTTGGATGTGCCCCCCTGAGCTGTCTTGGGAAGTAAGACAGGTAGCCCAGTTATAGCCTGCTCCTCGCACCCAGCTGATGTTGGCAGGGCGGTGCTGGGGATACCGAGGGAAAGATTTTAACATCACCAACTGCTCTGCTTCTCGGTCCTACAGGATATCAACCTGCGTTCACCACGTCCAGCAGAGGGAATATCTGCCTAGCACACTTCACTTTGGAGGTGCAAATCATCCTCAACCCAGCCCCTTGCCAGCACAGCCTAGCACCCACTGTCTTCTTGGCTGAGTCTTTCCCGGATAGAGGAGACATTCATATGAACCAGTTGGCTCCTCGCTCCAGAGTTTTCAAATGTGCATGAAATGAGGAGGACCTTCCGTCTCCAGGGCCAATGCTGATGAACGACTGGGAGCCGCCTGCAGCCACAATTCGGTCATAGTGTGAGGATGAAGCTGACACAGGTTCACAGAGAAGAAGCAGCTTCCGAGCCCCTGGGCCCAGCATCCCGCTGCCCTCCCACTCCCATCCCCGCCTCCACGGCGGCAACTTGAGCCAATACAGTGCCTCTTCTGACTCCTGAGACTCATACCTCTGCTCTGACTGTCTCCTCTGCCTGGAACACCATCCTACCCACCCAGATGCTGTCCAGGCTACAAGACCCTGCTTTCTTGCCCTGCGCCCCCTCTTTCCGTGGTGCTCTCACTTCTTCTGGGCTTCTGCAGACCTTTCAGACCTTCCTATAGCCATCTAATTCATGTGGGACATGGCTGATCCTCTCTGCTCAAGTTCAGGGAAGGTGCCCAGTATGTCCTGCAACCCCAGCTACAGGCCAGGGGCCGGGGAAGCCACGATGAAGACCACACGGTTTCTGTTCTCAGGGGATTGACAAACTGATAAGGAGACAGAAATCAGAACCGATGATGGGGATGCCAAGTGCCTGAGGTCATCAGAGAATGACTTGCTGGAGGGTGCAGGAGAGACACAAAGGCAACCCAGGCTGAGGGGAGAGGCAGGGCCACGTGCACTCCCTGGAAAAGAGCACCTGCGAACTGAGAAGGAAATGAATCTGCAGACACACTCCAGTTTCTATTACAAACAAAACAAAGTGCACGGAAGACGAGAGGGGGAGGTCTGGTGGGGAATGAAATAAAAACAGAAGGTTGCAAAACTCCCATCTTGAAACACCAGGTCCTCAACCACGCTTCCTGCAACACACAGCCATCGACCCCCTGCTCATCCGTGCTCCTCATGCTACTCGGTGGGCGCCTGAACAGTGCCAGTCCCCGCTGAGCCTGCGTGACGTGGGGACCACACAGACTACCCCAACCTCTTACAGGCTGCCACAGTGTCCGAAAGTGAACTGGCCTTTTTCTCCTTCATAAAGCCCAGCTAACACCCACCACTGCCAAGTGACCTCTTGGCTTGGGGTGACCAACCCGGGGTCTGGTGCTGTTCAAGGCTCCGAATGAAGGGCATGCCTTTACCAAGCAGTTGACAGGCCCTCCCTCCAAGGCAGCAGAACAGCACACTCAGCCCAGAGGGTCCAGCTCATATCCCCAGCCTCTCCCCACTGTGTGCCAAAAGGAGCAAGTAGATGCAGGCATAGCAATAAGACATCCCCAAGAAGACAAAATACCTGTGAATCGAAAATCTAAGATCTTACCTACAGCTTTCTCGTTGATGTACTTTCTCAAGCCTTATACAGAAGTGGGGGGAAAGGACAGACGGGTCACACTGAGGCACCTAGTCAGATGGGATCGATTTTCCATTTGGGGACAATTTCAGAAAAGTATGAGTTTACCTGGCTATGAGGTTCCTTCCTCCTAGTAACAACCCCCCAACACACACACATACACGCACACACACGCACGCAGTGCCCACGTCCACGCACTTGCTCTCACCCCCAAATGGCCCCACAAGTAGGCCACACATGACCAGGCAGCTGCTGCTTGTGGACCAAGTCCTCAGAGAGGCCAGATGCAGACCAGTGTGCCTCCCTCTCCTTCCCCACACAGCCCACGCAGGCACGGGCCATCGAGCAAGTATGTTGAAAAAACTAACAGAGAAAAAATATGACTAGTTGGCATACCTGCTTCATCAGGACAAACACGTGCCAGGTGGAAAGACCACACAATATAAAATCTCACAGGAAAAGAGCTGGAATGAAGCCTCTTGCTTCTGCCCAAAATGACTCATCTTCCCAAACTCTTCAATCCAGGATTATCCTATGACCTCTGCAAAAGGGGCCCTGGCATTAGGCTTCACACTAGAGAGACCCCATTCTGGGCCTCTCTGGACTGCCCCTCCCCACAGGGTGAGCGGGCCACAAGGGTCTTGCCCTTGCCGTTCCTGCCCTTCCCCCATTCCGGTAGGGCTCCTGGGATGAGGATGCTGGAATTCCCCACCCAAATGCCCCCAGGCCCACTTCTTACACTCAGGCAAGCCTGTCCCCCAGCTCAGTGTCCTCAGGGTACACAACACTAGCGGCCCCTATATCCTGGGCCTGGGGGCGCCTGTCTGCAGGGAAGGTGTAAGGGCATTGCATGGGAGAGGGCGTGCTAAGTGAGCAGGATGTTCATCAGAGACTGCTCCTCAGCCCCGCGCCTGTGCAAGTGCGGTTGCAGGACTGGCAGACTGCCTTACACACCTGACAAATGCCTCGGCCCAACCCATGGCGGCTCCAGAGCCAGGCAGCCCTCCAGAGCTGTTCCAGGCTGTGAGAAGGGACCAGGCCGATATGCCCCTGCACTGACTGAGTGCTGGGTCCAGGCATCCCCAGCAATCCCCAAAGAGGCTGATAGCTGAGGACCATCTGCCCCGTATCATGCTCAGCATCCAGAGGAAGCCCATCCCTCCTTCCAGAAGGGTATCTGGTAGTGCATTCAAGCCTCGTCACAAAGGGGTGGACAGAGGTGGGACACACAAGCTAGGGTGTCCATTGGCTTGTATGTGCGGCACTTGCGGTGCAGGATGACGGAGATGGCAAAGAGGGAGACAGCCCTTGGGCGGGGACTAGGGGGCGGGGGCCAACTGCCCTGCAGAAGATCCTGGCACAGAATCTGAAGGATCTGAGAATTCTAAATCCATACCTTGTCTTCCAAACATGAAGAAGTTATATTTGCCAAGGGTATTAATCATGTTTTTAGTTTCTGTATTATTTTTTAGTGTTTGTGGTTAATTAATTAGCTTTTTCAATGGAATTATAGTTGACATACAATGTTATATAATTTTCAGCGATTCAACAACTCAATACATTATGACCCTCTCCGATCCTAGAAGGACTAGCCAATTCCTAGAAATAGTCAACACCTTGCCTGAGAGTAAGTCTTTTGTATGAAAACCGACCAATCCAGAGCCCACCTCCTTCATCCAGCTCACTCTGGGCCATGATCCCCCTGCCCTTATCGCCCAGGGCCAGGTACCAGCCAATTAGGGGCAGCCCTATGCCCAAGGGCCCTGAAAGGATTCAAACCAGCTGGTCCGCAGCCTGCATGCCCTGCCACACCTGTTCCTGATCCCTCACAATAAAGGCTCTTGCCCACATTTTCCCTTTGATCCCTCTGCCTCCTGATTGAGCCCTGCGCTTCTGCATGTGACTCCCCATGGTGCGGTGTGTCCCTCCCCTTGGGATCTGTGAGCTACAAACTCTCTTTTTGAGGGCAGTCATCTCCTGATCTGTTGGCCTTGCCATACTTAATAATAAAACCTATACTTGAACACCTCAACTTGGGAACACAGAACATGCTACATTCAGCCACTGACCGGATGGATTTATGACCCTAAGTATTCAGATACACAGTACAGGTGCCTCGTGCTCTATCTCTGCCCCAGCCCCACGGGTATTAGTGACGCACCTGCTCTCACCAACACATGCTGTTAATTCCATAATGGACCTGGGAGAAGAAGGAGACAAGCCTTATCAGCCATGAACACGACATTACGAAAGAGCTGGATTTCAGCCTTATCAAAACAGCCGCCAGGGGACAGAATCCTTGCTCTTCCACAGCCCCCGCAACAACGTGTGCTACGAGGCTCCCGGGCGGCCCCTTGCCAGGAGAGGCATCAGGAACGAAGGCCAGGTTGGGCGCTCCTCATGAGGGGCGGTGGGGCCGAGAGAGCCCACCCCAGCTGCACTTCTGAGGGTCTGACATGGTGCCCTGAACAGAGGTTTGGCACATCTGGTCGTTGTACTTTCTATTTCCACTCAGCAGGGAAGGCTGACTGCGGAACTCTGTGGAAACTATTAGTACCGTCTTCTCCAAGGCCACTCAGCGGGGCCCCCCGCAGGGAAGCAGCCTGAGTTCCCAACCTTTCTATGATGGCCCTTCTCACAAGAGAAAGGCTACAAAACCTTGCTTAACACCCTGTGAGGGCTTCCCTTTGCCCTTAAACCGAATCTAAACCCCTCTGCGAACCCTGCAGTCCCATCAGTCCCTTCTCCCCATCCACACCTCACCCCCTGGCACCCCAGCCTGGCCTCATCCTCTCCACTCCGGGCTCTTCCCCCACCCTCTGCCTGGCACTCCTCCCCTGCTCTGTGGGCAGAGGTGGTTTTCTTATCCTTCAGCTTCAGCTTCAATATTAACTCCTGAGAGGGCACGTCCCACCCCAATTATTTTCTCTCTCTGATCCTTGATTGCCGCCTTCATAGGTCTTACAACATCTGGTACTTATTTTATTTATGGGTTCCTTTACCTGGTGGTGATGGTTTTTTCTGTTTTTATTTTTCTGCCCCTCCCATAAAGATTTCAAGTTTCAGGAGAATGCCCCCCACCCCATACGGTGATTCCCCTATGTGTGTTAGATTATCTATTAGCTCTGTTACAATGTGTGTCTGATTTCGCATTGCTGGCGTTGCTGCTAAGTCTTACTACAGCCTCCTAAAGCAGAGAACGGCACGTGGGGAAACATCCTGACAAGGAGCATGGGCGGTGGGCATTCTGGCATCCCTGGGGTAGGTGAGGGCCAGCTGTGGGCCATGCGTTAGGAGACACAAGGGGTCACTGGTGCCTTACAGGCTCAACTTCAATAGGAACACTCATCACCACCCCACTGCAAGGCATCTCCAACTCACGCCCTAGGAGTACAGAGCAGCTTGATATAGGAATACATGTGAGAGCAGAAGGTTTTGTGCCAACTCCTAACGTGAGAATGGGGATTCACGACTGTGGGTGCAGGCAGCATCTAAGCCCACTTGTTCTCATGGCTGCCTAGGAGAACAGGGTATATAAGTCGGGGGGTCTGTACCCGCTGCTAATGCCAGCATCTTAATCGGCTCCCACCTGCCGTCTGCAGTGGGCATGGCAGAGACAGGGGAACATGTTGGCTGGAAAGCAGAAGAAAGAGTGTTGAAACTCCCCACTGTGACTCACAGTGCAAGCTGGCCCCTCATTGCAATTGGGAACGTAATGCAGCAAATGTTGAGGCTGAATCTCATTTTCTGTCTTTGACTTTGGAAATTATATTTGGGGTAATGCTAATGTGAAAACTGAGTGTATTAAAACAAAGTACAACAATAACATGGGGTATCTCTAACAGCTTACAACAAACATCCTCCTTCCTTCCCTCCCTCCTTCCTTCCTTCCTTCGTTCCTTCCTACCTTCCTTCCTCCTTCCTCCCTCCTTCCCTTTCCCTTCCTCTTTCCTTCCCTCCCTCTTTCCCTCCCTCCTTCCCTCTCAAACACACCCTAAAGAGCACAAGATCCATGAGAATTTAAAAATAGCCTAACATGGATTTCAAGTAGAGTAAACTAAATGAGTCCAATTTTCTATGCCTTTCATTTTAAATTATGCGCTAAATGTCTAGAAGCATGAGATGTAAGTGAGGAGGATGGGACATTTAAAATCTAATTTCAAAAATTGGGTCCTAAGGCAGAACAGTGAAAACGCATTTACACATATAATTGTGCCTGCAAATCAATACTGGCAGAATGAGTGCCCCTTTGGCTGGTGAGATCGCCTGGCCTGGGTTCACCAAGCCCCAGGAAGCCAGTTCACTGGTTTGGTGGGAAGGCACTGAGCCCCTGCTAGGTGCCAGCTGGTGCGCGCTCGGTGCTGGAGTAGTTCGCATGCTCCAGCCCATGGCTTCAAGAACCTTGTGAACTAGCGAGGGAATGGCAGGGGTAAGGGTGACTTCACCACACACTGCGGGAGGGCACAGAGGCCAAGACAGAAGAGCTAGTGAGCACAGGCGCTTCCCATGGTGGAGATGGGTGGAAGTCCAGGGGTGTCATGGGAGAGGAGAACAGCAAAGCTGAAATCCAAGCGCTGTGCTAGGAACAGAGCAGGCAGCAAAGCAGAGCGACCAGGGGCGAGGACCCACTGCGCTGGCTTGGAAGTAAAGGGAGAAAGGGCGCATTAGGGAAACTGAACGTTCAAGTTGGCTGAAGATTAATGCACAAGGAAGGAGGGAGGGGGTGACAGGTGTGGTGAGAAAGGAGGGTGGAGAGAGGAAGCAGAGATGTGTCTGGAAGGGCCTCATAAGTCCCTGTGGAAATATAGGCTTCATCCTACAAAGGGGAGCCATTCAGGGTTCTACAGAGGAACGTGATGTGGTGGGTTCCTTGTCCATGAGAACAATGTCCCTGCAGCTACACTGCAGAATGGGTTGTGGGGGAGAGGGCTACACATAAGAGGGTCTCTTATATGCTGGTGCTATAATGCAGGAGGACTGGACTCAGAATGCATTCATGGGCTGGACAAGGTGCATTGATCTAAAAGACAGTAGGGAAATAAAATTAACACAAATTAGCTTTAGGTTGAATTCATTCATTCACTTATTCACTCATTCGGCAACTACATATCAAGCAACTTCTATGGGCTGGGCACTAGTCTAGAAGCTAGAAATGCAACAGTGGAAACAAGAGTGTTAAATAAGTGGGTATTTGTACAACTGCTCAGAGAGGTGACGTTTGGAAACCGCTGTGTTACTGCTTGTTAAATAGAGTGAATACAATAAAACATGGAGCCCATGTTCCAAGCGAGGGGAGAGAGCAGCAAAGAAGTGAGTATAATACACTATAAAAAGAGAATGTGGGGGTGCCTGGGCATCACAGTCAGCTAGGCATCTGACTCTTGGTTTCCACTCAGGTTGTGATCTCAGGGTCATGAGATCAAGCCCCACATCAGCGTGGAGTCTGCTTGGGACTGTCTCTCTCCCTCTGCCTCTCCCCCCACTCTTTCTCTCTCTCTCTCAAATAAATACATCTTTAAAAAAAGAAGACAACGTGTGTATTGGGGGAGGGCTGCCATCTTAAACACAGTGATCAGGGGAACCCTCCTTGAGACAGTTCAGCAAGGACCCATTGGAGGTGAGACCACACAAGCAGTAAAACAAAGAGAAAGAATCCAGCCTAATGCCAGGTCTCCAGGTTGGTGGACTGGCAATGGAGAACACTGGAGAAAGGAAAGAAGGATTTGGAAGGAAGAAAATTAGTTCACTTTCTAACAGGTAGGGTTGGACATGTCTTTAAGAGATCCAAGCAGAGCTGCCCAACACAAGGTGGTGGTGAGGGGAAGGACTTCAGCATGGTGGAGAACAGGGAGCCACTGTCCTTTACATGGTGAATTAAAGCTGTGAGAGTAGATAAGACCATTCAGGATCCATGGACTTCTTTCCTACACTGCTACAACAAATTGCTACAAAGGTAGCAGCTGAAAGCAACACGAATGTATTATCTCACAGTTCTGTAGCCAGAAAGTCTAGCACAGCATGGCTCAGCTGGTTCTCTTCTCAGAGCCTCACAGGATGAAATCAAAGTTGTCGGTAGAATCCAGATCTGTGGGACTCAGGTCCCCACTTCCTTGCTGGCTGTCAGCCAGGAGTGATTCTCAGCTCCTAGAGGTTGCCCACATTCCCCAGCTGCTGGCTCTCTCCCTCCATCCTCAAAGCCAGGAGTCATTCTGCTTTTCAAATCTCTTGGGATTAGTTTGGGCCCTCCTTTTTAATCCTGGATGTTCTCCCCATCTCAAGATTCTTAACCTTAGTCACATCTGCAAAGTCCCTTTGGCCATGAACATCACATATCCACCGGTTCTGGGGATGAGGGCATGAACATCTTGAAGGCCATTACTCTACCTAACATACTAGCCATGGAGCATGAGAAGAAAAGGTGGCTGGGGATAGAATTCCAAGGAACAAAACCTTAGAAAGATGGGCAGAGAAGGAGGAGCTGGCAAAGGTAACAGCGGAGTGGTGGGAGGAGCGGGAACCCAGAAGGGTAGGGTCTATAGAAGCCAATGGAAAGTACAATGTTTCCAAAGTGGTCTGCAGGAGTCGACACTGCCAAAAGGGCTAGAAAAAAATCAGTGGGCTTTGCAATGAAAGGGTTATTAGTGATCTACAACTGCCTTCACACACACACACACACACACACACACACACACACACACACACACACTCACTCACCAACCACAGCCTGAACATCCCAGGACCGGCCGGCAGAGCTGCAGGGGGGAGCCCAAGAAGGTTTCCATGTTGTTCCACTGGCCGGCTGCCAGGACCTCATCAGTCAAATAGACATGAGCCTGGTTCTGAAATCATCAGCCTGACTTTCATCCCACATGCACATTCTCCCTCCCGTGGAACAAAATGAGAGCTCCATGTGTGCAGGAGGCAGAAAATGGAGCCCCCTTCCCCACACATCTGTGGAGACTGATCCCCCTGATAGGTGGAGGCACTAAATGCCGACAGAAAATCTATTCTCCAATCCCCATAGTTTCCTGGTATTTGTTTTAAGTATTTAAAATGCATTAGGCTTGACACTAAAGTGGTTAATAAGTTAATGTCCTAGATATTTAGGACGAGGTAGGTATAAAATTATTGGCTTAAAATGATCCCAGTGAAACCATTTCTTCTGACAAGATCATAAAATGCACTTTCCCAGTGAGTCATATATAACTGGCTCACGTCTATAATAAAATGGGGATTCAGGTTTAATGGAAGGCAGAACCTGCTCGGCCGTGGATTAAAGGGTAATTTTCATCTCACGTGGCCGCGCCGTTGAGGGATCACGGTATCCTCTTCCTGATACTCTCTCCGTCATCCGCCTCAGAGATAAGTGAGCAGCCTCTCATCACAGGCCATGTTATAAATATGTGAGTTGGATGGCGACCCCTCTGACCAAAATGGAAAAGAAAGAAATGGGAAGGCTAAGCTTTATATTTGATTTTACAGATAACCTCAGGAAGGCCCTGTTACCACCTCGGAATCCCATTAGGCTTTTAACAGGGAGTTAGTTTTAAGGGATTGTGAAAATAGATTTGTTTTGTTTAAATATCAGAACTGTGGGTGGAACTCCTGTCAGCTTGCTCTCCAGGACAGGTGTGGAAATCCAGAGCCATAAAGGCGGGCGGCCTTGGTCTCCGGTACAAATACAGCTGCCAATATTTTGAGACAGGTTTTGTCAGCCTTTGTGTGATTCCAGGACTTGGGGTTTTCTCGACTGTACCATGTGCACTGTGCAAGTCTTTCTGTCAACTGCCTTCCACCAGTGAAAACAGGAGAAAATCCCTGAAAATGAAAAATGCAATGCTGTCCTCTCACTGATGTCTGTGGCACTGTGGGAAGGGATACAGGGACAAGACTGACCCCACAGAGTCTCATTTGGTCCAGGGGGCCCAGAAATGTGTCCCTGGACTCCTGGGCAGAACGAGTAGCTTGCCCTTGGGTGGTGTCCCCACCTCTACTCTCTCTCCGCGGGGGACCGGCGACAGCCTAAGTATCTACTGCAGAGCTGAACAGCTGGAACTGGGGCTGGGTGGGGCTGGACTCCGGGCAAACACAGGCAGGAAGGGGGAAAGCAGCTAGTCTGTGCGGTGGGAGTGGAGCAGACGGGGGCTGGGCTGGGAGCCCGAGGTGATACTAGCAGCTTCCATACATGTAACTGGGGGTGCACTATGTGATTACACAATACTGGAAAATTATACTTCATTATGTATTATATTATTATTATATATTATTTCATTAAGTGTTGTGCATTGTACACTCGTAATACACTCAAACACACTCAAATTAGTGAGCAGACCCATATATATACACATATATATGACATATATATATAAATATATATATATATATAACATTGTATACTGCATTTTATGAGCAATTTAAGAGATGTCCAAGGGCAATTTTAAATAAGCTTAATTTTCGCCTTAAACTTCACCTTTAGAGCCCAGCGCCTACATCAGGTAAAAGTCCCTCTACCTGCTGAACTGGTTCTCTGCGGCTGCCCTGTTAACACTGGGATTATACGGGGATGCAAGTTGTTTGAAAGGTGTTTTCATGACTTTCTTCATAAAGGCTGTATACTCATTCTGTCCTCTGAAATCGGCTACTGTTGAGCAATCCTATGTTGCATGTAAGGAACAATATGTGCATTTTTGAGACATTCCCAACCTTCATCTAAACTTTCCTGCTTTAGAAAATTCAGGATCTGAATTTTGAGAACCACTTTAATAAAATTTAGTGCTTCCCCCTTCCTTTTGTGGATTCATTTCCTTTGTGTTCATGAGGTTGTTAAAAAAAAAAAACTGTGTTAAAAAAGAGGGGGGCCCCACCCAGCATTGTTCCCAAGTGGCATGGCTTCCCCTGGTCGATGCCACTAGCATTCTAAACACTCGGGATGTGCTACGGTCCCCTGAGGCAAGGCTCAGCACTCCCCAGAAAGTCCACAGCACATACTGGATCTTCCTGCTGTGTTAAGATGTCCTGAACTCTCTTTAACACAATCCTCCTTGTCCCATCTTGGCGAGAGCTCCCTCTGCATGTGAGCACACAAGGGCTGTGTCACTTATCTCTCTGGCTCAGACCCAACCACAAGTTAATCCCTGCGGGCTCTTCAAACGAGAGCAGGAGCCTTCAAGATAAACGTCTTCCTCGGGATTCACCAAACCTCTCTCTAAATCAACTCCGGTGAACGCAGCACATCTCGGAGTAAGTTCTGCACCTCCGATGGGGGAGGCCCGGGGACCGCCTTCACTGCCAGGAAGATCACCCGCTTAGAAGTGGAAGTCAAGCTTCAGTTATGAACTTGAACAATTTCCCACCTGATCCAGCACGACACATCTTCTGTAATTTCATCAAACAGGTCATTCACCTAATGATTGATTTAGCAGCTTTTCATTCAATTGGGTTACAATACATAAAATGCACATCTTCCAGCTAAAAGCTGTGTACATGTAAGAAAAATCAACACTAAAAAATTTGATCTTATACATTTAATATTTCTACGGGGATGTGTGTTCAATCATTCTGTTTTTCTTTCATTTATCTGTGCTATGTGGTGCCCACTGAAACTCAGCACAAACATGCTAAGCACATGGGGCGCCTGGGTGGCACAGCGGTTAAGCTTCTGCCTTCGGCTCAGGGCGTGATCCTGGCGTTATGGGATCGAGCCCCATCAGGCTCCTCTGCTATGAGCCTGCTTCTTCCTCTCCCACTCCCCCTGCTTGTGTTCCCTCTCTTCGCTGGCTGTCTCTATCTCTGTCGAATAAATAAATAAAATCTTTAAAAAAAAAAAAAAACATGCTAAGCGCAACCGTGCCTGACTGCGAGGATAAGAAGACCCCGTCTCCACTGGCACAGCCTGCAGGCGAGGGGTATACACGCATGCTGAAAACCACTCACAGAAGGCATAACCCTGAGTGGCTAGACTGCCGCCACATTTTAAAGTAGTGTATTTTACTCTTTAAGCAAGCAACGTAGAATTGGAGGCTAGGTCAAGGAGAGGAAGAGAACGGAGACAGAAATCGTGCTCCTCCTTTCTCTCTCCTTCTCCCATTTGCTTTGCGGTCTCTTTCCTCCATCTTTCCTTTCAGAGGTACCATGGAATAAACCTTAGCCACATTGACGGTTGACAGGGCAGGTTGACCTTGGCTTCCCTGCCTTCTGCCTCCTTGTCTGGTGTCATTTCCAACCACTGGAGCTTTGTGGGGTCTGGGCTATGGGGTGGCTCTTCCAAGTGGTGCATATCCCATGGAAGGTTCTCTGTGACCCACATTCACTCAGATTTTGAGAAGGTGGGAGGCTGGGCCAAGGAGGCTGGCCATTGAGGGAACTGCTGGATTTTGTCCCCAGCTTTTGGGTTGTAACTATATCCCTAATTTATGACACTAAGTCTTCTCACTGTCTTGGTCTGCTTGAGTCACTGTAACATTGCCAAGATACCAGGCAATGTCACAAAACTAGGAATAAGAATGAATGTTTTAAGAAGATGTAGCTGGTATGCCATAGTCAAAACCACAGACCCAGAATTGTGTGAGAGATGGCAATAAGTGGCTGGGTGATTTATTTTGTGCAGGATCATTTTTAAGATCATTACTACAGCTACTTACTTGTGTTTGCTTTCAAAGCAAGAACCCAAAGCTCTCCTTATAACTGAAAGATAGTAGAGGATAAATGGTTAAGAGTAAGCTAAGATTCAGGCTAACCTAGGAGAGCTCTGCAACTTAGCAGCTCAGTCAACTTGGGCAAGCTAATTAGTGTCTCTACACATCATTTCCTCACCTGACAATTGGGACAATACTTTACTTCCCTCCTAACATGGCCATAAGGAATCAAGGAAATAATGGATACTCAATAACTCTCAACTTTTATCTTTTCCTGCTTTTGCTATCATCATCAGTTTCACCATCAACATCATGATGGTGCTGTCGGGGTGGCACAGGGACGTTCCCTTCCATTTCACATATCATTACTTTTGCTTTTGCTTCTTTTCCAGTTTTATCAAGAAACCATTGACATACATCCTTGTGTAAGTGTAAGGCATACAGCATGGTGGTTTGATTTACATATGTTGTAAAATGATGACCACAGTCTGTTTAGATAACAACCAACATCTCCTGTAGGTACAATTTTTTAAAAAGAAAAAAAAATTCTGCTTGTGATGAGAACTCTTAGGATCTACTCTCTTAACAATTTTACTACACATCACACGGTGGTGTGTTCTGCAGTCATCATGGGGCACATTATAGCCCTAGTGTTTATCTTTACAACTGGAAGTGTGCCCCTTGACTCCCTTCCTCCAATTTCCCCACCCCTCACCCTCCTACCTCTGCTAACCACAAACCTGATCTCTTTTTCTATGAGTTTAAGGTCATTTTTTAAAATTAGATTCCACATAATAAGTGAGATTATACAATATTTGTCTTTCTCTGTCTGACTTACTTCACTTAGCATAATGCCCTCAAGGTCCACCCATGTTGTCACAAATGGTAGAATTTCTTCATTTTTTCTGGTTGAATACTATTCCCATGTGCGAAGTGAAATAACTTCTTTATTTATTCAACCATTGATGGACACTTAGGTTGTTTCCATTTCTCGGCTATTGTAAATAATGCTGACGTGAACAAGGGGGTGGGAGTGGGGGTACAAATATCTTTTCATGTTAGTGTTTTCATTTCTTTTGGATGTATCCCTAAAAGTGGAATTACTGGATCATATGGTATTGTTATTTTTGATTTTTCAAGGAGCCTCCATACTGTTTCCCACAGCAGCTACACCAATTTACATTCCCACCAGCTGTTCTCTTTTCTCCACATCCTCACCAGCATTTGAGATCTCTTATCTTTTTGATATGGCCATTCTGACAAGGCATAAGGTGATATCTCATTGTACTTTTAATATGCATTTCCCTAATGACTAATAATGTTGAGCATCTTTTCATGTACCAGTTGGCCATTCATATGTCTTTTTTGGAAAAATGTCTACTTAGGTCCTTCACTCATCTTTAAGTTGGATTATTTGCTTTTTTGCTATTGAATTTTATGACTTCTTCATGTATTATGGATATTAACCCCTTATCAGATATGCGGTTTGCAAATATTTTCTCCCACTTTCTGGAGTGTCTTTTCTTTCTTTTTTTCATTTTGTTTTTTTTTTTTTTTCTGTGCAGAAGCCTTTTAGTTTGATGTAGTTCCACTTGCCTACTTTTAATTTTGTTGCTAGTGCTTTAAACGTGGCTTCTTAAAAATCATTACCAAGACCCATGTCAAGGAGCTTTATGCCTACACTTTCTTCTAGGAGTTTCATGGTGTTAGTTCTTACATTTAGGTCTTTGACTCAGTTTGAGTTAATTTTTAGGAGTGGTGTCAGATAGAGATCAAGTTTCATTCTTTTACATGTGAATAGCCAGTTTTCCCAGTACTGTTTATTGAAGAGACTGTCTTTTCCCCATGGAGTATTCCTTTTTTTTTTTAATAATAATTTTTTATTATGTTATCTTAGTCACCATACAGTATATCCTTAGTTTTTGATGTAGTGTTCCATGATTCATTAGCTGCGTATAACACCCAGAGCACCATGCAATACGTGTCCTTCTTAATACCTATCACCAGCCTATCCCAATCCCCCACCCCCCTCCCCTCTGAAGCCTTCAGTTTGTTTCCCAAAGTCCACTTGTCAAATATTAGTTAACATATAAGCTTGGCTTTATTTCTGGGCTCTCTATTCTATTCCACTGTTTATCTATCTGTTTTTATGCCTGTACCATACTGTTTTAATTGTTATAATTTCATAGCATAGCTTGAAATCAGCTATTGTGATGTCTCCTGGTCTGTTCTTCTTTCTCAGGATTTCTTTAGCTATTCAGGGTCTTTTGAGATTCCACATAAATTATAGGAGTCAAATATATATATATATATATTTGCCAGAGGCCTTGATAGAATTGCATTGAATCTATAGTTGGCTTTTAGTAGTACTGACATTTTAACAATATTAATTCTTCCAATCCATGAACACAGGATATATTTCCATTTATTTAGATCTTCACTGATTTCTTTCATCAATGTCTCATAGTTCTCAGAATAGAGATCTTTTACCTCCTTGGTTACCTAAGTATTTTAGTTGTTCTAATGCTATTGTAAATGAGATCAATTTTTATCTCTTTTTCAGAAAATTCATTGCTAGTGTATAGAAATGCTCCTGATTTTGTGTGTTAATTTTGTATTCTTCAACTTGACCGAATTAATTGATCAGTTCTTTTTTTTTTTTAAAGATTTTATTTATTTGACAGAGAAACAGCCAGTGAGAGAGGGAACACAAGCAGGGGGAGTGGTAGAGGAAGAAGCAGGCTCCCAGCGGAGGAGTCTGATGTGGGGCTCGATCCCAGATTGCCGGGATCACGCCCTGAGCCAAAGGCAGACGCTTAATGACTGCGCTACCCAGGTGCCCCTAATTGATTAGTTCTAATGATGTTTTGGTTGAGTCCTCAAAGTATTTTGTATATAAAAATCATGTCATCTGCAAATAGAGAAAATTTTACTTCTTCCTTCCCAATTCTGATGCCTTTTATCCCTTTTTCTCACCTGATTGCTCTAGCTAGAAATTCCAGCACTATTTTCAATAGGAGTGGTAACAGTGGGCACCCCTGTCATATTCTTGATCTTACAGAAAAAGTTTTCTATGTTTCACCATTGAGTATAATGTTGGCTATGGGCTTGTCATATATAACCTTCATTACATTGAGATATATTTCTACTTTGCCTAATTTGTTAAGAGTTTTTATGGTGAATGGTTGTTGAATTTTATCGACTGCTTTGTCTGTGTCTACTGAGATGATCATATGATTCTTTTCTTTCATTCTATTAATATGCTGTAACACACTGATTTGCATATGTTGAACCACCATTGCATCCCAGGTATAAATCCCACTTGATGCCCTGCTGAATTCAGTTTGCTAGAATTTTGTTGAGAAGGGTTTTTCTAATAAGAGTATAAATGGAGCTTAATTTATAGAGCAGCTTTGCAACTTGATCGGTGCTCTCCAGGGTTGAGAATCAGAAGCATAATAGGATTTCTCAGAAGTTGTGAGAACAGAAATTTTGAATTGTAGTATATTAAAGCCAAATAAATGTTCAATACATCCAGTAGAAATAAATTATTCTTCATTTCAGAATTATTTCTAGCCTTAGTCATCCATTGGGCTTAGAATACTGAATAGGCATGACACTGGCTCCTGGAGAGGGATAGGGCACAATAGAAAGAAGGCTGCTGCATGTTCCACAATTTGAAAAGCACTGTGCACATGAACTATAATGGGAGTGGTGTCCCTGGATTTGGTAGTGCCATTGAGGTTCAGAGAAAGAGCATAGTCTTTGAAGTCAGATAAAATGGGATTCGAGTCAAGCCCTAAATATGAATACAGGCATGTTACCACACTTCAGATCCACTTCCTAACATGTAAAGTGAGAAAAATTATTCCTATATGTTAGGTTGCGTGAGAATTAGAAATAATAAATACATAGAGCACAGTATGTGTTCAACAGGTGTTCAATACAGAGCAACTATTAATATTAGCATAACTAATCACTTCTATCATTCTTTAGTTCTAATGTTAAATGTGGGACAACATCAGTCTTAGTCTAGATCAATAGTTTACAAGTATTTTTAAATAATGGTATTTCCTGTAAGCATCTTTCCTCTTACCATTTAATTAGATGGTCCTGCCCAATCGTACAGTACTCAGAGAAGACAAGAGGCTCAATGTCATTTGGTAGTCTGGTACATTCCCAGGTTGGGATACCACTCTGCAAAACTCCAAGGGCACTATTCTCATGGAATGCCAGGCCCTGCCACTACCACTGTTAATAGGCACTGTGCTTGTAATTTAAGACATTGCCACCACGTGTCAGTGCTGAGCAATAATCACAGGGTACAGGTAAACTGGATCTCCACAGCCAAAAGCAATAGATAATCCAGGTCAGTGCTGATACTGAGCCATATGCCAGGTAGGTTAATCATGAGTCAGTACAGTATAGATATCCTATTGCTCTGGAAATACTTCTTAGCAGGCTTTGGTTCATTCATTCACCTACTCATTCACTTACTGAATCAACAAATATTTACCAACCCTGCCAGGAACTTCTGAGTCAAGTTAAAGTTTTGTAAGCAAACTTTCTCCTGGTTGCTATGTCATAAGCAAGCCCCCAAGGCATCTTCTGTAATCTGCACCCCAACAACAATGCATCAGAACAGAGAGGAGTTGTTCAGACTCATTCACTGCTCCATCTGACCCAAAGATGAGTCATCTTGAGGAACCTAGGCTGGTTTTGGCTTCTCGCATGTGATGGACCACCAGGAAATCAGGACTACCTTAAAGCAGGCAGGGATTGTCTGGCTCTACTCTGGAGAACTGACAACTACCTTAACCTAGGGATCCTTCCAGAATAAAACATGAGCCCAGGACTCAGGGAAAGTAAATCTCTGAGGCATAGCCTCATTTGGGAACCAATATCAGAAGAGGACCCAGAGCAGATAACTAAAGGGGAAGCAATTTCCCAGCCCTGAGTTTATCAAGTGAGGGACAGAAGGGTGATGGCTGGCTACTCAAACCACATGTAGGGAACTAATAGTAAATCTGAGTGACGGCTGGGTTTCTGGACTTCTGCCCAGAATTCTGCTCACCACTGGACCCCTGAAACCAGACTTGTATCTGGCTTGTGATCTCCTACATTTAGTTCCCAAGCCATCAGCACTACACATGACGTCATTCTGTTCTCCTTCTGCCAAACAGCCGCAAGTGAGTTTCCGTGTCCCCTTGGTGCCCGCCTGTGTTGGTGGGTGCCTTCTATTTCAGCACCTGAAACATGCATTTCCCTAGGGATATGATGTTATAAACAGTGGTTACGACCTCAGATGAGCCACCAAAACTTGTTCAAGGCTGAGCGGGTCACACGGGGCAGTGGCTCCAAGCATCGCTCTGGTGCCTCACTTTGTGGCTCTGGGACTCTGGGCAGCAGACAACCTCATGCCACTGTGGCGAAGATCACATGTGTTTACATGTGCAAATCACTTAGAGCTGTGCTTGGCACACACACACACTCAGTGTCAGAGAGAAAGCCCAGGAGGAGCTGCCAGAAGTACATGACCCGCCCTGGGTTCCCTGTAAACTTGAACCTTAAGCTGCCACTGAACTCCTCTGGCTTCACATTTCTTATATGCAAGTCAGAATGGTTAAATTACATGATCTCTGAGGTCCTTCCAATTCAAAAACCAAAGAAAAATAATATTGGGATCGTTTTATCAATGTGTTTTCTGAAATTCCCTATTTAAAAAAAATTATTTTCTTTTCACTTTCTTGTCAGTGATGTTGATAGTGAGAACCTGGCTTGTAACAAGTCCGGAGGCTTCGAGGCACCCTCTCACTCCAGGCTTGATGCCCAGAGCCCACAGTGGCCCACGGGCCCCTCTGTCCCCCAGACTCCTGGCACCATAGTGGCAGTCAGGTCTGAGCAGCCGCTGCCCCCCTCCCGCACTTGTCCAAAGCCCTTTAAATTACAAAACCAGAGGAAAACCCGAAGTAGTTCTTCAAAAAAAAAAAATGGTGGAGCACCCTCATTTAGAACAACTTTGTCTCACCAGTTTCAAGAGAAAACCAGCCTTACCCTTCATTGTTTCTTTCTTCCCATCTGGGTCTTAAGCCTCTAAAAGCCCCTCTTCTGCCCCCCAAACTCCTTGAGCCACACTGGGCTTCATGAGCCAGCTCGGCTACAGAATGGTCTGCAAACACATATCTGTTTGCTTGTCCTGAGCAACTTCCCTGTCCTGCACCCTGAGAAAGGCTGACGACGTGTGCCTTTGGAGAGCGGGCCTGTCTTTGCTTGAAGCCGATGCTGTGCTCCCTGGCAGCGCACTGCCACGGGGGCTCATTAAGCCTGGGAAAAATAACAACACAGCAGCAGACTAACAGACGACAGCATGAATGATTTAAGCCATTTTCGAAGTCTCAGGGTTAAAAATACCTTCTCTTGGCTGTGAGATTTTGTATTGTGATCAAGACTACTTGGGGACAGGATTTCCATACTTTGTCAGGACGGGGGGAGGCAAGCAAGAGAGGAAGGATGAAGAGAACAATAATGTTACTCGAGGCTGGCTCTGTGAAAGACTAGCCCGTCGCAAACAGGAGGACACAGACTTCCACGCTTCAGAAACAAAGAGTCATCCCCAAATGCCACTGTCCTTTACGCAACACCATGTACATACTTCAGCTGTATCCTGAGAAGTTTTGTGCAACCATATCATCCCTACCTTTGCTTATACCTGCTTCTCTAGTTTTAATATCCTAAGAGCAGGCATCTTCACTTAAGAGGTGCTTTCCCTAACTTAAATGAATAATTGCAAGAATGGAATGTTAGAAAGGTGGTAGAATAAATCTCCTCTCAAGGGAAAAAATAAGTTCCCTAACGCTGAGCCCATGCTCCCGTGCAGGGTGGCTTGGTTACAGACCCACGAGAGAATGACTGAAGGGATTTCCCAGGTCTGAGTAGGCAATGTGGGTCCCAGCATGGGGCTGTGAAGGATGGAGTGGCCTGGAAGGGGCGGGAAGTACACCCTCAGATTTCAGTGAGACTATGATGGGGGATCCAGCCAGCTGCAGGCACTGGAGGAACTTGAGTCTGCTCAACAGAGCTCATTACCAAAGGCGTCCAGCATTTGGAAACCAGCTCCTGGACTACTTGTCCGTCCTCTCTGTTCCTACAGAAATCCACCTACATAGTTGTCATCACATTTTACGGGGGCTATCCACTTATGTGTATGTCCTCTCCATCACTTACCTCCTTTGAGTCCTAAACGTTTGGCACAGTTCTTGGCCCGGAATGGTTCCCCATGAGTGGAGCACGAGGAAGGGCAAGCTGGGAGCAGGGAATTTTGGCAATGCATGCAAATGGGTGGGGAGTTTCCAGGAAGCCTGGCTCCCACAAAGAGCCAGAACTATAAGACAGAGGATAGTGATAGAGTGAGACTGATAAAGCTTTCCTAATTCTTGGGACACCAGACAGGTTACCAAGACAGGATTCAATACCCAGAACATGATAAGGTCCCAACTACCTCAAATACCATGGGTAGAAAATAGGTCTTAGGAAGTTGAAGTATCAGATTATATCAATATCTATCTATCTATCTATCTATCTATCTATCTATCTATNATATATATATATGTGTATATAGATATATATGTGTGTATATAGATATATATATATGTGTATATATATATATATATCAATGGCAGATATATCAATAGAGAAATGACCTGATCAGCATGAGTTTAAATGTTCCTAACCTAGAAGCGTGCATATATGCCTCGTGCTTTGGGTCAAGTACTGGTCTTGGACTTACAGGCCAGTAAAGAGCTATCAATGGAGATCATGTGGCCCCAGCTGTAGCAGGGGCACATCCAGGCAGGGAATAAGAATACCGAATTTTTCCCTCCTCTCTGTCCCAAAGAACAGGGGATTCTCCTTCGTAGCTGGAGACCATCAGGTTGGAAGGACAATCAGTAAGCTACCACCATCCCCAAAGGCTTTGTGATTCGGTTACAGGAACACACTGCAATAAAGACATTTGCCATTAATGTTATTGGGAAAAACCATGGCCTTTAAAAACTTATTGTTGGACTATCTGGAATTCTAAGTAAAAATTCCAGGAAACCAATGGGCTTCTGAGAAAACTACATGAAGCAATGAAGACAATGTATCATCCCCTTGGGAAAGCCTCATTCCTCAAAGCTGGCCTTCCTTAAAGGAGGTCACGAAAAGAGCATGAGAACTGAATTCACATCTGAACCCCCTCTCCATCAGGCTTTCAGTCCTTAGATTTAGTGGAGGATAAATCTCTGCCCTTGCCTTGAAATCCAAAGAGTTTCCTTTCCCTTTTGTTCCCCTTGGCTTTTCTCCTACTGTGTGTAAGATGGTCTCACTCCCTCAGCTCTCTGTTCGGCCTGATCTCTGAACATTCAGACTCAAAGGTAGCCACTGAAACCGGGTCAGGTGCAGATATGAGAGCCTGAGACTAATCACCAAGCTTAGAAAAATTGTGAGTCGCAACAGCGAACTCTCCAGATCCAGCCACTCCGCGCCATGAGCACAGAAGCTGCTAGAACCAAGGAGCGCGTGGTGAAGAGGCGGAGACGCACTTCCGGGAAGAGCCCTGACCCCTGCCATACCAGATGCTGTACTGCTTGATCTGGCATTCTGAATTTGACTATCCTGAGTTCTGTATTCTAGACTTCACATAGACAACACACTAGTGCTTTCTATGCACACCTTCTTTTCACGTGGGCTGGGATTGTAGAGACGTTCTACTGAAGCTAGAGTTGTTAATTCGCTCATCCGTAAATAAACACGTCCTGTTCTCCTAAGTCTGTGCACAAACAGGGTTTGTAGAAGAGCTTTTACACTCAGTAAGTCAACGGACAAGCACAACCCAGGACTGGGAATGTTCTTGGAAGTGGAATAGCGGGTTCTCTGCAGGAACACGCAGTGCTAGTGTTGCTAGTCACTGCAGTGGCAGCTGGCACAGCCCGTCGTCGCCAAGGGCTTCTTAGGGGTCAGGTATTGTCTTAGCTTCCTGAGGCTGCTGTGACAATGTACCACAAGGGTCACTGAAAACAACAGAAATTTCTTGTCTCACAGTCCCAGCAGCCAGAAGTACAAACTCATGATGTGGTAAGGTGGGTTCTTTCTGGAGGCTCTCAGGGAGAACCTGTTCCCAGCCACTCTCCTTGTCTCTGGTGGTTGCCAGCAACCCTTGCTTTGCAAATGCTTCACACCAATCGCTGCCTTCCCCTCTGGGTGTCTCTCGGCCTCATGCCTCCCTCTCCTTTCTCTTAAAAGAATGCCAGTCACTGAATCATTCAGGGTCTCCCCTAAACACAGGATGATCTCATCTCAAGATACCTAAAGTAATTACGTCTCAAAGACCCAGTTTCCAAATAAGTTCACACTCACAGGTGCCAGGGATTAAAACTTGGAAATACCTTTGCCGGAGGTGGGGCAATTTACCTGTTAACGGTGTAATAGGAGGCACTTCGCATGTGTTATCTTACCGATGGAAGAAACTTTTGAGGTCGTCTTGTCCCATGACCTGTGAACATTCTCAGCCATTCAGTGGCAGCTGAACATCAGCCATTCAGTAGCAGCTTGGCCAGCTCCTGAGCAAGGGAACTCCCAACTCTCTGACAGAAGCCATGCCAGCTTCAGACCGCTTTAGTGCTCTAAAGATCTTCCCAGACATGCAGCCTCACAGTGAGTTACTAATTCTATTATCCCCATCTGTTAGATAAGAAACTGAGGCCAGAGCAGCATGTGACCTGGTTAAGGTCATGCAAAGAGTGAGCTGGGATCTAGGCCCCACACATTCTTACCTGCACACCATTCCAATCCTGCAGGGAGGCTACAGGGGGGCAGGCAAAGCTTCCAGATGAGTTCACCATAGAGATGAAGCTTGAAGTCCAGAATAACCTTGCCATATACAATGCCATCCCAACCTCACCTTCTCCACAAGACAAATGTTGAACTGACTGGTACCAGCCCAATAATCACAGCAAAAGAAACATTTAAAAAACAAAACAGAACAAAAAATGCTGTTGCAAATGTTGTTATATCCACAGAACCGTTGCTTTTTTCTTCTGCTTGGCCGTGAACACCCTCACACGCACACCCCATAAGGAAAATGAGGATTCCCAATTTCCCCCCTTCTCTTGTCCCCTCGGATGGTTCACATTATTATCCTCATGTCACCTCCACAGATATATTCACAACCCCCCACACACTCTGCTGCACATCACACAAATGTTTCCATCGATTTCCCAGGAGAAATATTTTTGTCCCAGAACTACGGTGCTCACGTGCACCATCTCTGACAAGAATACCCCCTACCCTTTCAGCTCCCACATGTGAACAAACACGCAGCCTCGCTTGTATGCACAGCTGTGTGTGCTCTGCTGTGAAGGGTCCGGGCACGCCACGTGTGGGCTGTCCTCCCAGGGACAGACAGCCCATGAGGGAGCTAGGGGCCTTCCCTCTGTTTCTTCTGGTGCTTTCCTTTGATTGATTGCCGCCCTTACCCCCCCGGGGGAAAAAGTCCATCTTTGTCACCATATGTGTATTTATATGACAAGCTCCTTAAATTCTGTGATTGAATTGTTATCGAGCTTTCGAGAAAATAGAGTGAAATAAGCTCATAATACAGGAGAGAATAGGTAAAGGGACACGGGCAGCACTTGTCCAATGACTACCAGTGAATGCCCCAATCTAGAACTTCGGAAACCAAACACATATCGCCTAAGAGCCCATCAGGCCTCCTCCCATGGGAACGGTGCTCTCGGTGCAAAGACAAAGCTACACAGAAGCAGAATTCTCATTTCCAGCTCCCGGGCCGCTCCAGTTTTCACCCTCTGACACCCTATCTGAGGTCATAGGAAGACCTTGTAAGCCAGAGCTAACTGCCAACATCCTTTCTGCACCGATGTGGCGCTGGAAATACGTCCTGACCCAACCCACACCCCCACAGAGATGCTTTCTTGGGTGCACGCCCAAGAACCAGCCTGAACGGGCACTCCGCAGGGGGAGTCTGAAAGGGTGCGGGGTGTGGGTGCAAAGTCTGTCTGTGAAGGCAAACGTACCAGGTGAGGTGATGTCTGTCTACAGTAGTCACTGCCTAAAGGCTCCTTTCAAGGCCCCAAAGCAAAACACTGCAGGAGGAAAGAAAGATGAGGCAAATTTTTCAATCAGAAGTTTGAACTGCCAACACCTTCGAACACCTGGTGCCGGGGTGAGACAGAAGCAGGGGCCCCGGGCAGCCACGGCACAGGAGCGCTACGTGGTAACCCGTGGACTTCTTACTGAGGCAGTGTAGGTAGATTAATACCATTTTGGCTTTTGTAAAATTTATATATATATATATATATATATATATGGCATTTCCTCAAGTTGGGTATTGGGTCTTCAGTCCTGAGTGCTACTCAGATGATGTTTTACAAGCTGGATTTTCTGAGTAGGCTGGAATCATTGAAGGTGTTCTGGAAAAAGCATCCCACCTGAGGGCTGGGCTCAAGGGGCTAGAAAGGCATCTCTGCAAAAATTCTGAAGGGAGGGACCTCCAGGGTTGTCGTAGCTGATCTGGTGTCCCCTCCTGCCTCAGTTCCCCACACACACATCACTTCTAGACCCTGTGTTCCTTCCAGAAGCATCATCCTAAAGGCTGATGTGTGGCTGAGTGTCAGGAGGGCTATTCACTCTGGAATCAGGATGTCCTGACACCAATCCCAGCTCCACCACTCACTAGACTCACTTTTGGGTAAACTAAGCTGCTCTGTGCTTCACATTCTTCATCTGTGAAAACAGATTATAATGATAGAAGCCTCCTGGGCTCAATGTAAGGATTAAATGCAACAATACATGCAAAAACGTTAGGCTTGTGCACGGAACACAGTAAGCGCTTAATAAATGTTAGTAATTGGTGCTATCTTTGTACCACCAAAGCCTCACTCCAGCTCCACAGCTAAGTCTAGCTGAGCACCTGCCCTGTGCCAGATATTCCCACAGCAGGAGTTGTACCTGTATCATTGCCTTCACCTCGTAGGGTGACCCCACTGAAGAAGAGGTCAAAAGACAAAATTCTTGTATCATAGAGGAGGAAACTGAAGTTGAGGGTATGTGCCTTGCCCTAAGTGGGTGGCAAAGCCAGGGTTCACCTAAGTCCCTGTGTCTCAGACACAAAGTTCAAGGTGGCCACACTCAACTCTCCTCAATCAGGTAAAAATAATCTATTAAGCGGCCTTCTCTGGGTGATAGAAAATGCAAAATGGGAAGAGAGAGATCATTTGAAATGGAGACAAGAAGCTGGTGAGGATCCCAACTTGTTTCTTGAACTTGACTCTTTGAAGAATCCAAACATGATATTATTTTCTCTACAAACACCTTAATAAACATTAATTTAGCAGATAAAGTGGGTGAGAAGCCAATCAAAATGAAGGGTCAACAGTTGCATCACCCTTCCCCCACCGAGAGCCAATGGTTGTTGACCCACAAAGTTGAAGGAAGCAAATGCTACCATACCCACATTGTTCTGCACGTGCAACAATGTGCTCAAAGTCATGGAATAGCCAGGATTTAACCCACAAGTTCAACTGTTGTCCCTGCAGCCCCAAGCCAGGGCCCGAGGAAGGAAGGTAGTGCCCAGGGCCATGGTTTTCAACCAGGTAAGATTACCCAATAAAATAAAATACAGGGTGCCCAGTTAATTTGATATCAGATAAACAGTGAATAATTTTTAATATAAGTATATTCCAAAATTGCATGGTACATACTTATTCTAAAAAAATTATTCATAAGCAACCATGTTCATAGCAGCATTATATACAACAGGCAAAAGGTATAAACAACCCAAATGTCCATCAGCGGATAAAGGGTTAAACAAACTGTGGTCTCTCCAGACAGTGGAATACTATTCAGCCTTAAGAAGAAAGGAAGTTCTGACACAGGTTACAACATGGATGAACCTTGAGGACATGATGCTGAGGGAAAGAAGCCAGTCACAAAAGGACAAAGATTATAGGATTTCACTTAGATGAGGCTCCTAGAGGAGTCAAATTCATAAAGACAGAGAGTGGAATGGCTGGGGAGGTAAGGATCGGAAGAAATGAGAATGTGCTGTTTCATGGGCACAGAGTTTCAGTCCTTCTTAGACTGAAAAACTTCTGGAGATAGATGGCGGTGATGGTTGCCCAACAAGCGAATGTACTCAATGCCTTAAAAATGGTGAAAATAGCAAATTTTATGTTATGTATGCTTAACCGCTGCAAAAATTTTATGTTATGTATACTTAACCACTGTAAAAAAAATTTACGGTTGAGTCGAAATTCAAATTTAACTGGGCAGCCTGTGCTTTTACTTGCTAACTCGGTCAGCCCCATCCCCAGGGGACATTTGGCAAGAGACGTTTTTGATCCCCACGGCTGAGGAGAGGCTGCTACGGAGGCCAGCGACACAGCTCAACACCCTGCGGTGGCGGACAGCCCCAGACGACAGGAATGACCCGGTGCGGAAGGTCCAGAGTGCGAGGCTGAGCAGCTCTGCCGCTGAGGGAGACACAGGTAAACCCTCACAGGTTTTGCCTGGGGCCTGGAAATGTCACCTTCAGCCACATCCCAAACAACAGACTCCCGCAGGGAAACAAAAGTACACAACAAAAGTACACACACCCTCTCTGTAGGCAGGCATACCTAAGAAGTATTTGTAATCACTTCGCGTGCCTTATTTTTATACACAAAATTCTGTTTGCAAGAGAGATTGCAATTGCTATTGTGCATTTGCAAAAACAGACCCCCTTACGGAGTTCATTCTGACGCATTCGGATGAAGATGAAGCATTTCTCAGAAAAGGTCTTTCTGTCCAGTCTCAGCATCTGTATGTTTCGTGAGGCATGTTAGCCACAAAAATGAAATTAGGAGATGGTGACTAACATAATATAATTTAAAAATATTATTTAAAAAAAAGAGAGAGAGATTAGCTAGGGATAAACTCAGAGCAAATCAGCATCGCAAAGTTCCACGCACTGGCCAGAAGACAGTCACTTAGCCCACTGGGACAAAAACACCCACCTGGAAAGCCTGCATGCCAGGGAGAAGCTTAGCTCTCCCTGTTTGACCTTAAATTTACTTGCTAAACCTTTCAAGCATAAGAAGAAAAGGAAATCCACCAAAAACTTGAAAACAAGCATGGTGAAATCTTAAGCACATTTTTTTAAAATGATTTTTTATTATATTATGTTAGTCACCATACAGTACATCCCCAGATTCCGATGTGAAGTTCGATGCTTCATTAGTTGCGTATAACACCCAGTGCACCATGCAATACGTGCCCTCCTTACCACCCATCACCGGTCTATCCCATTCCCACACCCTGTCCCCTCTGAAGTCCTCAGTTTGTTTCTCACAGTCCATAGTCTCTCATGTTTCATTCCCCCTTCTGATTACCCCCCCTTTCTTTATCCCTTTCTTCCCCTACCGATCATCCTAGTTCTTATGTTCCATAGATGAGAGAAATCATATGATAATTGTCTTTCTCTGCTTGACTTATTTCACTTAGCATTATCTCCTCCAGTGCCGTCCATGTTGCAGCAAATGTTGAGAATTCGTTCTTTCTGATAGCTGAGTAATATTCCATTGTATATATGGACCACAACTTCTTAATCCAGTCATCTGTTGAAGGGCATCTCGGCTCCTTCCACGATTTAGCTATTGTGGACAATGCTGCTATGAACATTGGGGTGTATATGTCCCTTCTCTTCACTACGTCTGTATCTTTGGGGTAAACACCCAGTAGTCTTAAGCACATTTTTAACTATTATCGATGATAACACAAATGGATGGTGTTTTATTAATGCTGAACTAAGAATCAAAGACAAAGTAGCAGCTCATGGTCAGAGCTGTCTTAAGAACAACAACAAAACAAGGTTAGTACCACTGAGCTGGGTATAAATTACACTCAGGATCCATCAAGAAAATCAATCAGTGAGGAGGGGGGAAAAATGGTACTTCCGGCTTCTTAAAAACCGTCAAGATTCATCCATCAACAAAGACTTTTAGAGCAACAAAAGGGGTAAAACTTAAAGGAAACTAAACTAAATGTCAGATAAGGTGAATGCTAGGACTGGAAGATCTTTAACTTTGAGGGGCTTTATGGAAAGTTATACCAGGAAAAAAACTCTGCCCAGAGAACGGAATGCAGAAAACATATAAATAAGAAAGGAAATCTATAACCAAAATTAGGTCACAATGGTACAGCTGTGATTGAGGTTTCCGGAGGCGGGAGCTGCTGCACGCCACCTCCTGGGTATAGAACTTGGCATTTGTCTCCTTCTTGCTGCTCCTCTTTTTCCTTCCCTCCCCAAATGTCTCTTCCTTCCTGCTGACCTTGGGTCTCACAGACCTTGTAAGCATTCAAAGAACCAATAAAATATGTATATATCAAGGAAACCTCAGAGCAAAAGAAAGAGATTTCTTCTAACTGAGGGTCCTACAGGATAATTGTAGATGAAATACAAACTTGAAAACTATCCTCGGATTTTACAAATGCTGTATTCCAAAATAATACCAGCTCTGTAACAGTTACTTACAAATGCACATATAACACAGACATGTGTGCACAGAGGCGTGGTGAGGGCTATGAGCTCACTTAATTGGAATGCAACAATCAGTGAGCCCCCAGTACCTGGAACACAACCCAGAACCAGGAACCAAATCAGAACTGTCCCTTTGGAACCAACAAGGGAGGTTAGAGCTTCCATGAATGTTATTGGCAGGCTACCACTCAGCATTTTCTCTTGCCACACATAAAGATATAAACCATCTTGCTCCTCTCATTTCTAAGGTCCTAACAGATGAAAACAAACAGATTAAAAAGGAAAGAGCTGAAATAGACAGGAACATTGCTTGCACAAATATAGTTCATAGCCTGGATGGGGGAGAGAGGGGAGCATAAGGAAAATGACAAAGAGAAGACACAACTCAAAACATAGCAGTCCTCTTGGTCACTGAATGATGGGGCCCGAGGCCATGCCCACTCCACAGACCCTGAGGCTGTGAGGACAATCGTGAACTTAGAGTCACACGTTCCAGTTCCAATTCTACTTTTTGCCGTTACAAGTATGAGCACCAATACCTTAGCATCTTTGAATCTCAGCTTCTTCTATCATAAAATGAAGATAATCACATTGCCCTTCCTGATCTTTGTGTTGACTATGAACACAGTCTGAGAAGTAAAGTGCGATTTTATATACAATTGAAAAATGTTATTTAACAAAGAAGTAGTATATATAATATTACCCCTAAGGCATCAAGAAGAGGTTAAATTGCAGTCTATGTCTGGAAATCAAATGCTACGTTTTTTACAGCCATGCAGGGAGGCTGAAGGGGAGCCTCTGGGGTTCAGCCACTGTGCCCCATCTTCTCTACCCATCTTCTTCCACCCCAACTCCTGCCCTATCCCCAGCTTCCTTAGCTTGCAGCATGCCGGAGGAGAAAGCCTTCAAGACCAGGAGTAGGAGGAAGCACATGCATCACTGGTATTCCCTCTTCCTGCATAATCTCAGGAAAAGTGAACAAAAACTCTTGACCTCAATTTTCCTCGTTATAAAAACGCCTGCTGGGGCACCTGGGTGGCTCAGTCAGTTAAGTATCTAACTTCAGCTCAGGTCATGATCTCAGGGTCATAGGATCGAGTCCCATGTCAGGCTCACCACTCAACGGGGATTCTCCTTGTCCCACTGCCCTTCCCCCAGCTTGTGCTCTCTCTCTCTCTCAAATAAATAAAAATCTTTAAAAAAACAAAAAACACCTGCCTCCATAATTCTTAATTGTACATTATCCTATTTGGAGCCCACAATACTAAATAAAGCATCTGGGAAGCTCTAAACTTCCCCAATTGTGAGAGAGAGCACTGTGACCTGTACTATCCAAGGCATGAGGCAAGAACACATACCTGTGTTTTCTTTATGGAAAGTAAGATATATTGCATTCAGTGAGAATGACATAGACTCCTACTCAAGTTTGACTTCATCTCAGTAGAAGAGAAGGCTCTTGAACAATTAGACCTGTTCAGTATAGCTGCAGGAAAAAGATGGGATGATTGTTTACCAGGCATATCAGAAGTGTCCTTCATGGCATAGAAGGATGATGTGACCCCTGATATTTACAACCCTTGAAGTTTTTTTTTTTAACCTTTGTTTTTAATGATTTGATGACAAAATGTTTGCATTTTACACTTACAATAATTCCCTATAGCTTTTCCACCCCAAAAGAAGGTATGAATTAGTCCCTGAGAAAAGGCCTTTCTGGGATAACAGAATCAATATGAGAACACAAAGCCTGTGAAGACACCAGTGGGGCCTAGTACTCTTGCAGCGAGCAGGAAGGATCTCCAGGTGCATAGAAACTTACCTGCCAGCCCAGGTAGGTGTCCTCTGGTAATGAACCTGTGCAAAAGTTGGACCCCACTAGAGCCAAAGTGAATTCATTTTTCCGATGGAGAATAAATTCAATGGCCATGGCATTTGCATCATTAACAAGAGCAATGGGTAAAACAAAACTCTGACCACTTTTCTAGACATGGCTAAAGATCGTGTTTGTCCAGAGAAAAGAAAATTGTAGCACCCAAGGAGAGGCCTCAGCGCAGCTGTGGTGTGCTGGTGTAGGTCACAGGAGGCGTGCTGCGCTGTGCAAACACTACACAGGAGAAACGGCAGACATATGAGCTCTAAGAACTAAACACCCTTCTCAGAACCTGCAACCTGTGGATGCTACAATGCCCCCTTGAGAATCCGGTAACTTCCATTTGAACACTGTCTATTGCTCTTTCCTACCTCTGCTAAAAATCGGTGTGCCTTCTTATCACTGCAGAGATTCTAAATTGTGCTGTGGACAAGGGCCATTCTTTATAACCTTGCAAAAGCTCCCTCAGGCTGCCTTCAGAGGCATAGCTCACCCCTGGAAGGAACTGCCCTTGGGCCGCTGGGAGGGGCAAGTACAGATCCATGCCAACCAGGCCCCCCTGGGGTCCGTGGCTTGACAATCCCTATGACCTCCAGATAGAGCAGAAGAAGATGATGCCTGGAAAAAGTCTGCTAAGGGCCTCCTCAGGTTCTGTTCTCTCCATCCACACAATAAGGCTTTGGGCTGGGCCTCCCTTGCAGCTAGATATGGCCAAGAGACTAAGACTTGGGCAAAAGGCCATAATTGGAAGTGTCATTGCACAGCTTCTGGGAGCCTTCTCTAAGGGACAGAATACATAGGCACCATATGTTGTGCCCCTGACTCCCATCCTTCTGCCTCTATCACCACATTTCTATGGACCATGAGGTTGAAGCCACATGTGAAGAAGCAAGATAACATCAGCTTGGCTGCATGCAGAGGCTGAAACCATGAGGCGCCATGACAGGGCTGGAACTTCCTACCTGTGCAGTAATGTGAGAACAACAACAACAAATCAGGCCTATTGGAAGCAACTATAATTAACGATTATTTGGGATTTTCTGTCTAGTTGAACCTGATACTAACTCACATAAAGTGAGAAACAAGTGGGATAGAAGAGACAGATTGAGGTGGGTATTTTGTCAAGGTAACAACATTTCCTCTTTAGGGAGAAGTATCTACAGAATCTTACTAGAGAGAACATAAATGTTTTTCAACTACCAGCTCCTTGGTGCCTTACCTACATCATTCTTCTCTCCCTTGTGTCTGCAGCCAAGCCAGGCTCCCAACTGCCACCAGAATCCTCTACCCAGGTCTCATATTCCACCTTGAATGTTGTTTCTCTCTCCCCTGACAGGCCTCTCTTTTTGCCTTTGGCCATGTATACTTCTTTTGAAATCTGACATAGAGATATGTGCCTGTCATGGCAACCCACTCTCCTCTGTCATCCTGTCCTCAAGCCTCCCATCCCCCATGTGGTAAGGTGAGGACAAGAACGGCTCATGTCCCCTGTAATCACAGGGGTGGGTGTGCCACTCAAGGCAACCAGAGCCCTCCTGAGACTGACGTACAGGAACTGAAAGGAAAAAGGTTCCTCTCTGTGATGGGAACCATAAGGCATGGGATGCAAGTTGGGCCAAAGGCTGCCCTGACAGCCATTTTCCTTGTTACGTGGTATGACATGGTTGAGGTGAAGCAGAGCTAAGACAAGACTGCCAGTTACCCACCCAATAGCTATTCTCCCATCATAACCAAGCTCTTATTGGGGATGGCAATGTCCTTAGCTAAAACCAAGTAAACTAAAACCAAAAAACACAACAAAACACAAGAACAACTATATTTCAGATTCTCTTGCAGATTGGACACAGTAGTGACCAACGGGATCTAAGCATGAGCCACTGGCTGGGCCTGTGAGAAAGCTATTCACTAGAGAATTAGACTTATTGGGTATGCACCTCTTGCCCACTATCTTCCCTCTGCCCAGAACACAGATGTGAAGCTAGAAGATGGGCAGCTATATTGTGAATACCAGGAGACAAGCCATGCTAAGGATGGCTGAGTGCAAACACAGAAGGATCCAGAGCCTCAGGACATCTCCATGCTGACTCTGGGCTACCTGCCTCCAGGCTTCTTGCTGCAAAAGAAAAGTAAATCCTCCAATTTATCTAAGCCAGGATTGGGAGGCTATTGTCACAGTCGTATGAACTTTCTGATATAGAAATTGTTACGTGAAAGTAAAATGTTACAAGAAACAGAATCAAAATGGGAAATTGGTAGAGTAGAAAGATGGAGCTTTGGGTATGTGGCTGGAAATCTTGTATCTTGAGGAGTGGTGAAAATGTGGTGAACTTGTACCCTGGAAATGCTACTTCTCAAGAGAAGTGATATTAGAGAATATAATAGGAAGAATTCAGAGCATTGGCATCTGCTGGCTCCTTCTTGACACACAAAAGGGAGATAAAGTCACATGATTGCGAGTGCTGACACATTTAAGAAGGTGCCAACCCTCAGGTGCTGACTCTGCACCTGTACCTGCACAGCCCTAAAAGTGATGTCCCCTTAAATTCTATGTTCTAGGGGCTTCCATGCTTCACACTAGTCTCAGCCTAGCCCTGCTACAAGCAGAGGAGAAAGGATGCAAGTGTAGCTCTTCTAGTAAAAGCCCTCTACCCAAAGCTTGCAAGACAAGGTAATCAGGAGTCCCATAATTTGAAGCCATTCATGGCCAAGAAGGCCAATTTCTTCTCTACCCCAAAGCAAAGTATTAATAAACATTAGCCACAAAATGACAGTCTTAGCAAGAGATAAAACTGGTGTCCCACCAACCACAGAGGGCAAGCTTGCTAGCAAAAATGGGATTACAGATATTGCCTTGGGAGAGTGACAAAGCACAGAAATAAAAGACATGGTTCTTCAGGCTCAAGAAACTACATCCAGACAAAATGTTTAAATACAGTTGTTCACTCATGGGATTGACTGGAAGGAAATAAAACAGAAGCCCACCATTTTTTTTCTATTTGTGCTTCCTGTTTTCTTCCTTAATACATATGCAGCTCCTGTTTTGCCTTCAGGAAGCCAAATATAGTTAATAAACATGACCACTATATCTGCCAAAAAGCATGGTGGAAAAATAGCATCAAGGCACCATCTAACCTGAAGAGCTTTAGAGACCTGGCTTAATCCATTGCAAAGCTGAGGAAGTACATCTCTATTATAACAGCTCAACTCAAACCAGAGTCAGTGGTTATTTTGTTTTGCTTTGTTTTTGTCCTTGTGTTCACATACCACTGCACTATTGCTAGGGAGGGCTGCATTCATCTTGAACTCACCCCATGTCCCATGTGGAGGAAGCACCAGGACCCTGGAATATTTTGAGATTTCCAAACCCACACATACACACGTGAGAGAATTTAGTAGTGGTAAGGATGCTAACCTCAAGAACAGGCCAAATACTTAGGCATTATACCTGCATCTCCTTTACTGATTCATGGATCAAAATTTATGCCCTCAATGAATTTACTTTAAACAAACACAAGTTTCAGGAAAGCTGCAAATACAGTATGAAGAATTTTTTTTTCCCCTGAACAATCTGAGAATTGTCGGGGTTGACCAGATGCCGTAGATTTCTGACTAGTTTGGTGGTATTTTCCTACAAACAAGGATGTGATCTATGTAACTACAAGACAACTACCGAAATTAGGAAATTAATACTGGTAGATTACTATCATCCACTCTCAAGCTTCAACTAAATTTTACCAATTGTCCCAATAATGTTTTTTTTGTGGCAAAAACCTTCCCTACCCTTCTTAAAATAACACACCGCAGAGTTCTGATGTCTCTTTAGCCTCCTTCAGTATGAAATGGCTCTTCAGTCTCCCTTTGACTTTCATGACCTTGGCACTTCTGAGGACTATAGGGCAGTTATTCTGCAGAACGACACTCTGTTTGAGTTTGTCTGGTGTACCCTCATGAGTAAATTCGGGTTTGCATTTTTGGTAGGAATATCAGACTTGATGCCATGTTCTTCTCATTGCTTCCTATCAGGTGGCACAGGATTTGGGAGTTACTGATGATGTTAACTGTGATCACTTGATTAAGATGGCATCTGCCAGACTTCTCCACTGTAAAGCTTCTCTTTTCATCTTTGTATTTAATAAGTATTCAGAGGGAATGCAATTGAAGCTATGTAAATATCCCATTCCTCAAGAAATTTTCAGTGTATTTATTTGTATATACGTGGACTCACTGTTTTCCATTTTATCCTTGGGTTATAATCCACTCGTATCATCTTCATTCATATTGAAGCTCAAATTGTGCCTGATTTGGCTGGAGGAGTGGAGGAAGGGGGAGCATCCAAGGTGAATTCTGGGTCCTTCTGTCCCACCATTCTTTGCACAAATCCTTGTTTTCCAGCCCCAACTTGTTCTAGCCATCCCTGGTACTATTTCTGCTTGTATTCAACAGTGGCTCCAAAGAGCACTGGGTCCTCTCAGTGTAGAGTAGTATTTAGAAGCCAAGAACTGGCTCTGGGTATGCTTACTGCTGTTGAGGTGTCACTTCTCCAGGCTCTCTCAGTGGCACAGCTGGAAGATACATGTCTGGATGCATTTGCACACACATACTTTTACCTTGGTATTTCTGTATCTATTCATACATCTTGAAAACTTTGAGTTCACAGTGATACCTCTGGTTTTACTCCAACACCACAAGGTTCCTTGCAGTTTTCTCCCTTTCCTTAATCGTAACTCCCATCATCAACAGTGAGAAACTGAGCTTCTAGGAAGGACACCACAGAAGAGACACTGCAGCTTTTCCATCATGGACGCCTATTTACCTATCTCATCAAATGTCTAAATTGTCCAAGAAGGGAAGGGAAGGGACAAGAAAAGAAACAGGAGAAAGAGTTCCAATGAATTTTTGAGGACAATGTAATGTTAAAGTAAGTCTGGTCTGCAATAACATGTGACTGTTATTTCCTAAATTGATTTCTGAGCCCCCAAATTAGTACCCACAGAATGAGCAAAGCCTCCAACCCAATACCTACTCCAAAGATGTCACAGACAATAAAGGATCAGGGAAGAACTAAGGATCGAGGAGGAGGGAAGGCCAGGCTTCTAGACTGGTTAGCCTGGGAACATGCTGCCTGCAGGGCCAGAGCTCGCACTCCCACACAGCCTGACCGCCTGGTATTTCTTGTCCGAACCATCACACTAACTGCAAGTGGAGCCCCTTCTATGCCCAGCTTGACTCTCTGTAGTCCATTCACCATCGCAACAGAGTAATCCTTTAAAACATGAATCAGATCTTGTCCTCTTCTACTGAAAACCCTGAGATGGTTTCCCATCTTAATCGGATGCGATCTGTTCCCTCTGTCCTCCCTGTTCTCACCTCCCACTGTCCTCCCCTCATGGAGTTTCTCCCATTCAGGCCTCCCAGCAGTTCCTCAGATGCCCAACATGCTCAGAGCTCAAGGTGTTGGCTGTTTCCTCTGCCTGGAAAATCCCTCCCCAGAATCCAGACTGCTGGCCTACTCCTTCAATTTGGGTCTCCACTCAACTGTCACCTTATCAGAAAGGCCTCCAGGCCTTTGGTTAGACCAAACAATCTAAAATAGAAACACACACACACCCCACTCCTGTGCCTTGAGACTGGTTTTTCTTCTTAGTACTTAACATCACTCACATATTATATAATTATTGTTTGTTTGTCTGTCTTCCTCCACCTCAAGCTA
This sequence comes from Ailuropoda melanoleuca, assembly GCF_002007445.2. Classification (NCBI taxonomy): domain Eukaryota; kingdom Metazoa; phylum Chordata; class Mammalia; order Carnivora; family Ursidae; genus Ailuropoda; species Ailuropoda melanoleuca. Next base: position 60,389,850 of record NC_048223.1, read on the forward strand.
TAATCTTGTAGGCTCCATGACTGTAACTGGCTGAATTGTGTCCCCCAAAAAGATATGTTGAAGTCCTGACCCCAGGATCTGTGAGAATGACCTCATTTGGAAACAAGGTCTCTGTACATGTAATTAGTTAAGTTACAATGAGTCCATACTAGATCAGGGTGGGCCCTAAATCCAACGACCTGTGTCCTGATAAGAAGAGGAGGGGACATACAAAGACACACAGATATATAGGGAAGAAAACCATGTAGAAACAGAGACAGAGATTAAAGTGGTATCCATAAGCCAAAGAATGCCAAGGATTGCCTATAACCACCAGAAACTAGGATAAGCAGGGAAAGGTTTTTTTCCTAGAGCCTTCAGAGAGAGTACAGCCCTGCTGACACCTTGATTTCAGACATCTAGCCTCCAGGACTATGAGAGAATAAATTTCTCTTTGTAGTAATTTGTTAAGGCAACTCTACAAAACTAGTATAACTGTATATTATCGCCAGTGTGTCTCCGACTGCTTAGAACTGTGCCTGGCACATACAAGACATGAAGAAAGTATTTGCTATATAAAGAAGTGAACAACTTTCAAAACTACCCTGTCATTCATCAACATCATCAACTTCTTAAGGACCACGGCTAACCTATGTGGTGCCTACATCTTGCATTTGTGCAAAACAGAAAGAGGTGTCCTTCTTCAAGACACTTCACTTCTTTTTGTTGAAAAGTTTTCATAGCATACTGACTTTATCAGGATAAGACCTAATACACATAATACATGTAATATGATTAATAATTAAAACACATATGATAAAGGTAATAAATATTTAGTGTTACTGGCATTCCGTGAGATGCAGGGCTCTTGTTCACTGTAGAGCCTGCACAGCCAGACACAGCAGCCCTGATCTAGGTCAATCACACTTCTTTCAGTTACTTAGGGAGGAAGCAGAATTCAGATAGAAGATACAGGGCAAAGAGAACAGGAAGACACACCTTCTCTTCTCTTTTATCTGGGAGACAAAATAAACATGGGATAACCTAAGAACAATATTAAAGCAACATACTGTGGGATTAAATACGTGGTACAGTTTGGAAAATAAATGCACAGGTGAACCAGAATAAAAGGATCAGATGATGGCATCATTGCCCTGGGGTCAGAAGAAGGAAAAACTACTATTCATCAGTGTCCACTATGGGCCAGACAAACCTGATTCCATTTAAGGTATATGGAGCTCAACAGGCTAAAGGCTTACAACACTGGCACCAGTGTTCTTGCCACTGAAAAGCAGTAAGGTTTAGTAACTTGACTCAAATCAGGTAGCTAGGAAGTGGCAACATTGAGATGTGACTCTGGATCCAACAGGCTACAAAGCCTGCACTTGTCATGCATCAAGCCACCATCTTTGATCAAGTTTTAAGGAAATTATGGACAAGCAAAATCAGTGAAATAGGAGTTTTTCCAAAATAAGTGTACAAAACTGTCAGTTCTGAATAAGAACAACACATCTACAGATGAATGGATAAAGAAGATGTGGTGTATATATACAATGGAATATTACTCAAAAAATGAAATCTTGCCATTTGCAACAATGTGTATAGAACTAGACAGTATTATGCTAAGTGAAATAAGTCAATCAGAGAAAGACAATTATCATATGATTTCACTCATATATGGACGTTACGAAACAAGACAGAGGATAATAGGAGAAACAGAGAGAAGAATAAAATAAGATGAAATCAGAGAGGGAGACAAACCATGAGAGACTCTTAACTGTAGGAAACAAACCGAGGGTTGCTGGAGGGGAGAAGGGTGGAGGGATGGGGTAATTGGTTGATGTTCATTAAAGAGGTCACTTGATAGAATAAGCACTGGGTGTTGTATGCAATTGATGAAACACTAAACTCTACCTCTGAAACTAATAATACACTATGTTAATTAATTTAATTTAAATTAATAAATACTACATATGTGGGAAAAATAAATAAATAAGAATAATAATGTATAGATAGGCTTTTCTGTGTACTAATTATCTTCATATACTATATCTAAGTGAATTTGGAAATTAGCTTTTACCTGATAGCCAGTATGAAGACAGGCCAGCTATTTGCAAAGGGATGGGTTCACGGCATGACTTAATACACACCATTGTAAATTATAAAATCTGAGAACAATTTTGGCATTTGCTACCAGTTGGTTCACTAAAAACCACTCCAGTTCCCACCAAACACGTTTTCCGCTGCAATAGAGAGTTAAAGCAAAGGACAATTCCCATAACCCCTTGCCATGAAGGTTCTGCTGGTTGACTTCTGCCTGCTGTCACACCAGGGGGACCAAGAAGTAATGATGAATATCCTGAGGCAGTAGTCCCAGGCTCTTCTGGCAGTATGGTCAGAGGTGTCTAGCATCTCTGAAGCTGCTTGGGCGTAATACTCTTGACCAATGCACAGCTCTGCAAGGTTCAAGCGGCAGAGGGCAGTGGCATGCTCTACTGCCCTAGCTGCATGGTGCAGTTGGACATTCCCCTGGCTATATCACTTCTGGGTGTGAAGCATCCAAGTTCGATTCTCTGAACCTCATAAGAATTTTACAGCAAACTAACGTCCTCTAAGAAATCTTTCTAAATGAGCCGGAATGCACTGTGTTGCCTGCATCTAAGAAAATGTATCTATATTTAAAATTCCTCCACTTACATACTTGGATAAATGCAAGAAGAATGGCTCTGAATTTCAGCAGGAATTACTGTAGGCATAGAAAACCACTAATCTTCTTGTCTGGCCACCCTATCCTGCAACTCTCACCCCAAGAGACCAGCAATAACATCCATGAACAAAATAAACTCCTCTGGCATGCGCAGTCTTTCCCATTTTTGCAGAAGTGACTCTTTGCAAGTCTTTATGAATAAGTCATTGATTCTATTCCTAAGAAAGGAACAAAAGAATGTGGCTGTAGAGGAAGAGAATGGATCACAAAGCCATAATTCTTTACCTGGTCATATTACCAGGTGACCTTGGGCAAGTCATTTGCAAACTAATGCCTCCAAGGAACTCCCCTTGTCTTATTTCTGAAAGACATAAATGAAAGGTCTGCTACTACTGAAGCACACCCGCCAATTAGAAGTATTATTTGTGGCCTTCTCTGTTATCTGACTGCACCCACTGGTGCTAGAGATAAAACTCGTTTCCAGCAGACCAGCAGTGGTATTTTCCCCTGAATGGTGAATGTGTGCTAGCCTGCCCATGGACAAAGTGAATGTGGGCTAGCATTTTTAGGAGGTTCAGTGTTAGCTGCTAATAACCATCTCCTGTTGTGGTGCAAGGAGGAAAGAGAAGATTAAGCCATAGTCCCTGATGAAAACAGACATGAAAGACAGCAGGGGCAAGAGACACTTAAATCCCAAACACAGGCTGGACTGACTACTCGGAAGAATGCATCTTAAGTTAATGCTGTAATAAATTAAAAAATACATAAATTTTCATTGCACAGCTTCAGAAGATTTTACCCTGGGAGTAAAATCTTTATCCTGGATACACTAAAATCACTTAAACATTCCTGTGTAAATCATGAAAATCCAATAAATCTAGTCTTATATATAATGTGTCTATTTGGGGAAGCAGGAGAGGAGTAGGAAGTATAAAATAACACAGAATGGGAAGTCTCTACATTTGGCCACTGCAGGCAAACCTATTTGGTACAAAAAGTACTTTTCTCTTTTATTGGAAATTACTGGAACATATGACAAACTCAACAGAAAACAATAATCAAATGTTCATGCTTAGATGCTAAAAATATACTGGGATGATTGTGATTTTTTTAATCTCTAATTTCAGCACTAATGATGATGATTATTAAAATATATGTATAAAAAAATCGAACCTCAGGCTTTGATAGGGAAGGGAGCAAAGATCTACCCAAATACTTACTGCTATAAGAGTAATTCCAAACTCAAAATTAATCAGACCATCCAGATGCAGCATTTTAATTAGGTAAAACCCACAGCCATGTTGAATAACAAAAGGAAAAGCATCGATCGGGGGTAGACAAGACCCCCATACATGGCTCAATTTTCCCAAAGTTGTATCACTATTGATGAGAGTTAAGGGGGTCAACACAAGAAACCTGGAAGTAGGTCGGGGTCACATGACCTAAAAGCTGTGGTTCTCATAAATGTGGACCAGCAGCATCAACATCTCCTGGGACTTTCTTAAAGACATACATCCTCAGGCCCTACACCAATGGAATCAGAAACTCTGAGGGCCCAGCAATATGCATCTAACAAGCCCACCAGGTGATTCTAGCGCACACTATAGTTTGAGAACCACCCAAGAGCTTCAAACAGGGAATATAAAGCAAAATTCTTTTTCCTGACTCCTTAGAAAGTAGTCTGGAAAACCCACAGGACACAAGCAGTTTGTGGCCGAATGGTGAGGAAAATCCACACTGCTTAGCCAGTGTTAGGAGAATTTTCTGGTAATATTTGTCACCTGGTCCTTCCATCTGGTCTAGTTATTTATTGATGTAGAACAGTCAGCAACTATTTCCAACTTTCCTTGTTGACTTTCAACATCAGCTCCCAAATTACATTTTGTTTTGCTGTGTTCCATTTACTCCAAAACTTTCCATGGTGAAGGAGTGAAAGGGTAGGTTTTTGTCCTCTTTTCCTTCCTTGCAATGGAGTTAAAGAAAATCTTTTGTCAGTCAAAATATCCTTCACCCTACCCAGTGTAGACCCCAGCCCTTCCTGGCCAGCCCTGCCTCGTCTTCTGGACAATTTGTCCAGTTGAATGACGGCAGGTCCCTCTCCACATGAAAACATTGGGAAAAGAAGAAAATGCAATTCTGCCTTCTAAAATCAGTATGTTATTCATTTTTTTTTTTTAGATCCTAAGGACACAGACATGTCTGTGGTTGGATTATTATGTGTGATTGTAAGCAATTTTATTATTGCCATTATTTAACTTTTACCGGGGGTCAAAGTCATGACTGACCTAAATTGAGTATATACAGATTCAACCCTTTTCCTGCTCGCACTACAGTGTACATTTTATACTGCTTTAACTCACTGGATGACATCTTGCTATTTTATCTAATGTATATGTATATTTCTCCATGATTCTATTTTAAGTTCCTTGAGGGCAGCAACCACACCTCCTACTTCTCGTGAAGTAGAAAAGTGCTTGCAATGAGATTCAACAAATATTCACTGTATATATTTAATCAAGTGTCCCCTCCACCCCTTGTCCCAGGAATAAGCTGCTAAAACTCTACTTTGGTGGTTCACCACTTGAAACTAAATTTTCGCTGATTCTAAGGGGAAAAATTAGAACACCCCTGGCTTAAGCTAACCCTAAAGGAGCAACTGACAGATAAAGCTCTATCCACTCCCAAATATGCCCAAGATCAGGTGTGATGTAAACAGCATATTATGATGCACCAGGGGGCCTGGCTATCAAACCAGGACATGGTCACCAGCTCAAAATCAGCCACAAGCTTTGCTTTCAAGCACTGACAGCAGCCCAAGGCAGCAGACTGTACAATAAATGACTGCCAAATGTCACTGCCAGAAAGTTTCTCAGATGTTACAAATAGGCTGAATGTTGTCACAGAGAGAGGAAAGGAAAGGACAATTTAGTCATCACTATATATGTGAAAGAAATATATTGGCCTTGTTCCATAAATGATAACTGAAATACTATCCAGACCAGTCAACTTATCAGGGGAAAATAAAACAATCTGCCGCTGTGACCTGGAGAGGAGAAAAATAAGGATAAAAGATGAAAAAGCTCCATTTGCTTCAAAGAAAAGACAGAGTGACAAAGAAACCTAGAGCAGGATTGACTATTAATTCAAGACCTCTTGTTACTCTAGCAGAAGCATGGACAAGTCAGTTCACCATGGTCTGGGGGCAATATGCCCTCCCTCCATTGCGACTGCCCTGCCCCAGATCCTCTGTCTGATGAAATTCCACTCATCCTTCAAGATTTACCTCCGGTGTCACTTCCCCTCTGAAGCCTTGCAAAATGCTGCCGTTGCCAGGCAAAATGAATCACCTCCCCCTCCCTGCTCCCACTGCCCTCCTGGTGTCGCACTGTGATTCTGGATCCCATACCAGTCAATGATGCCAGAAGGGTGGATACTGCTGCTCAATCTCCTTTGTTTCACTCACAGGACCTGACAAAAGACCTGGCACCTCCAAAGTCAGTGCTCGAAAAATCTATTGAATTGTTTGACAGAATTATAAACAGTACTTCAATTCCCAGTGGTGGGAACATTATTTGATGTGTATTACAGGTATAATATTAATTGAACAACTCAATGCAGGACACTATGTTGGTGCTTTACATACTATGGTCTTTAATCCCTCACATCAGTCCTATGAGGAAAGTCGTGCTCAGGAAGAGGAAACCAGGACACTGAGATCCAAACTAAGCCTGACAGCAGGCCATATTTTGCATCCTTGTTCCACTGCATGGTCACACATGACCCAGGCCACTGACACAACCTCTGTGAGCCTCGAAGTCCTCCTCTATAAAACTGGAATGATTATGTTGAAGTGCTCTGGCCCACTTTCTACAAGGGCATCAGGAAGACCAGTGAAATCCCACCATTTATTGAAGACAGGAAAACAGTGAAAAAGATAAACTAAAATGGAAAAAATGTGCATTTAACATATTTCTTTTCCAAAAGTTTCAGATATGGCACCTCATCTGCATCTAAAGGGATAGCTCTCAGTAGACCTTAGACGTATATATAGCTGCCTCTGTGAAGACACAGCTTTAAAATGGGCAGATTTTTAGACCAAATATTTAAACACTTTACCAGTCTTATAAAAATATGCTCTGGACCCCAAATTCAGGAAAAATGCAGAGAATGTTAGGTCACTGCATCTGCAATACCATACTCATGACCATTCCCTAAATGTTTCCCATCTAACTAGACCCCAGATCACACCACACAGGTAACTACATGAAAAACAACAGTGCCGAGTTAGCTGTTGATAGGCACTATTGGCAAAACTATTCCCAAAAATGGGAATAGGGTGGTAGAAAAGCTACCGTGATCCAATACCAGCCAACACCAGTGTCACGTGACATCACTTCAGCTTACGTGATGCTAGAGAAACCCTAGGAAACAAATAATTACAAAGTTGCTAAAATGAGCCATGAACTGTTCCACATTTTAGGCAAGAAATGTGTATTTTAGAAAAATCACCACATTGTGGCACATGGACCTGGAGGCAGAGGTATATATAAGACAAGAATGATGGGGCACCTGGGTGGCACAGTCATTGAGCGTCTGCCTTCGGCTCAGGGCATGATCCCGGTGTTCCAGGATCAAGCCCCACATCAGGCTCCTCCGCTGGGAGCCTGCTTCTTCCTTTCCCACTCCCCCTGCTTGTGTTCTCTTTTGCTGGCTATCTGTCTCTGTCAAATGAATAAATAAAATCTTAAAAAAAAAAAAGACAAGATTGAAGGGGTAAAGAACAGCTCTCAGGCTACTGCAAAAGTCCAGGTACTGGTGGATGGTGCCCAAAGATTAAAAAAAGATGGACCTCTTCCTAGTCATGTCATAGACTGGTATAATCTCGACACCAAGAATGGAAAAAGTTAGTATGAAGATACAAAATTATAGTTAATTTTGCTTATTAATACAGATGCAAAATTGCTTTAAAAATTGGTAAAACTCCAGCACAGTATTAAAAATAATAGTTATCCTAGGAAAGAGAAAAATAATTTAATTTTAAAACCTTTATTGATTAGGGTTTATAACATATGTAGAAGTAAAAGAATAACAATAGCTATATATATATATACATATATATACATATATACATATACATATATATATATATATATATACAAGAGAAGAGAGCAAATAGAATACTAAAAAATATGCAATTCTAAAGGAAGACAGAGAAAGGATAAAAAAGAAAAAATTATATATGGGAAAAATAGAAAACAATAGCAAGACAGTAGAATTATACTCAAACATATTACTAACTACACTAAATATAAGTGAATTAAAGGTTCCAGTTAAAGAAGGAGATTATCAGTCTGGATTTTCTAAAAAAAGCAATATCAAACTATAGTATGTTTTCAGGAAACCCACTTGAAACATAAAGATATAGATAGGTTAAAATGAATGAAAAGGGATACATCATGCTAACACTAATCATAAGAAAACTGAAGTAACTATATCCCTACCAGACAAAGTAAACTTCAGGAAAAAAGAGTATTGACATAAATAAAGAGGACTATTTCATAATGATAAAGTGGATATATAGACAATCTTAAATGTATATGCTTCCTTTTTTTTTAAGTTTTTTTATCATATTATGTTAGTCACCATACAGTACATCCCCGGTTTCCGATGTAAAGTTCGATGATTCATTAGTTGGGTATAACACCCAGTGCACCATGCAATATGTGCCCTCCTTACTACCCATCACCGGTCTATCCCATTCCCCCGCCCCCTCCCCTCTGAGGCCCTCAGTTTGTTTCTCATAGTCCATAGTCTCTCATGCTTCATTCCCCCTTCTGATTACCCCCCTTTCTTTACCCCTTTCTTCCCCTACCGATCTTCCTAGTTCTTCATATGATAATTGTCTTTCTCTGCTTGACTTATTTCACTTAGCATTATCTCCTCCAGTGCCGTCCATGTTGCAGCAAATGTTGAGAATTCGTTCTTTCTGATAGCTGAGTAATATTCCATTGTATATATGGACCACAGCTTCTTAATCCAGTCATCTGTTGAAGGGCATCTCGGCTCCTTCCATGATTTGGCTATTGTGGACAATGCAGCTATGAACATTGGGGTGCATATGGCCCTTCTCTTTACTACGTCTGTATCTTTGGGGTAAACACCCAGTAGTGCAATGGCTGGGTCATAGGGTAGTTCAATTTTTAACTTTTTAAGGGACCTCCACACTGTTTTCCAGAGTGGCTGTACCAACTTGCATTCCCACCAACAATGTAGGAGGGATCCCCTTTCTCCACATCCTCTCCAACAATTGTTGTTTCTTGCCTTGTCTATCTTTGCCATTCTAACTGGCGTAAGGTGGTATCTCAGTGTGGTTTTGATTTGAATTTCCCTGATGGCTAATGATTTTGAACATTTTTTCATGTGTCTGTTAGCCATTTGTATGTCTTCATTGGAAAAGTGTCTGTTCATATCTTCTGCCCATTTTATGATTTGTTTATTTGTTTCTCGTGTATTGAGTTTGAGAAGTTCTTTGTAGATCTTGGATACCAGCCTTTTATCTGTAGTGTCATTTGCAAATATATTTCTCCCATTCTGTGGGCTGCCTCTTAGTTTTTTTGACTGTTTCCTTGGCTGTGCAGAAGCTTTTTATCCTGATGAAGTCCCCCAAGTTCATTTTCTCTTTTGTTTCTCTTGCCTTTGGAGATGTGTCATGAACAAGGTTACTTTGGCCAATGTCGTATAGGTTGCTGCCTATGTTCTCCTCTAGGATATATGCTTCTGATAGAGCATGAAAATACTTGAAGTATAAAAATACTTAAATAATGGAGCATTGAAATATATTATTTGGTAGAACTGAGAAGAGAAACATACATATCCACAATTACAATTAGAGATTCCAAAATACTTCTCTTAATAGTTGATAGGCTCAAGTAGACATTAAATCAGTAAGGATAATGATTTGAACACTATCAACCAGAATCACCTAATCAACATTTATAGAACACTATACCCAATAATTGCAGAATTTACATCCTTTTCATGTGCACATAGAACTATAGATAACCTATATGTTGGTCCATAAAACAAGTCTCAATAATTTCAAAAAAGATTAAAATCATACCAAGAATGTTTCTTAAACACAACAGAATTAACTTAGAAAGCAATAACGCAAAAATATCTGGGAAATATGCAAACATTTAGAAATTAAGAAATCTATTTCCAAGTAATTCATATAGCAAAGGAGAAATCACAAGGAAAAATAGAAAAAAAATTTGATTTGAATGACAATGAGAACATAACAAAATTTGTGGTCCTCAACTGAGGAAGTGCTTAGATGGAAATTTGTAGTTTTAGAAAAGGTTTAAAATCCATGATATAAGTGTCAACCTTAAGAAGGTAAAAAAGAAGAGCAAATAAAGCCCAAAGTAACTAGAAATAAGGAAATAATAAAGCTAGGAACAGAAATCAAAGAAATGTAAAATGGAGAAAACACAGAGAAAATTAATGAAACCAAAAAACAAAAATGGGTTTTCTATGACATCAATCACATTGTTAAAACTCAGAATAATAGAGCAAAAATTGAAGAAAACACAAATTACCAGGTAGGTCATCAAGAAAAAGAGAGTAGACACATTATTAAAGATCCCAAAGATATTAAAAGCATAATGACATATTATAAACATCTTTATGCCAATAAATTCAATAGTTTAGATGAAATAGAAAAGCTTCTTGAAGGTGCAAATTACCAAAAATACATATACATCTATCTATTAAAGAAATTGAATTTGAAATTTCAAAACCCACTTTCAAGAACACCATAGTAAAGTGGCTTTACTATTAACTATTATCAAACATTTAAGGAAGAAAAAAATACCAGTTTTACACAAACTTTCAGGAGAAAGAAACTTCTCAAATAATTTTAGGAGGGCAGCATAATACTGATCTAATTGAACATAATCATAAAAATAATAATTTAAAAATAAATAAATAATCCTTCCACCAAATAAATAAATAAATAAAATAATGCCATTTGGGAAGGTATTTGAAGTAATAAAACATAAGTAAATAAAATAAAATACAGAGCAATTTCTCTCATTAACACTTAACTCACTATTAGTAAGTAAAAAAATCCAGCAATTTGTAAAAAGCATATTTCATGGTCAACTACGGTTTATGTAGGAAAAAATGTTGGTTAACATTTGAAAATCATCAGTGTAATGAACCACATTAATGCAATAAAAGAAGAAAATAGACCAAATGGATTTCATCAATTTAGAAACTTTAACTCATCAGAAGACACCATTATGAAAATGAGCAGGAGAAATTTTCTGATGCAGTCAGCGGCTACCTTGGCATGCGTGGGAAAATGGCTGAGCAAGCGCCCACATCAGCACTGTTGCTATGTCTGGGCAACACCTGTCAATCACTCATTGCAGAAGCAATTTTCAGAAAACTTGTAACTGATCAAAATGTTTTAGATAATTGGAGGGTAGACAGTGCCGCAACATCCATGCATGATGTAGAAAATCCTCCTGATTATCAAAGGCACAACTGCATGAAGGAGCATGGTACTCCCATGAATCACATTGTCCAGGCAGGTTACCAAGAAGACTTTGCCTCATTTGATTATATACCACGTGTGGATGAAAGCAATCTGAGAGATTTGAATAGAAAAAGGAAGCAAGTTAAAAATGGCAAAGCTAAAATTGAACCACTTGGGAACTATTATTCATGAAAGCAACATATCTTTGAAGATCCCTATTATGGGAATCCAACTTCAAGACTGTCTATCACCAGTATGTAAGGTACTGTAGAGCATTCTTGGAGAAGGTACGCTGACAGTGCGTCCATTCCTTGGTGCAGCCAACGGGGCTAGTCCCCACAGCCTCTGCACCTCTCAGAGATGTGTCAAAGTGTGAGAACATTCCATAGCTCAAGCCGTTTCTTCAGTTAACTTACTCTTTCTTATCTTAAAAAATAATTAAAGATGAAACTCAGTTGCTGTGTTTGGCAGAAGGATAAATAAAAATGTTTGATCTAGACAGTTTATAAGATAGTCTACTATCTTAGACTAGTTGAACCTCCCACTTTACTCCAGTTACAAAAAACGTGGAACAAACAAAATAGAACATGATGAAATGAAATTTATTATTATGTTCAATTAGATCACTTTAAGACCCAGATCAACATCTGCACCCACTGAGGCTTATAAGTCTTCTGCTCTCTCTCTTCTCTAAGTTTGTGGACGACTTGATGAGGATGAATGCCCCCCTCCCCGTTTCCTTGCAATACTTCCTTATGCCAAGGCCTTTTACCATCCATGGAAGTGCACAACCTAGATGACAAGTGTTAATTCACACATTTTCATAGAGTACACTTGCATATTTAAAAAACAGAAAAAAGAAGATTTGTGGAATTAATCTTAGCACCTTTAATACTCCCTAGTTTGTGTTTATTTAGTTTATTTTATAAGGAAGTGGGCTTATTTGCTCCCATTTGAACCACTTTGCCCCTGGAAATTGAATCACATCCAGAAAAGACACTTGTATGCTGGTTTATCTCATGGTCAGTTTGCAGAACGTGTCTGCTTTTATATGCATGTATAGCCCAAATGTCAAAAATAAATTAGCTTAGGAGGGAAAAAGTAATTAAAAAGTTAGTAAGCGTTCTTTTATGTCAGAAAACTTAAATTTTGATATGTTAATACGCACTCATCAGTGCTTAACTTCTTGCAAATATAGGTCATTTCTGTGTACTGTGAGTTAATTACTCTAAAATTCATATGGATACAGGTCAGAAAAGATTGTTTTCAAAATAAACTGGAGAAATTATAAAAATACAAAATTTTTAAAAAAGAAATTAACAGGAAAGTCCTCCGAGTAGGAGAAAACACAGTAGGAGTAATAATATATACCTGACAAAAGACTTGATTCCAAAATATATAAATAGCTCCCCTACAACTTAATAGTTAAAAGGCAATCCAACAACAACAACAAAAAAAAAAAACTGGGCAAAAGATTTGAACAGGAACTTCACAAAGGAAAAATATATAAAAGGTTAATAAACACATGAAAAACTACTTAACCATTAGTCATCCATACATAGCCAGTAGAATGGCTAAAATAAAAAGGACAGACAACATCTAATGTTGGTAATGATATAGAACAATTAGGATTCTCCAACAGTGTTGGTAGAGATATAAAATGGTACAATTTTGGAAGTTTCCCACAAAGTTAAACATATGCCTACACTACAATCTAGTAATTACACTTTCAACTATGAACGCAAGTAAAATGAAAACACAGAAAGACTGACAAGACATTCTATGACAAGAATGTTCATAGAAGCTTAAGTCATATTGGTCAAAAACTAGGAACAACCCCAATGTCCATTAACAGTAAAATGAATAAACAAATTATAGTACATTTATATAATGAAGTACTAGTCAGTAATAAAAGATAAATACACTGCTGATACCACAACAATATGGATGAACATCAACAACATGTTGAAAAGAGGTGACAGACAGAAAAGAATGTCTACAATATAATTCCATTTTACTGGTGTTTCTAGAATAGGCAATATTTACCTATACTGATAGAAATCAGACTGATATTTATCTGGCCAGGGAATGGGGGGGAATTAACTGCAAAGGATACTCCGGATGGAGGACTCTATAGCTTTACAGGGTGTAAATTACATGGATATATACATTTCTCAAAACTCATCAAACTGTACGCTTCAGATTTGTGCATTTCATTGTGTGTAAATTATATGGTGCTATAAAACAGAATTTTAATTGTAACTTTAATTCACCATTTTGGTGTGTTAAATGAAATATATATATATACATATGTACAATTAAAAATAGTTTTAATCTAAGCAAAATAAGTCAAGCAGAGAAAGACAATTATCATATGGTTTCACTCATTTATGGAACATAAGAAGTAGAAAGATCGGTAGGAGAAGAAAGGGAAGAAGAAACGGGGGGTAAACAGAAGGGGAAATGAACCATGAGAGACTATGGACTCTGGGAAACAAACTGAGGGCTTCAGAGGGGAGAGGGGTGGGGGAATGGGCTAGCCCGGTGATGGGTAGTAAGGAGGGCACGTATTGCATGGTGCACTGGGTGTTATACGCAACTAATGAATCGGAACTTTACATCAAAAACTAGGGATGTACTGTATGGTGACTAACATAATATAATAAAAAATTATTATTAAAAAAATAAAATAAATAGTTTTAATCTAATAATGTATCTATCAGAATTACACATCTCACATAACAGTCTAACCTTAGAATTTTACCTTTTAATATCAGATAAAACCCGAGGACATCAGATATCAGTGCATCTATGCAAAATAAGACAAGTGGGGGAAGCAATGAAAAGAGTAAGGAATAGAAAGAAGAGAACAAAACACTATCATCTACAAAGAACATGATTCCTCTATAGAAAATCAAAGCAAATCTATAAAAAACTAAGACAATTACAGCAAAGTTGCTGGAAACAAGATCATATAAAACACAATGTAAGGCAACAAAGACTGATTGGGAGAAGGTTTGTTTTTGGTTTTGGTTTTGGGGTTTTTGGTTTTCTTAGCTAGCATTTGTAATAGAAAAAAGAATCTGAATTGTACATAGGATAAATGTAACAACAACAACAAAACTGTATAAATAATGGACACTCTATAGATGTCATATGAAATGTTCATGAAGGGGAAGGTCAATAATATAAATTTGGCCTTCCTCTCAAATACTTAATATATAAATTCAATACCATCTGGTTAAAATATGACAAGCTGATCCTAAAAGGCCATGAATAGCCATGACAACTTTGAAGACAAAGGATGATTAGTCCCACGTGGGGGGGGGAAGGGAGTGGGTGGAGAGGAAGTGGGGGTTATGTCCTATCACATATCAAAATGTACCATAAACCATAAAGCCATAGCAATTAAACAGTGTGGTATTAAAGCAGAGGACAAACAGATCAATGGACTAGTATAATGACCTATAAGAAGATACAGGCACACACACACACGCACAAGTGGCACACAGATCAATAGAGACCATGATGCCATTGGGTATTCATACGTAAAAAGACAAAATTAGGACCTTACTTCACGCCAAACACAACAATAAATCCCAGATGGAAATTTTAAAAATGTATTTAAAAAAAATAAAGGTATAGAGCAAAACTTTAAAACTCAGAAGAAAATATAGAAGATATTTATATGATATGGAATAAGAAAGAACGTATTAAAAAATAGAAGGAATGAACAATAAAGGAAAAAGATAAAGTCATCTAATTTAAAATTGAAAACTCTGTATGACAAAGACACTAAGGGGGGAAAACCGACTCTCCACAGTATAAGGTATGGGACATCCATGTATTTGTAATTTTTTTTAATTTAAAAGAAATTTTTGAAAAAATAAAACCAGAGATTGATGTGAATCAAAGATGGTAAAATTTTACCATCTGCAGTAAGTGGGTGCCCATTATGCGTGTGAAACCTCTGTTGATGAGACCAAGGTTCGTGGATCCCCACTCTCCCTCTGCATTCTGACTGACCCTGGAGCTCCCGTGGGCGGTCTCAACGCATGGCGCGACCCCAGGATCCGTGAGTCACAAAGTATCTTTTCAGTGGCTGTTGTGTCTTGAACTGTTGCCCTGACCCTGCCTCAACTTTTCTGTTAATACATTACATTTTAAGCAGTGGAAGGCAGGTCTCCCCTGAGCCAGTGGACAAGGAAGCGGCAGCTGAGAGACGCCATGTAAGCATCCCCACCCTTCAGCTTCCAGAAGGCTTCAGAGGAGCTGTCAAACAGATGGTGGGAGATGAATGCACCACACTTAATCCCTCCCTTTGTCACAGGAGGAAATGTGACATAGCTTTAGCTATTAAAAAAAATTAAAAATGCTGAACATAACACCCAAAGGAAAAGAATAAAAACTGCATTCAGTATGGAGAGAGAATACATTCTCCAGTGGGATTCTCAGTAAATAGGAGATTTGTCTGAAATCAAGAGGATATAGTGTCATTTTTTAATCTTCTTTTTTATTGTGGTAAAATGTATAACATAAAATTGACCATTTCATCCATTTTTAAGTGTACAGTTCAGTGGCATTAAATGCATTCACATTGTTGTGTAACCATCACCACCATCTGTCTCCAAACTTCTCATCTTCCCAAATCGAACCTCTGTACCTATTAAACATGAACTCCCTATTCCCCCTCTCTCCAGCCCCTGGGAACCACCATTCCACTCCTGTCTCTGAATTTGACTATTCTACTTACCTCATAAAAGGGAATCATACAATGTCATTTTTAAGGAATTCCACATACTCCATGTTATTGCTTAAAAATAAAAAAAAAACACAACTGATGTGCCTTCTTTCTTTGAATTCGACTTTTGCTTTGTGAAGGTGTATTGATTTGTGCCTGATGCATGCTATATAGACAATGCTGTATTGTGTACACTCAGTACCTAATTTCATAGGGACTTTACTGAAAAAGAACTTTCCATTGCTACGTTGTAGCAGTCGCTATGCTTCTTGTTTACACAAGCTCAGAGCAATCTGAGGCACAGATATCACTTCCATGTACAGAGTTAAAATATGCATGGTTTGTATTAAAGCTCTGTGCCTTAAGGAGCTGCCATATGACTTAATGGTACTCCTTGAGAAATCCATGAGAGGAAATCAAATTTTTAGCAAATCAAAGAGAAAAGCACTCCCCAAGCAAATTCTGGAGTCTAGGAGAAACAATTTCTCATTAATAACAGTTCCAGAAACCAAAAGTACTAGAATAATAAATATGGAACAAATCATAGCTCCCTTTAGCATTAGCCAATTTCAGTCTTTTGAGCACAACCTGGATTATGGATGACACGTGACATATTCTTCTAAAAAGCTTTAGGGAAGGTAATTTTCAGAAGGCGCTCCCGGTAACGTCTTCTATTATAGCCCCTACTTGCTTTACAGACTCACCTAAGGGCAACAGATGGGAAGAAAGATGGAAGAAAGAGGAAAGATGGCACAGCATGGAGCAGGTATGTGTATGGTGGGAGAAACTCTAGGCAGAGCACTGGAAATCCAATGGTTTAGCTGAAGCTCTATCACTTCCCTATGCGCTCAGCCAAGCCTTCCACCTTGCAGGGTCTCCGGTCCCACACGTGTAAAGCAGAGAAGGGAGCTCCTTAAGATTCCAGAGACAGGGTGGCCTTCCTGTCAAAAAGGAAAGCTCATCCTTCATGCACCTCCACATTGCCTAACATTCTTTAATAAGTAGGGACTTTTGATGTTTTACCACACTAACAATGATTTGAAAATGGTACCCTACATACACAATGTTGTGTTCTCTGGCTCTGGGTTCACATCTGTCTCTTTCTTCCCCTCCATTTGATCTGTTTCTCTGCATTTAAAAATACTCCCAAGTGTTGCCCAGGCTTCAGCCTCAGTCTTGGGGGCATGTAGCCCACACTCCATACAAGGATGGCTTGTCCTGCCCATGTGCCTATGTCATCCCACCTTGCACATGAGGACGTGGACTCTGAGAAAGGCAAAACAGCCATCTCAGGCAGACCCAGAACTCTGAGCCCTTGCAGACAACTCAGGTGCTTTCCAGCAGGAGCCTGGAAGCCTCTGCTTACTGAAGTCCACAAAATCTGCCAGCTGCCAGTTCCTCCTTTTTCAGGGACAGTACTCAGGACACCAGAAACATGGCCCTGGGACTCCGAGAGCCAGGGTGAAGACACTTCTCACATCGAGAAATATGGGGCTGCCCAGGCTCCCCAGAGGATTCCATGCAGGAACGTAAGGCTACAGGGCTGCAGTAAGCTGGTCTTAGCTGGAATTCTGTTTTCTAAACAGTAACTCATCACACAGGTTGGACCATGGACAAAGCAAACAATCTCTAGGCCCCTGACTGAGCCGCTAAGGTGAGGTGCACAGTAGCTCGGTAGGGTTGGGGGACTAGGGAGAACACTCTTCTCCAGGCTCCCTGGGCCAAGGCAAGGCTGACTCTGTGTGGATTGTTACCTCTCCAGGACAGAGAGACTTTCTGGCATCTCTTGTCTCCTTCCTCAACCAGGAATCTGCCTTCCTGCCACCTGCCTCACCTGTTCAAGCACCCACACCTTCCCCATCCATTGCCACCTCCCCTGTGCCTGGGAGCCTAGGCATGCCAAGACTTTGCAGGTGCTCTTCTTGACTCATAAATCCATCCCTGTGCACTCTCAGACCCTGTCCATTGCCACAGTTTTTCTCCTTTTCTTTAAGTGTGTTCTGCAACATTGACAATACGAGGGATGAAGACTGTAAAATAAACACCATGGACCAATCATCCAGTTTATAAAAGAAAATTTTACTGAACCTGTTAAAGACCCTCAGATCACATTGTGCCCACTGCCTGCCCCAGAGGCGATGGTTTTTAGGTAGTTATCATTCCCATGCACATATTTACCCTTTCCCTTGCCATGTATGCATCTTTAAAACATACACTGTTGTTTTGCATGTTTTTAAATAAATAGTTAGTATTGTACTGTATGCATTTTTCTGGAACTTGCTTGTCTCACTGAGATTATGTCTCTGAGATTTGTCCACATTGATATGCATAGCTATAGCCCACTCACTTCCACCACTGTATATAGTATTTTGTTATGCATGTAAGTCACTTATTCGTAAAAGAAATACTCCAACCATAAAACAAGGAGTAGTTCACCTTTACATATAAAGGGTCCTCATATTAAAATGGAATAGATAGTAGTCATCAATCCTTGATTTGTTTCCCCCATTCCTTCGCATCGATTTGATATCCTTAAGTAATTTAAATGCTAAGTAAATTCAATTATGTCCATCTGGAGTGATTACCTACAAATAATCCCATGTTTTAAGTAACAGAAAGAGGTATTTGTATTACGACACAGAGAAACCGGACTAATGGCCAGGTCACAACTACCTGGTCCTAGAGATACCATGGCATGACTCACAACATACAAGTTTGAGAAAGAAGCTTGGTGAGGAGGATTACACATCCAGCTAAAGGGTGCACCAGAACGCAGATATTCTGCAAAAGGAACTCTTCACATGAATGGAGCAAATCCATCTGTCAATGAATGCAATAACCCAGTCTGGCACCTTATGTTCATCCTCCCATCATCAAATGTGAAAGAAACAGTCAACTCTAGATATCTGCTTAGTGCCAGGGAGAACATAGGTTGGCAAGTGAAGAAAAGGGGGCACTAAGAAAAATGGGGGAAATGGCAGCCATAGGAGAAGCCGATACTTTGAGGCAGTGGTGGGTCCATCTGTTTTCAAGAGTTGCTTCAAGAAGGAACCAGCTGTCTGATACTGAGGGAAAGTAGAATAAGAACTTGTATTTAAAATAAAATCATATTAGAAAGCAGACAGGTCTGTTCTGTTTTACTTGTTTCCAAATCACGACCAAAATCTTCATCCTGTTTTATTGGCTTCTGGGGCTGAGCACTGGGTAATTTAGATCATTTTGCAAAATTTAGTTAAGGGGACTAAATTGCCAAAAATCTTGAGAAATCTATATTATTTGTATTCCATAAGACACATGTCTAGAAATATACATGCAAACTTGGACGGACTCAACTGCCATTTTTAGCGCCTGGAGGAAGAAAGAGAAAGAAAAGGACATTTTGGTTGCCTCCATGTTTGTATTCTTTTCTTGAAAACTCAGACACACCTTGCCTTCATGAAAGTTTTTTCCTTAACAACCTCACCTGGAACGTTAAGCTCACAGAAACTACCCAAGAATTCTGAAGGCTTACCACACACAACTATAAAGAAGGAGTCCTGCCAGTGTTGTTTAAGGAGTAAAATCATCATGAGGGGATTGTTCATTACGCTGAGGGAATAACAGTCATTTGACTTTACAGTCCAGGTTCCTCTGATTTCACACAAGCTCCCCACAGTTCCTTCCCTTGCTCTTTCCTCCTCCTTTTGCACTGCCAGAGAGACAAGTCCTCAGAGGCTCATTTATTTGTATATTGACACATTTGTAGATGAACTTGTTCAAAAAAGATCCAGAAAATGGTGAAACAGCCCACATACATAATCCCAGGCCATTCACACACAGTAGCATGAGAAGGCACTCTTCGAAGCTTTTGAAAGAAGGGAGCCTAGAATAATCCTGTGTCTTCAGCTGAGGCTTCACTTCCCAGCCGGCTTGCTCTGGACAGGCTACATCAGGCTTGGGTTTTCAGACAAACACGTTTTCAGACAAACAAAAATTATCCCTGGAGGACTGCAGGAACATACTCCCCAACTGTACTCCTTCCCTCGGTTTTCACTCAATAGTTCAAACGCCAAAAATATAAACTATGATTCAGCTTTTAAAACTTCTGTGGTCCTGTCATCATAACAGAGGGCCAGACGTGGGAGGGCAAGAGAGAAAATCCAATTACTCCTACCCCCACGGGCAAAAAACCTTATCATTTTACCCTAGCCCCAGCAGAAGTTTTGCATGAAAGATCCCACCTGTCAGTTTTTCGTTTGTTTCAGCACAAAATCTCTGAGGCAGCATTTTTAACTCAGAGGTAACTTTTATTAAAAATGCCTATTACAGCCAGCTGGTGTCAAACCGTTGGTTTCCTAGCCAGGAATCAACTGAAGAGGCTGCAGTTCTCTGTTTCATGGAGATGAGAGCTGCAAGCTATTAATACCAACTTCCAAAGCTGGTCTGCAATGGGCCAGGCGAACCAGGGAAGGTGGGGAGTTCCGGAGGAGAGTGAGAGGAGCCTCCCCTTCCATTCCCCCTCAAGTCACAAATTTCGGTCTTAAATGCACTCTTTCCCCCATCCTGGACTGGTTCTTTCTGCAAAACTGGATCACGCAAAGACACATCCCAGAATTACATTCCGGCTTTCCTGTTGCCATATTTGTTACATTAGCATAACATATGCTATCAAACACCAACAACATACGTGTCAGACGCAAAATGCCCCAGAGAAGACTCAGGTTCTCCACACTGGGAAGGTATTTGCACAGAGTGGGATCATCAGATCCAGAGAACCCATCAACCCAGACATCAGCTTACTCAGTGGGTGGTGGGGATAGTGGGTGTGGAATGCAGCCTCCCCACCCCAGAGGAGAGCATATCCGTCACCCGCCAAAACCTGGACACTGAATCCAGAACTGCCCTTCCCTTGCCACCCTCCCTGGACAAGGGACCCTCAGAACTGTACACTCTAGGTCTCCTGGTGTTGTCATTTATGTGGTGGACCCTCAGCCTTTGGCATTCCTGAAGCTGCTCAGGACAGGAAAGCTGGGGCTGGTATCACTGACAATTCCTGTCCCAAGACTCAGACGGCCCTGGTACTGACCAGGTGGGTCTTTGTGGAAGATCTCTAGATCCAGAGTCGTTAATCCCAGGTCGGCGTTCTGGCTCTCCGTCCACTGTTTTTTTAACATGCATGAGACTCGGTTTCCTCTCCCTACAGTGCAGGTGCTAATAGTGAGCCCCTTGTATGCTGATGACATTTAATGTTTTTGACTGAACACTTTGAAAGCAAGCTTCCACAAACACCCAATGCCCTCTGGTTTGGGTTCATGCTTCCTCTAGTAAGAAGACCCTCCTACTTCTAGCGCTCTCAGGAGAAGCCTGTGGAATTCTGGATTCACGAGCAAAGTCCCCAAACCTGAACTCGTTTCATTTCCCAGGAACTGGCACTTCTCTATCGTTCCCTCCATCAGTGGCACAGTTACCGAGTGCAAGGCTGGGAAGTGGGAGTCATCCTAGAATCCTCTTTCTTACCTCGAGGCTCCCAGGAATCCATCACAGAGCCTGCTCATCCTCCTTCCCTGGCACCTGCTGACTGTGTCCACACTTGCCTCTCCTCACCCCACCTAAGCCTTATGTCCTGAGGGTGCTCCCTGCCTGCACTCTGGGCTGCTCTACCCTGCACACAGCTGTGGAGTGCTCTAAGTCCAAGGATGTGACACCCTCCCCCAAATCGGTAGTAGCTCTTCACAGCCTTCAGCAGAAAATTCAAGTTCCTTGGCTTGGCACACAGACTCCTCTTTTGGGATCTGGCACCTGCCTCCTGCAGGCCTCCCCTTTGACCCACCCCATATCCACTCACACCAAGCTCACTAGGGGCCCTGTGTCATGGCCCATGCTATTCCCGGCACCAGGCCAACCCTTTCCCACCTGGCTGTCTGGCTACCACTTACCTACAAGGATGTGAGTTCCACAAGGGGCAGGGGTGGAGTGGGAATGTTGGGGTGTGGGTTTGCTCATTGTTCTATTTCCTGAACCTAGCACAGCGTGTGGTACTATGAGCAGAAACCTAATGAACACCTGAAAGAATGAATGAATGGTTACTCAGGACGCAGAGGAAGCATCCTTTTCTCGTGGGAGCATTTCGTGGTCCCTCTTGTTAATCTCAACAACCATGTGCAATCCTTCATTTGAGTCTCTCTTTCTGCCACATCATCCTGAGGTACCTGCCTTATAACATCTGCTGCTCAGCGCCGACAGCTCAGTTCCCCGTGCATGCTCAGCACCATGTCACAGGCCTTGTTAGAGAAGAACTGTCCATGTTTGCTCTTGTGTTCTCTGTCTCTCCCTCTTCCTCTCTCCCCGCTCTCTCCCTCTAACCTGGTTCTCTCTCCTGTGTAATCCGACCCAAAGAACCAGGTACCAGGGCCTGCACCCTGCATGTTAGCATCTCATTGGGCTTAGTGACAAATACATAATAGGCTATCCTACCCTTTTAGACCACTCCACATTCACACTAGAGAAGGACTCGTTTTTCCTAGCTAATCCACAGGCCCAATGTTACCAAGGACATGGTCAAGTACACCCTATCTGTTCAGTTCAATGGTGCAACTCTGATGGAGGACAGTGACTATGCCTTTTTGGTCCAGAAACATAAAACCACCTCACTGTGTAGACAGCAAATACCACACAGATTACAACAAACAGGCACTATAGTGAGATAGGACAAGACAGACTACATTTCCTATTCAAGGTGTTTGTTTTTTCGAGTGACGTCTGAAAGATTTGTGTGAGGAGAGAGAGACAGACTCACTGATGAGGGCAATGGGAAACAACTGCTCCAGGATAGAGGACAGGAAACTCAAACACATTTTCTCTGCAATTTCCAAATCCAGTTCCAGTCGAGTCCACCTCTCTTCATTTCATGAAATAAGAGGCCAGGACTGGGGGAATTCTGGAGATCACTCAGTTTGAGAGGATGGGGCCGTCACCTTGTGCTTCTTTATCTGGTTCTTTCTCAGGGCTTGGGGAGTATTTAAAGATCATCGTTCCCAGCTGCAGGGACCCTGACTTATGAGCTCTGCAAATAAGTCAGCCTGAGCTGGGGAGAATAGTACATTCACCCAAGGCAACAATTAAAAATCACTGGGCCAATATTTGCTCTGTCCAGCTCAACTGTATTGGTAGAATCTGAGAGAAGATCAAAGTCCCCTGTGTCCTCCATGGCCTGAGACGGGAGCAGGAAGGAAGAGAAGGACCAAGGGCATGGGCACTGAGTCTCCGCTGACAGAGTGTGTGGCCTGAGTCCCGGTTTGCTCATCATCACAAGGGGGGAAATACCTCCCTCACAGGACAGTTGAGAGGGTTAAATGTGAATTTGTGAGGCTATGAGGTAAAATACCTGATACATGGTGAATGGGAGTGATTATTATTATCATGGTTTTGCTTCAGTTAAAATGAGGTCATGAGGGTGGGCCTAATCCAGTCTGACTGAGGTCCTTCTATGAAGAGGAGGTTAGGACACAGACACACAGAGGGAAGACCAGTGGAAACACAGGGAGAAGGTGGCCAGCTACATACCAAGGAGAGAGGCCTTCAAGGGAGCCAACCCTGCCTACACCTTGACTTTGGACTTCTGGCCTCCAGAAATGGGAGACAACAGATTTCCATTGTTGAAGCCGCCTGGTATGTGGCAGCCCCAGGAAACTGAGGCAGAGGACAAATGGATGCCCCTGCCAGAGAAACACCACCCTTGGCTACTGTGCTATATTACAGAAAACACAACATGTCTCCCCCATCTCCCTTACCTACGACATAGTATCACCATCTCTATCCTCCCAAATAAGCCATTGCCTAATCATCCTCAACTTGAAATAAAATTGAGAGGGAAAAATTTTGTAAGTGTTCAAAGGTTTCATTGAAAAACTGCTCTGAAACTAAGAAATCATAGCATTGAATTGGATTTCTCATTCCAGGCACCTTTCTTCCCTGACGCTCTGTGAGGACACAGCGATGCTTGTCCACTAGACTCTCCTGAGTCCATCCTAATTGCCTCCTTGATTCCCATGTGGATGTCCCTAACGCACTTCAAATCTACATGTCCAAAACCAGAATTAGAACCCACACCTCCCCATCCCTGGTCCATTATTCAAACACCACCATCTAACCAGCTATGCAAGGCAACAATGTAAGGTCCTTCTTGTCACCTTCACCCCTGGTGGATGCCTGAAACCGTAGATAGTACTGAACCCTCTACATACTTACATATGATAAAGTTCATTTATAAATTAGATGCAGTAAGAGATGAACAAAAATAGTTAATAATAAAATACAACAACTATAGCAATATACTACCATAAAAGTTTTGTGAATGTGGTCTCTCTCTTCTTAAAATACTTTATTGCTCGGTATTCACCCTTCTTGTGAAGACATGAGATGATAAAATGCCTACATGACAAGGTGAAGTGAGGTGAATGACAGAGACATAGTAACGTAGCATGAGGCTACTTACTGACCGTCTGGTGACAGGTCAGGAGGCAGATCCTCTGCTCCTAGTTGACCACAGGTAACTGAAACCATGGAAAGCTAAACCATGAAGGGGGGTAGGGAACTACTGTACAACCCCTGGAACCATCAACTTCTCCCCCACTACTCTCTCCTGAATCTGTGTACTTCTCTCTATCCCAGCTGATTTCATCCTCTCCCCATCTGCCCCTTGACCCACCGTAACAGCCCCCCACAGGTCTTCTCAGGAACTCCTGCCTCTCCAGTCCATTCTCCTCATAGCAGCCATGTGGTCTTTGAAAAGCCCAGACCTGGTCATGTCACTGTCTGCAGAAAATCTGTGAGCATACTCATGCAGTGCTGGCAGGGGTGCAAATCAGAAGGGCCACATTAGAGAACTGCTCAGTGTGATCCATTAAAGTTAAAGTTAGGTATATCTCAAGTCCCAGAAGTTCCACTGTTCGGAAAATGCCCAACAGAAAGGGGAAATAGAATCACCAAGTAGTTCATAGTAGTACTATTCTAAACAGCAAAACACAGGTAACTACCCAAATGTCCATCAACAGCAGAACTGATAAATAAATTGTGTTATATTCACACAGCAAACTATTGCTACAAGCAGCAAATGGAGTCTCATGGTGTTGAGTGACAGAAGCTGAAGAAAAAATACAAGGGTTTGACTCCATTTACGTAAAGTTCAGACATAGTCAAAATTCAACGACGGTCTTACAAGTGAAAAAACGGGTTACCCTGGGAGCATGCTAGTGACTGAGACGGGATCCAGAGGAGCTTCTGGAGTGTTAATAATTCCCTGTTTACTGAGTTGGGCGCTGGTCACATGATGTGTTCCGGGGGACAAGTCATAGGCTGACCCACATGAGCACTGGTCTGTATGCACATGCTTGGACTAAATACCCGTGTCCCTTCCAAATTCTTATGTTGAAACTCTACCTCCCAATGTGATGTATTAGGTGGTGGGGGCCTCTGAGAGGTAATTAAGATTAGATGAGAGCATGAGGGTGTAGCCTCAAGAATGGAAATAGTGCCCTTGTAAGAGTTGAGAGAGCACTTGCTGAGGATATGTGAGGACGTGACCAGAAGTCAGATGTCTACAAACAGGAAAAGGGCTCTCAAAAGAACTCGACCGCACTGGCAGCCTGACCTCACACTGCCAGCCTCAAGAGCTGCGAGGAATACATTTCTGTTCCTTACAAGCCACCCAGTCTGTGGTATTTTGTTACAGCAACCCAAATGGACAAAGACAGCATGTTATACTACAGTAAAAAAAAAATTAAAAAATAAACAACATAGACAACTTTTCATCCTTCTTTATATAAAGATCAAAGTCCTAACTTGTTTCAAGAACCTTCCTGGTTTGGTTCCTGCCTACCGTTTGAACCCAGGACACCCACTCCCTTCTCCCCCTCTCTGGGCCCCAGCCACACTGGCCTCACTGATCTCTCTGTCCCTCAAAGCCACCAGCTCCCTCTGGCCTCGGGGTCTTTGCACAGGCTGCTTGCTCAGCCCCTCCCCTCACCTGCAATTTTCTACTTATCCTTCAAATCTCAACTCAAACTTCACTTCCTTGGAGTGATCGGCCCCTGGCCGCTGGCTCCAAACTGATCAGTGAGCATGTTACACTCGTGTACGTTCCTTCATGGCACTTGTCATGGACTCTAACTACATGCTTGTGTCATGGATCAATGTCTGTCTCCCCCACTAAACTTAAGGTCTGTGCAGTCAGGGTGTATATCTGTCTGTTCATCTCTATAGCTGCAGCACCAAGCCCAGCATCTGCCCAATAGTATACGCTCAATAAATATTTATGGCCTGAAAGAGCGAGCCATCCTAAGACAGCAGCGTCATTTCTTTGTGTCAAACATCTCAAAAGACTAGCCCTTCCAACTCCTGAAGCTTCCTTGCTAATGTCTAATTCCTTTCTGCTGCAATTTGAGTTCATTTATCTTCATCTTGCCCTCAGCGAATATGAATTGAGATACTTACCACTAAATCTCCATTTTCCATACACCCTTTTTACATCTTTGAAGTTAGCTGTTAAGTCACTTTTGATTTTCATCTGTTCAGTCAAAATAAGCTGATCCATGCAGATTATTCCTTCCTATTCTCTAACAGTGCTTCTGTCTGAATGTAAACTCAGGCATGCAGACTTACATGGAGGAAAAAAAGGGATCTGAACATGTATGTTTCATCAAGGACAGTGGGCATTTGCATCACATCAACTCAGTATATCCAAAACAATATCAATACCTATTATCCATTGAACACCAAGTGGGTGAAGAAGAAACTCAGAGCACTCAAATTATGCATGGAAAGTAAGCCAGCTACTAAGATCCAGAGGTAGGAATAGAAACCAAGCAGCCTAGCTTAAGCATCTTACCTTTACTCAGTGAGAATATAGTAATGCTTCTTATTTTCTCCCGACCAATAAATGAACTGTACAAATACAAAACTTCAGATCATTGCATCTTGACTTTTCTTTAAACAGTAATGGGATAAATTTATAGTCCCAGAGTGCATCAAATTTAGTCATTAAATTTATGATGATTCAAGATCCTTTTGTAGTTCATAAGCGTGATGATTGGGTGTTCACGCTGTTGTGTGACATGTGCCTCCCTCAAACCTTGTTACGACCTGGGCACATTACCCGTCTGACGTGAACTTGGAGGATCCTTTTTATCTTTCAACTCTCCTGAGAAAAGGAGCCCGGGGAAGCGGACTTCATTGCTGCCAAGGCGTGAGCGGGTGCACGGAGAAATGGGCGACGCACACCTGGAGGGCGCCTGGCTGGCTCAGCCGGTTAAGCATCTGCCTTCGGCTCCGTCATGATCCCAGGGTCCTGGGATGAAGTTGCCCACATCAAGCCCTCAACAGGCTCCGCACTCAGTGGGAAGTCGTCCTCTCCCTGTCCCTCTGCCCCTCCCCTCTGCTCGGGCTCTCTTTCTCTCACGTGCTCTCTCTCTCTCAAATAAAATCTTTTAAAAAATAAAAAAAAAATTAAAAAAATTTATGATGATTCACTAAGTAGAACATGATCTTATCCCCTTTGTGCCCAGAGCCATAACATAGCTTGTCTATAACCTAGATCAGAAATATGGTAAATGGAAAAGACATCTGGGACCACACAATGGATCCTCCTGGCTGTATAAGTTTGGGCTCTGCCATCAGACCCGTTTTAGCCATTCCTCAGAATGGCAGGTGTTACAGATCTCATTTTTATTTTTATGCCAGCATAGTTAATGTATAGTGCCATATTAGTTTCAGCTGTACAATATAGTGATGCACCAATTTCATATTCCACTCAGTGCTCATCAAGGTGAGTGTTACAGATCTCTTGATGAGAAAGGGTCCTGTCATACTAAACTAAGTGCCCCCCTTCTCATTGCCTATGGGGAAGATTTCCTTCTGACCGTTAACTTTCCCTTTGATCATGTCCAGTCTGCTCTCCCTCCAGGGTGGCCCTTTCACTGGGTATAAAATCAGCACCTGTCCCATGGCTCCCACTGGCACTATTCTCCATCCAGATGGGACCAACTCCCTAAGCTGAGGACTACCCCGTATACCATCCCCAACTCCCTAAGACTTCACACTTCACCATTAACAATGGGGGGGGGACAAAGGGAGAGATCAAAGAAGTCCACATACCAGTTCCTGAGGTAGCATCAGGCAGAAAAGAATCACAGAATCATGACTCACCACAGTTACCTGTGTACCTCTGTCTGGCTTCAGAAACGACCTGCTATCGCCCCCCAAAACCACAAACCCTCTAGACACTCATTTGCTACACATAATTTTGGATTCCGGAATGCCAAAACTAGTGCAGATGTTCAGGCACAGAGCTTTAAAACCCAGACAGCAGCTGCTGTGGGTCAGCGACACCCATACCATTTCTGCAAAAGGCACGGTTGCTTTTCATGATTGCTAGGACAGTTAAGTGTCACAAGTATTGCTACATATAGTTAGGAACCTAAGACGCTAAAAGATTTACAAGGTAATAGAAGGTCCTTCGGGGTACCCTACTACACACCAGGGCTCTCAGGCCAGCTGGGAACCAGTGACCCAGCAATTTACATGCATTCTGGTGTTGTTTGCTCTATTATTTGTCCCCTTTGCTTCTATGTATTTGTGGTCCCACTTCCAAAGCCAAACTACATTGGGGAATCATGAATGGTCTAAATTCTCCATCATAGACCTTAAGAAGAAGGCAAAAGGAAGAATAGCCCTTGCTATTGCCATAAAAGAGAGAAAAAAATGAGCATGGGGTCTTCACCTTTTTGATTGGAGTGAAAACAGTTTAGTTACATCAAAACAATATGGTTAGATAATGACAGACCCAGATAAGCTAGAGGAGAATTAATGGATCATTTCAGCTATTCTGCTCATTTACAAATGAGAAAACAGCGAGGTCAAGACCATGAAATTGCCCAAGACCTCTCACGTGGTCAATTCCGTTTGCAGTACCAAAGCTGCAGCCTTGGTAGGCAGCTGGCCGTCACCAAGTAGGCAGACATTCAGCCAGCACCCCCAGGCTCCAGTATGAGGTGTCTCTTGGTGGCCAACAATCAATGGCAGGTGGCCTTCAGTCACCAAGGCCCATAGCTGGCTGGTGGCTTGCTTCCCCACAGACTTAGTTACAACAATTTCTCTCCCAACCACTAACAGCATCCTGGACCATTTCCTCCAAATATTATAGCTATATGGGTTTATCATAGCCCTAATGAAAATTCAGCTGACCACCAGACAGAGCAGACTGATTTCTCTACCACTGTCTATAACCAGGTATTAGACAAGTTTGAAGTCAAAGTGAGGCCAGAGAGAGCCAATCTCCTGTGGTCCCATCAGATGATGCTTTGAATGGGCCCTGGGAGTGCTGCCCCCTACATTTTGATAGAAATTGTTTTAAGGCTTTCATTAGCATGTCATTTAAAACTATATTCTTAGGGGCACCCGGCTAGTTCGGTTGTTGAAGCATGATACTCTTGATCTCAGGGTTGTGAGTTCAAGCCCCACACTGGGTGTAGAGTTTACTTAAAAATAAAATAGAATTAAATTAAATTAAGTTTTTTAAAAATTTAAAAAATACATAAAACTATATCCTTAACAATTCAGATGGTTACTAAAGGGATGAATTGTGGTGGTTTTGTTTTTGTTTTTTAATTGGAAGGCTATGGAAAAAAAAGGTTTTGAGTGGGAGAGATAAAACCAAATGAGTTATTTAGTGAGTTATTCACTAAGTCTTTGGCCGGCCCATAGAAAATGATGCTCAAAGCATCTGTGTTTAAGATTACTTAAGATGTCCTCTTCCAGTTGTAGAAATTGGAATTTTGGCATTTCAATTACCATTCCCCACAGAACTCTCCTGTGACATTCGATTCCAAGAGCCCATCTCCCATGTAGAGAGGACCTCTGCGTTTTTCAGTCTGGCTCTGCAGGAAAGATCCAGTTTTGAAGTTGAACCAATTTTCCTTGATAGCTTGAAATTTATTATTTGAATTTTCCTTAATGGGTCTCTTAACATGCTTTGGTAAAACTTGTCCTTATAATTCTAAACACTTTCAATTCTGTTCCTTGCATAAGTGCTCCATGAAATCCTGTGAGTCTCTACTCCCTTTAGTTTTCAAGTCACTAATGGACTATTGCATAAGACCTGACCTGTAGGGCTGGCAGAGGGACCAGGGTGGTCCCTGGGCAAGAGACACCACAGGGAGGTGCTGGGACACCAGCCCTTGGATGGCTCTTCAGGCAAAATTCAGCTTTGCTTCTGATCTGTAGCCTTATTATAAATTGTTTACCTGTTCTTGAACTTAAAATCGTAATCAATGGGGCACCTGGGTGGCTCAGTTAGTTAAGCGACTGACTTCTTGGTTTCAGCTCGAGTCATGATCTCAGTGTCCTGAGACCAAGTCCCAAGTCAGGCTCGATGCTCAATGTCAAGTCTGCTTAAGACGCTATCTCCCTCTCCCTCTGTTCCTCACCCCATCTCTGTCTCTCTTTCTCTCTCTCTGTCTCTCTCTCTCTCTCTCTCTCTAAAATAAATAAGTAAATCTTTTAAAATAAAATGAAAAGATAACCAGTATACATGTCGATGATATTTCATTTTTTAAAATGGTTAAAATGATTTTTAAAAATCATAATCAGTAGCCATAGCTGATCATCCTTTCCCCTCTCTCTTCAGGTCCTAATGAGAAAGGACACCCAAATCCTAAATCCTGGTGCCTTGATATTAGATAATGAGCTTTTGCTCCCAAGGACTCCTTAAAATGGCAATTTACAGTAGGAGATCTGGCCAGGAACTAGAGCAGAGAGGGAACCTGTGGGATGGGGCTCTGGGCATGAAGTCCCTTCCATGGCCACATGTGAAGGATGTCAGGGCCCCTCCCCCAATCTTTTTCCATAACCATCTCTATGTGAAATAAACCCGAGCTCATGTGGGGACACCTGGAATGCGTCTTTATGTGTGGTAGTGGGAAATTACATGCAACAGGAGATTATTTTAGAATGTAAAAGGAAATATTAAAACCGAAAGCACATGTAAAAACCAATTTCTTCAATAATTGCTTATCTAGGGTACAAGGACCCTGTCTCAGAAATGTGCCCTTATCTTGAAATATGCAGTAACCCCAACAATAGCTTTTATATGGAAAAGGAGTTGAGTAGATGAGTAATTTAACAAGAATTTTCTTCTACTGGTTTCCAAAGCATCGTCAAGATTGTGCTCCTGTCATCTGGATTGGTTTAAAATAAAACTCAGTTGGGTTTTTTTTCAAGAACAGATGGAAAGAGGGACACAAAGGCAAGCAGTATGCAAACAACAGCAGAATTTCAAACAGTAGTGGGTAAAGAAATGGAAAATAAACATAAGTCTAGGAAACAGCTACAACTTCAGTCCTAGGAAAGTGTTTTCTGACCTATTCTGTAGACACTTTCAAGATGAAGAATCTGTCATTCTGCCTTCGTCAACTCATCAGACTGCGGGCAGGTCAGGAGACTGGGGTCCTCGGGGCCCAACAAGGGGGAACCAGGAGACCAGAGCTGGACTTTCAGGAGCTTTTCATATAGTTAAATCAATAAAAGGAGCTGAGAGTAATAAGAAAGAGTTTTCAAGCAAATGGAGAGAAATAACCTTACAACAAGAACCAGCATGACACATACATTTTTTTTCATTACGAGGATGAGAAAATTTTTAAAAGAATGAAAGAAAGCCAATGTTAAAGGGAGTAAGATGCCTACATAATTCGATAGAGTAGATGATCAAGTACCAAAGCAAAATTCTCATTTTTGAGGCATCAGGAGTGATCTGCCCAGACAATAGCATCTGCATGTACCCCATCAATCAGGTTGTCTTCACGCCGCTAAAGTGGGGTCCGGGGAAGGCTTCCTGTGCACCCCCCACAGAGCCACCCCCCTACTCTGGGGAGGGCCTCACATGGCCCAATCCCACAGGAAAACAAGAGGAAGCCCAGGTTTTCCCTTTGGTAGGGGGTCTGTTTCGAACAGTCGGGGGCCCTCCTTTCACATAGCCGGGAAGGGGAAGACAACAAAGGGCAGCGGGCAGACACCGTGAGCAGGGTTTGGCCGCGGTGCCGTGGAGGGCCCCAGATGCAATTCAGAATTGCTCACACAGCACACACATGCACCACACACACATACGTGTACACACGTACACACCTACACACATGTGCATGTACACACATCACACACATATGCACACAGACACACACGTCCCATATGTGCACAACATACACCACCGCCACCGTTACCGATGACATGAGGGTGTCCACCCCATCTAGATGCCTGCTCTGCAGGAAGACAAAACGCTCCCAGGTCAATCTGGCTATACTAACAAGATGACGTTTAAATTAGTTATGATGTAGAGATTCATTAAGACCAGCCCATTTGTTAAGATAGATGGAAGGTGGTCATGAGCAATACAGAAATCTTCTCAGGAATTGCTCAGATGTTCTGTGTTCATATAGTTGATATTGTAAAAAGCTGCCTTTCAGGAAGAGGGTGGTATAGGAGGGACATCTGGTCCCCCTCCACCAGCGCCTAATGCCAAAATCTCTATGACCATGTCATAATTGTTACTTCCCGACTCAATGCTGGAGTTTAGGCCAGGGGTGGGGTGAGGGGCGACGGCAGGTGCAGATCCCCTGGCAGTCCCAGATTTCAAGTTCGGGAGGCCACACTGACTGGATCGTTCATAGCCAGCAAAGCCAGGATCAACCTGGATGGTATTTGATCTCACAAGAGCAGGGCTGGCCACAGCACCACAGATGGGTTCCAGCCATGTTGGTTAGGGTACAGGGGTCACAGGTCCAACAGCTCTGGGCAAGTAACTGATACAGAAGAGGCTGGGAATCAGTGAGTCAGTCCCTGGAGAAAGGGTCTGGCATGGACCATGTGAGGAGTTGTGTTCAGGGCAAGACAAATTAGGACTCAGGCTCCCCCTCTGTGAGCATGGATTCCGCCCCGAGGGTGAAGGCTTGCAGAGCCAATAGCGAAGTCAAGCACAGGCAGCTGGAGGAAGAATGCAGGCCGCATTTGGTCCTCACTCAACAGTAACCAGCCAGGACCATGATATGGGACATTCCTTGTTCAGGGGACTCAGCCACACCTGAAGGCTTGCCCACTCCACAGGAGGCATGCAGTTGGGCCCCAAAACAAAAGAAATGGATAGAAAAACCATTCTGACACAGCAAGAGACCCATAGTCTATGAGTCAGTGCTGATTTAGGCATCAGGGGTTAGTTCAAGCACATGACCCCAGAAATAAGACTATTTCAGATGCTACCCAAAAATGGGGGGAAAAATGCCAGGCCAATTCTCATTGCCTTGGAGCCTGAGCCAGAACAGAAGTGCAGGAGCTCGGCAGATGTGGGGAGGTGGGGATCAAGCCATCACCAGGGGAACACCGGGCTCATCAGTTGCCAAGGGAGTATTCAACTCCAAGAACAAAGCATTCAGAAATGAAACAAGAAAGCTGGGACCTTGGTAGGGAGGCCACCCGGAGGAGGAAAGCGTGGTCCTGGTAAGCTGACAACACATGGTATCATCTAACTGGTGTACAAATGTTGGGCACAGACATTCAATCTGGACTCAGAAGGCTAAGCCCATGCTACCTAAAAACAAATCTTATCATTAAAAAGGAAGAAAGAAAAAAAACATGTAAGAGATAAACTGCAATCATGTGGTCAGCCCCAAAAGCCAGGAGCAGAAAGCCTGTGAAGCACAGCCTGGTAAGAGAGAGAGAGAGAGACCATTGACAAGCAGGAATCAAAATGAAGTCTGAAGGTGAGGATTCTACTGGACATGAAAAAGATGTGAAGGACACAGTGAAAGCAATTTCAAACCTCACGGCAGACCTAGAGACTATGGAAACTGACACCTGCAGCAGACAGGTCTGCCTACAAAGGCTGCAATTTTGGGTGGACCATCAGGCAAAGAGGGGAGATTAAAGCACGGTTGGCCAACCACGGTAGAACCCAGCAACAGGAAGGGACCACCAGCCACAAATCACTTAAATTCAACTGCAGTTGACCCTTGAACAACACGAAGGCGAGGGGCACTGAGCCCCTGTGTACTCGAAAATCCACGTATAACTGTTGACTTCCCAAAACCTTCACTACTACTAGCCTACTGTTGACCAGAAGCCTTACCAATCACATAAACAGTCGTTAACACGTTTGGTGTGATACATGTGTTCTATGGTGGATTCTTACAATAAAGCTGAAGAAAATATTATCAAGAAAATCATAAGAAAAAATACATTTAGGGGTGCCTGGGTAGCTCAGTCAGTGAAGCGTCTGCCTTTGGCTCAGGTCATGATCCCAGGGTCCTGGATTGAGCCCAGCTTTGGGCACCTGCTCAGAGGGGAGTCTGCTTCTCCCTCTCCCCCTGCCGCTCCCCTGCTTGTGCTCTCTCTCTGTCTCAAATAAAGAAATAAAATCTTCAAAAAAAAAAAAGAAAAGAAAAGAAAAAATACATTTATAGTATGATATGTATTTATCAAAAAAATCTGTGGTAACTGGACCCACACAATTCAAACTCACGTTGTTCAAGGGGCATCTGAATATTTCTGCACAAATAGCCCAATTCTGGTCAAAGAGAGAACTACCTCACAACTGTGGGCAGAAGGGTGTGTTCGCTGTTGGCACAGCTCTGAGGTAATATGAGAAGCAGGACAGAGTGACTGTGTTCTCCCTCTGCCTGACTAGGTCTCCTCTCTCTAGAAAGACCCAGAACTTTCTATTCTTCTCTTACCCCTCCCAAGTTCTGCCCTCAGAACCTGCCAAAACTCTAAGGAGAAAATGACAACTAATCAGCAACCCTCTGCCAAGCAATTCCAGCCCAATCCAAAGGGAATCCGTGACTGTAGACTCTCAGGGAAGACGGCAAGGCTCTGGGTTCACTGCACCGACGGGGGGAGTCAGCTCTGAAGCCCCCCTGAGGGGGCGGGCCCAGCCCCCACCCTACCCCCAACAGCCAGCCTCCCCAGCAGCAAGAGGAAGAAAAATGCTGGATACGCATCACAAAACTTGAGATTTAGGTTTATTCTCAGAAACTGGATTACTGGAGCTAAATTAAAGCCACAAAATGCTAAAGATAAGATAACTCTGAGAAAAATATTTATTCTTTAAAATATAATCCAAATCAATTTTTAAAATAAGTCATTTCACTGCTTATAAAGACCACCAGGCATATCTCAAGTTTATGGAGGAAGGACAGTGGCATAATAATCTAGGGGAAGAAAACATTAATTGCTAATCTTTAAAATCAGAGTTTGTAATAAATTAATATGACAGCAAAAATGAAAACATGTCCATCATTCTTGTTTGTCCTCTTTAACAAGTTTTTGTAGCCCTTTTGGTGCTGCCAATTTCCCTAGCTTCTAACATGTGACAGGTCCATGCTGCTACTGAGCAAGCTGGAGCTTTGTGGGGCCTGGGGGAGCCACAGCTGGCCAACACCCCCTGGTCCAGCAATGTTCCCACCATGGGTTCAAGATCAACAGAGAACTCGGGCCCTCAGAGCAGCAGGTTGCAAAAGACCAGCACAAGTTGGCCAACTGCTGAGCACAAGCTGGTTAGATACAGGGCAGGATCATTACCCAGGGATCAGCAGGTGAGTTATAGGGAAAGGAAGGGAACATGGTTGTCTTCTGCCTAGCTGGTCTAAGAAAGGACTTTCAAACTGCAATCGTCGGTCAATGTTTTATTCTGACCATTACGCTGGAGGTCTATGTAGCCCCAAGTACTTTTCAGGCTGGCTCTTGCCAGTGGGAGGAGGAGGGATAGTCCTGCCCCTTTAGTGGTAAGAGCGTATGTCTTTGACACCATGGCGTCTTGGGAATGATGTTCCCACAGCAAAATGGCGGCCAGGTGTTCAAACCTCATCTTCTGTGCGTTCCCCACATTCCTTCTCTTCTTCCCACCCCCTTGCAGAAACACACATGCCCAGATTCCCAGAACCTCTGGGCCTCATACACCCACTGTGTGCGACTTGCGTAGTGCCCCCTAGAGGTGGTTCCTTTTCTAACTTTTTCCTATTTGAAAGTCAGCCCTACGGTCAGCTTGTCAGAGGCCAGCTCTCCTCCAGAAACCAAGGACACAGGACAGGTTTCAGATTTCACCCAGGACATATAGTGACAGCTGAATAAGGCAGAACCCCCTCACGAATGAAGCCCCAAACCATTTCATCTCAAGTTATTTATGAAGAGACTCGAACACTGAAAATTTTCAGGCCTCTGGTTTGCACAATTCTTGTCAGGGGCATTTTGGACCTTTTTCACTCCACACTGGAGACAACTAGCAATTCTGCTTCTGAGTTAAGAAGTGTCTATGAAAATGAGATT
Source organism: Ailuropoda melanoleuca (assembly GCF_002007445.2). Taxonomy (NCBI): domain Eukaryota; kingdom Metazoa; phylum Chordata; class Mammalia; order Carnivora; family Ursidae; genus Ailuropoda; species Ailuropoda melanoleuca. Next base: position 60,426,156 of record NC_048223.1, read on the forward strand.
CTCACTCATGGTCATGTACCTTGCAGACATGTGCTCCACTCAGGCCCAACCATCTGCTTACTTCACTACTTGCCAGTCACTCCCCTCATCCCTCACTCATTCATCCCACCAGCCTGATATCCGTGAGTATTAGACATCCTAGGTCCTTCTAGATCCTTCAAGATCATTCTTCTCTCTACTAACCTAAAGGACATCCCATCAGAAATCCAACACTACTGCTCCCTCCTTCCCTTCAGGGAAGGGGTGGGGGTGGCAGTATATGCCTCGGCTCTTGTCCTAATTATTTACCAGCCCCCATATTTCCCTTTACTGGTTTCAAAAATATATGACTGCTAGCCCTTGCTAATGACCCTGCATGTGATTTCACGTTATTATCTTCTTTCCCTCTCTTGCAAAGAGAACAAAAAAGTGAAAGTTTGATTAGGCTAACAGCTGCGTGAGATGTTGGCGAGGGGCTGACCTAAGCCTGGCCAGGAGCTGGGGACAGCCAGGAGCACTCACCTTGGAGCTCCTGTCAGAAAAAGGAGAAAAGAGGTAAAAATGCAGGAATTGGGACAGGGAATCAGAGCAGCAGGAGGAGAATAACATGTGGGGGACCAGGTGCTAACCAGGGCTCCCCCCATGCCCACCCCTGAGGCCCAGGCTGTGTATACGTGGCTTTTTCAAAAGTGGAGATAACTATTTTTTATTCCTCCAGAGATGAGTGTCCTTTGAGGGGTTTTTTGGTTTTTTTTTTTCCTGCCTGCGAAACAGGAGCTTTAAAGCTCACTCAGTAGCAAAACCCACTCATTGCCAAACAAATGGAATATTCACATTATTAGCACAGGAATGCTCAAGGGAGGGCAGGGGCTTTCTTCCCTCCCTTCCCCAGAGTGGGGTTTCTGCGCACTTTCTACTTTCTAGAGACGGCCTTCACCCCAAGAACGACTCAAGGCTCCGTGGATTAAAAAGAGTGTGTCCTTGTATTAAGCCAAACACAGTGTTCTGATTGTTTCCTAACCAGGGGTCCCAGTTCATCAGTTTATACTCATTTACAAAGACTTTGCATTTTTTTCCCAACCAAATAGAAGTGAATGGAAAGATCTGTTCTCTGTACCAGCACAGTAGGAGACAAAAGCGGCCGACTGGATGGGGACACAACAATACCATATGGGCCGTGGGGTTGGGAGCCGGAGCCTCGTCTTCTCTCAAGGCTTGAAAATGATTCCTCCTGTCCTGCACACTCCGGATGGTTCACTAGCAGCCTAACTATTCAAAAGCATCTCTCCGTCTAACAGGGACGCTCCCAGGGCTTGAAGAGGCGCTCTCCTGGGTACCTGGCTACTCCCTCTATTATTATTTCTTTAAACACAGTCCCAGCATGGAGTTGCAGGAGCTCTTACACAAAGCAGCCCCAGCTATTCCGTGCTGTTGGTCTTTATCGGAAGCAAAATAGGTGTTATCAGTTGAATATTAAACAATTGCTTTCTTTAAATCTGTCTCCCTTCCCATCACAAGGAATGGCAGTGTGATAGCTAGCCATACATATGAATAAGTAATGAAAGATAAAAAAGCGGATTTAAATAAAATATCCTTCATTACCGTGCTGAATTCTATCTACTGCTAAGAAGACAGCCATCTGGAGCATTATAGCAAGGTGGGTTTTAAGAAGGCACACGCATTCTGTAATGTAATACAGAGCCAGAGATGGGAAAGCAGGCCAGAAGACTGGTGATATTATCAAAGAGGACTGTGATCGTGTTGATTTATCTGTTATTTTTACTCTGAATTTTACAGGAATAATGACTGGTTAACCCAAGTTGATAAATGAAGTCTCAGAAATGCCATATTTCTTCTGAAGTTTGTCCCGGGAAGCGGTGCCCTTCTCAGGCACAGAGGATGCTCAGACCTTAGGCTTTGCCACAGCGCCCTCTTGTGTCCAAAGAACCACAACGACGTTCTTCCCTAACCCCCCCTCCCTAAGAAACCCTATTATTACTTTAATTACAGATTAATTACATCCTTTCATCAAGGTTAGAAGAAGATTCCATACAAAGCATGACGGCTAGAGAGTAGAAGATATGCTTTGTGCTTTTTTCTTCTTATTGTGATATCATTTCTTTTCAATGCTTTTTCACATTAGTGGTTGAGAGAAGTGGGCTCTGGGGTCAGATGCTCGGTGTTCAAGTCACCGATCTCTGGCTTACAGACTGTCCTTGGACAAGTTACCAACGTCTCTGTGTCCAGTACCTGCCTCCTACGACACCTGCCACAGTAAAGGCAAAGGACATTGAAAGTGCCTGGAACCCTATTAAAAAGGTTAGCTATTGGTTATCATTGTCGTTACCTATAAATAAATCAGAAAATTATATTTGTGCTTCAAGTGACTTTGGAGAAAAGTAAGTCCAATCTCCTCATTTTGCAGGTGAGAAATCTCCAGTTCTCAGGAACAAAGTGACCTGCCATCCATTTTATGGCAGAGCTGGAACAAGAATTTAGTCTTCCGGTCCTAGAAGATCTGAGTCCTTAGTCTCCCCATAGAATGGCTCCTTAGAAAATGCTCCCTTTGCTCAGAGTGCTCAGGGCAGGCACCACTGGGGCAGGGTCCTGGAGCCATGTGCGACCTGTAGGATCAGTACTGAGCCTCACTCAAATACTGGGCAGGGCTCTGGGCACAGGAGTAATGGGTAATCCCTGTCCACCTTTTATGAAGATAGTACCAGGGTGATGAGATCCATCATCGAATATGGAGAGAACTGTGAACTACAGTCTGCCCAGAAGTACTGGCCTCACATACTTTCAGGAAGCCTAACAGGACCACGCACAAAACATTACAATCTAATGCTTATAAATCTGTTTCCATGGTACTAGATTTCCAATCCTCCACGTCTTCTAAAATAATATCTGACTCCAACAGGCAAGGTCCCAGAGAGCCCTGTATGAATGTGGAACTCACTTCTCTCAGGGAAAGTTCCTGTTCATATTGTTCTTAAAGAAGATACTACACTACAAAAGGACATTTATATGTGGTACCAAGAATAGGTAAATTCACAGAGACAGAAAGTGGGACAGAGTTTGCCAGAGGGGACAGGGGACAGGGGAATGGGGAGTTAATGTTTAATGTGTAGCCAATATGGTCTTGAGTCTTCCATGGCCATGGTGCAGGGTACTCTCCACAGCTACATAAGTGAAAAACTTCCAAAAAGGATCCAACTGTACTAAGGTTACAGTACCACGCACCAAATTCAAAAAAAAATTCTTCCTTCTCTTTATGGAATAATATACAGAATGAAAGACTGCATATAGGATTTCACATATCAAAACAGAAAGTTGGAGGAACGATGTACACGATTTTTGTTTAAGATAGTCTTCTTACCACCCACGGTTCTTTCTAAACACTCAGGCATGCAGTCCAGTACCACAGAAAACAGTGTTGCAACCCCTCAGGTTTTCGGATAGTAACAATATGCAGAAAATAGAGGCAATTCCAGGGAACGTTACAAAGGGAAAGCCAAAACTTTCACAAAATCCAGACTAGAAAGCAAGAGCATGATGCGGGCGGGGGGGGTGGATAATGAACAATGCTAAAATTTCTACCTGCTTTCATCTGAAATTTTCCCCTCAGAAATCAGATTAATGGGGGCTCCTGGATGGCTCAGTCAGTTAAGGATCTGACTCTTAATTTCAGCTCAGGTCATGATCTCAGGGTCGTGAGATTGAGCCCCACATCGGGCTCTGCACGGGGCATGGAGCCTGCTTGGGATTCTCTCTCTCCCTCCCTCTGCCCCTTCCTACTCACCCCCCACCCCTGGCTCGCACGCACACATGCTCTCTCTCTAAAAAAATAAAAAATAAAATAAATGTTTTTTTTAAAGAAATCAGATTAATAAAAAATCATGAGGATCATTTTAGAAGCATGCTGAGTTGCATACGCTTTGTATCGTTCATTTGGTAAGACGACAGCTATGTTTAAGCTCAGATGTTCATATATTGCTGGCCGGTTATACTCTGCAAGGAGATGCATGAAAAACATCTTCATTAAAAAGTATCTACACTACAAGCCATCACAGCCCTTTTGTACAGACAGACACCAAAGCTGAATTCCCCTACGCGAGAGCAATGGGCAGTCTTCTCTTTGGGGGCACAGTGATTTCCCCAAGGAAAGGAAGAACTGAATCCCCTCTTTGATTCCGAGCTTCCTCTCATGGATTTCTGATCCAGCGCAGTTCCTTCCCTCCCCACCATCCCTCAGGGGACTAGAAGTACACTAGTCATTGGCGGCAGCTTCCTTTTATTCTCACAGAGAGTAGAGACAAGGGACTCATTACCCTACTTTCTTAAAAAGTTCAGGACAAAGAAACAAATGAACTTGTCTAAGGATCCTGGTATTGGAAAGAAGTTGTGATCCGCCTCTTGACGGTTTTATGAGTTTAATCTACACAAAGGGTCTGAAGAAAACCATATTGTCTTATTAAAATGGAATGCTTCAAATCTATCTGAATTCGACCTGAAACTATACTTTCGTTAAAAGAACATTTTATAAACTATGTCAATCATAACCAAATTTTTTTATAATGAATTTTTATTAGTCCAGTATTTCTGTGTCAGTGAAGTGACAGGCCCTGAGGAGACACCATTACCAACTTTGTATGTGCTGCTCCTTGACGCTTCTCTTCAAGCTAATGAAGATATGTCTGTCATTTATTATCCCTTATCAAAACGGGATGACCAACTTTGTCATATGGAAACCATATGCATCTTTTGGAGTCCGGCAAAACTGGTTCAAATGCTAGCTCCGTCACTCATGTGCTGTGTGAACATGGGCACGTTATACCTACGTAAACCTCCGTCGCAGCAAACTGCATACGTTAGTGTCTGTTTTCAAGGAGAAGCAAACTAAATACTGTGAATACGGGACTCCCAGCTGGGCCCAGCACACAGCAAGGCCCCAGTAAGTGGCAGTTGCTGCCATCATCATTCCACATTCCTAGTCATTCTGAGATGATCCTATCTGTGTTATGAAAATATTGCCAGGCTAGGTGTTTTTCCCGAATGCAACAAAAATGTCCAAATGTTTTCTGGGTCATGCAAAGTGGCTCAGGGACAATGTATTGAGTCTCTATAAGGAAACAGGAATGAAGAAGTCCCACAGTCCCTGCTTCTATAACATTAAGTAAGGGTTGCCTGAATACTGCCATCAAGTAATAAAATAGTATCAAGTAATCATACCCAAAACACTCAGTGTGAAGACAAAAATGATGTCCAAAGATCAGAGAGGATGAAGTTCACCAAGCTTTCTTATAAGTGGGCTATTATCTGTGAAGGGTATTCTCAAATAACTAAAAATGGATAATCTACTAAAACAATGGAACACTAAATAATCATTTCTAAGTCATTTCTAAGAGGTGCACCTCTTTAGAGTTCAAATACGACACCATGAAGGAATCTTCATGATGGGAAGCCGTTCCCATGAGGGACAAAAGCACGGTGAACGCTCAGCTCAAAGGCAGGATCCCATCCCCGCCTGCCTACTCATAGCTGCCAGAGCTCTTCCAGTCCTTTGGGGGTCAGATTCCTCTCGTCTACTGCACTGACACTACAAGGTTATCTCGTGAATCTGAAATGAAATCACGATTCTAACTGATGATAAATTATGATTATCTGTAAATTCATTGAACTGCTGTAAATCATGGTGTTTTAGAGCCAACTCATACTACCCAGCGAGAGAGGCAACTCATAAATCTTCAAGAATTTTTAAAGCTACCTGTTAAACCACAGGTAGCTTGAAATCAACCACAGTGGGAGTATTTACACCATGGAAATGGGCAGACATTGCAAATCGGTGCTTTTTTCCTTTTTTTCTGGAGAGCTGGTTATTAAACATGTACCAACACACCACAGGTTCTAGGTAATACCATAAACACACAAAGTTTCCTAAGCTGACAGATGAGTGAACAATAAGTTCAGGGAAAAGGAGTCTATTGTGAGGTGCTACATCTCAATCAGATTCTTAAAGAAGCCTGGCATTCAGAGAGAATGGACATGGGGTAGCACACAATTAGACATGTTAAATCAAAACATGAGAAAAAAATACTTTAGAAGCAATGCAAGTAATATGAGAGCATGCTACAAGATAAAAATGGAAAAATAACACAAGTTATAGCAATCTTTTATACATCCTGTGGTCTGAATTTGATTTTTTTTAATTTTTTAGAAGATTTTATTTTATTATTTTTTTAAAATTTTTTTATTATATTATGTTAGTCACCATACAGTACATCCCTGGTTCTTGATGTAAAGTTCCATGATTCATTAGTTGCGTATAACACCCAGTGCACCATGCAATACATGCCCTCCTTACTACCCATCACCAGTCTATCCCATTCCCCCACCCCTCTCCCCTCTGAGGCCTTCAGTTTGTTTCTCAGAGTCCATAGTCTCTCAGGGTTCATTCCCCCTTCTGATTACCCTCCCTTTCTTTAAGAACTAGGAAGATCGGTAGGGGAAGAAAGGGATAAAGATTTTATTTTTTAAGTAATCTCTACACCCAACGGGGCTTGAACTCACAACCCAGAGATCAGGAGTCACACGCAGTATAGACTGAGCCAGCCAGGCGCCCTGGTCTGAGGCCGATTGTGAGTGGCATCTTCAAGCTGCATAATCATTAAAGATTGACCAAAATGTAAGTAAGGCAAGTTAAAAAAAAAATAGGTAAATGTTACTCAAGATTTAAAGCCTGTTGTTATAAAACCATGGGGAGAAATACAAAGAAGTAAATAATAGGCTTTGGAACAACTCAGTAGGGATGCCCTCTCTGGGAAAGAAGCTTCCAAAGCAACAACAGAAAACTTGTCAAAAACAATGTCAGAAAAGGCTCTTACAGAAGCCAAAAATGTAAGAAACATTCCACCTGAAGGACAATCTCATCATGAATCTTTGCCAGACAGATAACCAGTCTACACCCTGAAGGATCTCCATAAGTACAGGGGCTTCCCCAGAGAGCCCGAATAAAACCCCTCTTGCTGGTGTTGGGGGTTAGCAATTACATGTGCTAACATGAACAGGAACAGAGAAATACAGGTGCAGACTTTCTCAATGTACAAAAAGCAGGGAAAAGATTGTTTTCACTAGTATCATTCAAAGGCAAAAATGCCCTTTGGAAAATGTTGACGAGGAACAGACCGTCTTCAGATGCTTGGTCCAAGAATGGCATCTGGATTTCTGCCAGACTCATCCTGCATCCAGCCGTCTGCCCCGTCATGGGGGCCAGACTTTGATCCTACCAGCTCTGCACCAGGCACGGGTGACTCCAGCATCTATGTCATATGGCAGGAAACTGTCTACAATTGGAAAGATTTGCCCAATTCAAGGAATGAACAGGAGGGAAATAGGGGGTAGAGAAATAACTTTCATCCGAGTCAAATTTTAGTTTTTATAAGTACACACAAAGACAACAAAAATGAGGGAGGAGAGGAACATAAAATGCTTGGTAGTGATAAGTCTGAAGCTAAAGGTGAGTTAGTACTGTCTCCGGTGGAAGAAGACATTCCAAAAATGGAATGAGCAACTAGAACTTTGGAGCAACCTTGGAGCAACTAGAAAAATCAATCAGATGCCAGAGTCCTTGAAGTTTTAGTATCCTTACGGATTAATTTGCAATAAAAATGTAAACTATTTAAAACCAGTTTAGTCTATAAACATGAAATAGTCAGGAAGGGGGGGAAAAACCTGCCACCTTTCTTAATGTAAGCACTTACATTCAGGTTCTCTAAGAATCTTTTCTGTCATTGTTTTTGATGATTTCTTAAAGACACCACTACATTGCACCCTTGGTTTCCAGATTTCTGTAGCACAGATAGAACATGCCTCCCTAAATCCAGGTGAAAGACACAATTTCTGAAATTTCCTTCATCAAAACACAATTTCCTTCATCACCAACTCTTTTACAGGTGGTAAAAGCAGGAGATCACCTTGCCGTAGGATCCCACACGCACTCTGACCGAAGTACCATTTACTATTGGGGCACTAGATGGCCAGAAGGAGGGAGGATCCCCAGCTCACAGCCCCTCTGGATCCCCAGGCTTTGCTGAACTCAGAATTGGCAGGAGAGCCCCAGCTTCCTGCCTCCCCGGTACTCAGAGAGTCCCACCATCTGATGGTGCTTCTTGTTTCTTAAGAAGAAGAAAAAACTCAATCAAGTGCAAAAGAAAAGACAAATAAGAGGTATGCAAAGATCTGCTTTTAAAGCAAGCCAAGAGAGATTTTAATGTAACAACAAAAGATTCTGAAGTTGGCATAACATGGAGAAACACAGAAAAGAAATACAGCAGGATAGACAGACTTAGGTAATTGATAAAGAAACAAGTAGAAATATTCATATAGACACAGGGCACTATGCAAAAGTCTTGGACGAAAGAACTGTAATCAGAAGGTTGTTTTCAAGCTGAAATTTCTAAAGAATGCTGGTCTCCAGAATGTGTCTGGTAAAGAGATGCAACTTCCAGAGGTGAGATGGTGAGCTCAGACACCATTCCCCAGGGTCACTCAGCAGTGGGTTACAAGAGTTACAGAATGTGTTTTAAAATAGAAAGTGATTTCTGGACTTTGAAGGCTTTTCCTGAAAACCACTGACTGATCAATGCCATGTGTCAAGGTCACCCTCCAGCCCATCAATGTCTTATGTCCAAGACTCCCTTGCAGACATTTCCACTTTCCCCAGATACCAGGCACGAGAACATCCAAGGAACCACACAGGAGGCATGAAAATACCAACAAGGCCAGCAGCATGAGAGTCAGGCGGCGCCTGCAGTATTCTCCAGAGAACTTGAACACGAGGAGGAAACTCGGACTTTGAAGCATGTTTCTTTTTTTGAAAATAAATAGAAAAAGGGAAATGACAGGAATTGGCTCCGAATTCTAGCCTTCAGTTGAACAACAAAAAGCCATCCAACACAGTGAGCGAGTGGAATGGTAAATAGCAAGGCCGGGAAAGAACAGAGAGGAGGCAGGGAGGCCGGCTGCAAACAGCCCAGCATGGGGACAGGACGCAGGTCAACAGCCAAGCGAGCACAGCACAGCAACTGCACTGAAATCAGGACATGGCCCTCTTCCCAAGACTTAATATTCAAATAGAGCCCTAAGGAAATTAACGGATTTACCCATCTGAGGTTTGATGATCAGCTATAAATTAATTATAAACTAGCTCGACATTAGAGTCACCTGGAGAGCTCTGAACAAAACTCTGAGTCCCACCACCAGCCCGGAGCCACAGCGCAGGAGGCCACGGCTACACATGGCCCTGGCCTGATGTCCTGGAACAACACAGGAGCATCCACTAGGCTCTTTTACAGGGCAACCGAATTATTGATTGTCCGTAAGATCGTGTTCTTTCCATTGAACAACTGAATTGGCACAAATGGTTGTTTTCTTTGAGGTTCCGTAGGTGCAATCTAAAATCGCTGTGCGCCCGCTAGGCCACTGGAATGCACTTCTCCCCCGGGGTCTGACCTGGGGACCCGCTGCAGGTCACACCTCCAAGCACAAGAGGACAGATGAATCAGCAGCAGGAACACAGCTGAGCTGGCGGCTGACGTTCTCTCTGCTCAGGGGCTGCAGGAGGAATCTGACTTCAAGGTGGGGGGGTGGCAGGTGCCAGGCACTCAGGCTCCTCTCCATCCACCTTTTAGAGAATGCTTGGAAGCCACAAGCACAGAAACGAGCAGCATTCTTGGACGTGAGGGCCACCCACCCAGCAGCCCTGTCTCTGCCTCGGTGTGGCAGAGCTCTGACCATGAGAAATTGCTGCAGCATTCAGGCTGTGCCCATTCACCAGAAGAGAGTGGACAGACTGCTGCTGACTTCCACATTCTAGCTCATAGTTCTAGGTTACTGCTGGCCCGTGGTAGCCGTAAACTCACAGCATCACCAGAAACCACTGCTGGGGTCCTTGAGGAAGATCCCATCCAAACCCTTACTCTTGCTGTGAGAAGACCCAGGCCCAGAGGCTGAAACCCCATAACCTGTGCTACTCAGCTGGTTAGGGTTGCAGCACAAGACCCGCATGTCGTGGTTCCCCCACTGGTGGCCCCTCCACACCTCAGGAGAATCGACACCAGGCACTCCCCTCTCCCAGTAGTGGATTCAGCAACCATCATCCAGGAAACCAAATGTAAAATTTTACAATCAATTAAATAAACTATAGTTTTCCCATGTTGGACAGGCCACAAGGCTAGCATGACTCATTTGGTCAGCAAATTGTAGTACAGTAGGAGTGCCATTTTCATCTCTGAGGCGGATTGTGCTTGAAAGGCTGTGGCTGACAGCGGAGTCCCTGGGTGGGGGAATGCAGCTCAGGGAGGACATATAAAGAGCAGGTGTGGATGGCTCCCGGGGTTGCGTCTACTTGAAGACCCCACTGCCTCTGTGGGCAGGTGTCCAACGAGAAGGTCATGCCTCCGAGCACAAGAAAATGAACCTGCGGCAGGAACACGGGAGGAAATCGATGCATGGGAACTAACTGGGCATGCACTAGCCAAAAGAACATATAAGTAAACCATTATTAAAATAATGAAGGAAGATGTCCTCAAAGTTATTTGAAAAACTGACTTTGAAACAGCCTCTGCATTATCCACGGCACTGGAATCAGTAACCCAGAGAAGCACAGGGGAATGCATAGCAAGGAGAGGGATGATGAACGTTCCCCATGCTCCCAGACTTGTCACCGTTTTCCTCCCTCCCTTTTCATGCCCCCGAGTTTCCCTCCTGCCTTTTACCCTCCCACATGATAGGACTCATAGAATTTCAATACACTGTGGCACATAAATATGGGATCCAGCTAAGAGCGCATAAGGGTCACCCTCCAAATGGAGCACCCCACCTCCCACCTGATAATTCTAACAGCTAATGAACTGTTCAGGCTCGCACAGCTCGACAAACATTTGTACGAATTTATGTTCTCTGAAGCCTTCAACGTGCATGTTGAAACAAAAACAAAGCTTGGAAGTGCAGTAGTTGGATAATCACAAAGAGAGTTATAGCCTAGGTTCGCGGCACTCACATTCTGAGGGCAAGTTCAGGATTTGAATGTAAACAGTAGGGCGGCCGTTTGATTTGGATATTACATCAAACTAACGGCTGACCTTAGCAATGAGGATCTCTTCAAGAATGTGCATGTGAACATGGCCACTGAAAAAAGATGCAGCCAGGGTTTTTCCGACTTTGAATCAAGTTCCAAACTGGAATCTCACTTAAATGGATCAAAGAAAAAGAAGGAAAAGAGGCACTTTTCCATAAAATAATCTTATAGCTAGCAAAATAAATCATAGTTAGGAAATAGAGAGCATACAAGGGTTTGGCTTAAGGATAGGAATAACACCTCAATTTTACTCCTATCCCTGACCCCTCCCTCCAGGACATGTGGCTTAAGGATTACACTCTGAATTCAAGAGGGAGCGCTTAATGGGGAGCAGAATGACAAGGGGAATTTTCAAGTTTGGGGGAAGATCGTTGTCATGAAAATTAAGTTTAATTGCTTGTATCAAGTGAGGAACATTTTATCACTATAGGTGAAATCACTGGAGCTCAATTACAGAAAAGCACTATTTAAATATAAGGCATTCTTCTGTGATTCTTTACACTCTAGTACAAAATTAATGAAGAAGTCTAGGATAAGGTGTAAGGTTTCAGAAGTGCTATTCACCAATTGAAGAATTTGTGAAAGAAACTGCCTTGACATTGAAAACCATAATTGTCCCCAACATTAAAAAAAAAAAACACTCAGGAAATGCCTTTGCTTATCTAGAAAATTTCCTCAGAGTCTTCTATTACATATGCCAAGTATGTGATATACCTCACACCACAAGGAATTATGGAAACAACTTTGAAGTCTAGGATGCAAAGCTAAACATAAGAAAATATAAGACAGTCCTGCAAAGATTCACAAAAAGATGAAAAGCTAAAAGCAGGAGGGGCACATGAAAATTCTCAATTGCAACCAGGTATTTTATTAGAAGTTTCACATGTATTAGTCTGCATGTTCCACAAGAGAATGACATACATGTAGTAGTATGACCTCACAGATATGCCATAGAACGTGGAATACGGGTACTAGTGGGTGTATATGCTAGGAGTTATACACAGAGTTCACAATCTAACAAGCATTGTCCCAGAAGTTTTACAGATTTTACGTTATCCCATCTATTATAGTCTATTTTATCATCTATACTGCCTCAGTTACCCCTCTCGATGACTATACCAGGACCTGCCCTCATGTTATAGGTGAGAAATCTGAGGCTCAGAGAAAAGGACGTTGGATGACTGAGACACCATCGAATGACCAGTGGGAGGCTAGCCAGGATCAAATCTCACGCGGGTCCACCAGGCAACAAAGCCCGTGCAGAAGCTGACCTCATGCAGTGTCTTTCTTAGCTCGTGGGCTGGTTGTCAGCCCAGGGTAATGATCTCCCTGGAGGCTCCTCGGGACCCCACGTCCAGCCCCGCCACCACCACCACCATGAGGCTTGCCGCATCACACTCGTGGATCGGTAGTGTGGCCCTTTCTCTGGGGTGTGGCTACACTCCTCCCAACCCTCTGTGATAGCAGATTATTATTGCCAAGGTAGCTGTAAAGGAGGTTGTGAAAGGAGGCCTCTCGAGTCTCATCAGAGCACTGGGCCCTCCAAACTTCAAGCTTTACCATAAAAATCAGGGCCCCAGGCAAGGAAGACACAGACCCATCACCGAGCCAGGACAGAGCAGCCCATCTTCAGTACACCAGCTCTTTGTGACCGGTCCCTTGTCACTCAACCACCTTTAAAATAAGAAGTTTGTGTCTGTTCCCTCTCCACCCTCTGAGTTCAGAGGTATTTCAATACTAGTGTTTGATTATTTTGTCTCTGACAAATATTTTTCTCACCCATCCTTTTCCCAAGGACAGCAGCATTTTATGAGAGAAGTCTAAATACCTCCAGAAAGAATGCTAAAGGCAAATACCAGCAAAGATGTCTACCACGGCTTTCATGCATCCCCAAACAGCATTACTTTTAAAAGCAGAAAAGAGTGGAATTAATTTGGCTCTGTTTAAAGATCAAATCCAGAGGGCATTCTCCAGCAAACTACAGTCTAATCTCTCGGAGTTGCTGTAAGGTCAAATATTGGGCCCAAATCCAAAACTATCTGGTATAATCCCTTGTCATTTAAGATGGGATTTGCACAGTGGAGAAACTTAAATTTAGTTACAATTCAATTTCCCTTTCACATTAAAAAAAAAAGTGACTCTGACTTCTTTCCACTCGTTGTGATCTGCAGTCTGACAAATGCATGATCCCCATTACCCATGACCATCCCAGATGGGAGACAGAACAGGCAGCTGTCTTTATTTTGACCAAGCTAACGGGCTAAATGCAGCCCCGGACGCTAACACCAGATTAGGCCAAGAGGAACCTAAATTGGAATACAAATGTGACTTAAGTTCAAGCTCAAGTCTAAAGCCTGAGGACTTAGAACTAGCCCCTCTTGCCCATCCTGCCTAAGGACCCTATCACTTCCCCAAACGTCAGAATGGGAATGCCTTCCAAAATATTAGAAAAATTAATAATGACACTAATTGTTTTTGTTGAAGTGAATGCATATAAGGAAGATGCATATAAAAGCTGCTTATGTTTTTATACCTTTGAACCCTTGCTGTACTCATCCCTGTACCTGGTGCTATGGTCCCTTCACTTATGCGAGAAAAGTGAAACCAATCAATAGCTTTTTAGCACCTTCCAAATCCAAAACCTCAGCTAAATAAAGCTCAGAAATAAAAATTCAGAACAATTGAATAAATGCTCAATCCCAGAGGTAACTTTCAGATATAGTGAAATGGGATGTCCCTGGTCTAGACTTCCAGAAGAAAGGTAAAATAATTTTAATTTTTTTTTTGTCAGTCAAAAAAAGGTCTACCCCCTCCTAGCTGTCAGATCTTGGGTAGACTTCCAAAGCCTCATTTTTCATGACCATAAACAGGAATAACAGCCCTACCTCCTTCATCCCGCTGCTGCTACCACACCAGTAGGATGTTCTGGGCAAGCCACACACCCTAGAGGAAACGGTCTCCTCCCAAGCACACTTTCCAACACAGGAGGACGTGGTGGGCCCCTGGGAATCCCTTCATTTTTTTCCTCCACAACTGCCCTTAATCAGTCTTTTCTCGGGTTAGCACTGTGTTCCTCCCTCTTCAAATACAATATCCTGATTTTATATTCTAAGCCTTTTGTAAATGGGGGCTCAGAAGACCAGAGGATTCCACTCTCCCCAAATGCTGGTCTGAAGCAGCGTGTGTCCCTCCACCGCTGATTCCCCTCTCAGCCTGGCCGGCACTCAGTGCTCCTCTTCTTGCACGCTCTCCCTCCCCCACATCCTTCAAAACCTATAAAATGGGCATAACTGGGCTGGGGGAGACTTTCTTCTTTCCGCTTTGCAGTTCCATTGGAGGTAGAAAATGGTCATGTTTCTGCCCACTTCGAAGGTGGGTGATGTCTCCTCAGCCCGGGATTGGTGACGTGAGGGACAAGACTTAGTTGCTTGCTGCTTGGGGCTGACCCCATTTTATGCCAGGCTTTGCAGCACACTCACCTTCCCAGATGTGAGAGCAAGGCTAGTCCTCTGTGCGTTCACAGCTACCCAAGGACACTGAGTCAAGAGAAGTGAATTGGCCACTCAGGAGACTTGTGAATATAAAAGTAGAAAACACCCATATTGAGTTGTCCTAGAAAAATACTATTCAGGGCCACCGTGTAGCTCAGTCAGTTGAGCGTCTGACTCTTGGTTTGGCTCAGGTCACGATCTCAGGGTCGTGAGATAGAGCCCCAGTTGGGGGGAGGCATTCTGCTTGGGATTCTCTCCCTCTGCCCCTCGCCCTGCTTGTGTGCTCTCTCTCTCTCTAAAGTAAATAAATAAATCTTTTTTTAAAAAAAAAAGAAAAATACTATTCAGAAATACACTCAGAGGCTCTTGTAATCCAAAAATACCATAGACCCATAGAATACTTAGGTAACAACTATGAAATGTAAATACTAAAGTACATGGGAGGTGCAAAAACAGCACCCAGTAGTCTTGCCCTGTGAAAAGCAGGGTCCCTTGGAAAGTCGGGGGACACGCAGACCGCACCAGACATGTTCTGCTGGGAAGCAATGTTTGCCCTTGCTGTGACCTTCACACACCACCAATGCCGGTTTCCCTGTGAGGGTGTCTGAGATGATGAGGTGACAGTGAGAGCCTAAGGAAATCTAAAATTAAAACAATGGGCTATTTGTGGCTCCCCTCCTACTGATGACTGACTGAAATGTAGCAAAAAGCCAGGGTTTCACATTTTCACAAAAGAAAAAGACATCAGAACAATTCAAAATGAAAAAATAAACCAAACATGCTCCTTTTAAATAGATGTTTCCCTACTTTTACCACATTTAAAACAATTCTGGTATATTCCTCTTTTACAACTTCATAAAAGAGAGTGTAAGCTCTTTTTCTTTCTTTTTTGCATTTTTGCTTTTTTTTAATGAGTGACAATGTGCCTTCTATCCATCTAGTACCAATATCTCTACCATTTATTTTGGTCCACCTGTCACCAACCATAGTTACGTCAGCAGATTCCCTGCTAGGGTCAAAGCAGAGGTTCTATTTTGTTTTTGCACAATCCTAGAAGGTTTTCATCACCCCACAGACACATGAGAGAGAAATCTATGATTTACTGGAATTTTAAACAACTCAAGTATGAACTTGTTTGGGACGCGCATTTCACAGACAGGCAAGTCTTTCAAAAGGCAACAGATTTACTTGATGGCAAACTTTGGCATCCTTCCTGACTCCCTAAGGGCTGTCTGTCATAGAATCATACGTAATGCCTCCGTCTGTCCCTTGATTTAGCCATCAGTGATGCCAGTGGAGACAGAATAAACATGGCAGCAGGGAAGGCACCTCCACTGCGTTCAAGCACCTGATGGTTATCCCTGGATTCCCCCCACCGCCTTCCGTGCCCTGCCTGGAACACACAGCATGCACGAACAACTCTCACTCTTAGCAAACTGCCAGAGTCCTCTCTGATGGGGGGCCTGGCCCTCCCACGGGCATTTACCCTTTCATAGAAAAATACCATAAATCAAAATTAATCAAGACAGAGAGAGCTCCAGCCCCCAGAGTTTTGGTGATCTTCAACCCCTTACTGAGCGTTGGGGAAGGTCTTTCGGTACAGAGGCTGCCCCCATGCTTCTCCCAAATTCTATTTCACTCAGACTGCACCAAAGCAATAATAATTGAGCATCGCAGAGAATAGAATGGAAAATAAAACTCAGACCTTGCTCTTAAACAGCCTACAGCCTATTAGAAGAAAACTGCATACATGCCTATGAGAATGTGAACTTAGTACCTGAAGAAAATGGATGGGCTGCAGTGGTTAAAGGTACTATTATATTCAGGATCAAAAAAGGATCTTGAGCCCTGTGCAAGCTCGCAGTTAACTACCTACCTACCTGGTCTTTGGCTTAAAAGTGTACATCTGGGAAGAACTTAAGTGATTATTTGACAGCAAAGTGCTATGAGGAACGAGCACACACACATCATCATCTCATCAATTACCGTCATCATCGTCATCGTCATCATCATCAGAGCCCAGCAGGTTGTTGACTTGACATTTAGGGCATGGCTAACCTCTCTGAGCATGTTTCCTTCTCCTTAAAATGAAGACATGACTCCACCCTGGAGGTTGTTGTGAGAAGTAGGTATAACACGCCTCAAGAGCCCGGCCGGCTGTATGCGTTGACAGGTGGTATCTGCTGCTGTCTAGACCAGGTTCCTCAGAAGTGGCCACTGAAGATCAGGAGAGGTTAAACGCAACTTTTAGAAGTCGCATATGTCATCTGGGGACAAACTAGGATATAAACCCAGGTCTTTTGATGACAGGCCCTTGCAGGAGATTCTCTCCGATCCTGCAGACAGACCATCCAGCAAGCATACCAGAGCCCCACTGTGCAAAGGAAGGGTGTGAGGGCCAGCAACAGCAGGATCACCTGGAAGCTGCTAGAAGTGCAGACTCTCGGCCCTCCTACACCCTCCCAAATCGGAAGCAGCATTCTAGCGAGCTCACCAGGTGACTGACACACACTGAAGTTTGAGAAGCACTGCCTTAGGGAAACTTCAAAAGACTGTCCGCTCTTATCACTTAAATATTCACTCATGTATTAATTGTTTCACCCTGAAAACATTTACAGCAGGCCTGTTCTGTGTGCCAGACACTGCAGGGTATGAAAATAACCTATGCCCTGCATCACAGAATACAGACAAGCGCCGGTACTTCAACGCTGCCCAAAATTTGACCCAAGACACCAGGCATGATAGGAAAGGGGCAGGGGAGGACCGGGGCATTTGTACACATCTCCGAGTCACACTTGTGTACAAAAATGTCACCTGCTGGTTAAAATAATCATGATCACAGAAGGCAAATCGCCTAAGTCAGACCACCCCCGGTGTTCTCTCTCCCAGGAGTGGGAACTGGGGCAAGCTGCCCACCCAAGATGGGTCTCATCTGAAAAAAAGTGAACTCGGACTTTAAGAACTCCTAGATTCAGCCCAGCTTTCTTAGTTTTTTTGACTTATCTCATTTTATTCATTTATTCAGCACACATCTGAGCGATACTATCTTCTGGGGACAGTGTGGGTGCTGGGAACACTGGAGACAAGGTAAATGAGGTCCTATAAGCCGGTGGTAAGTGTTCCGGCACCAACAGAAGCAGGTAATGAGATCGTGTGCTGCTGGGAGGCTGCTCCAGCGAGCGGGTCAGGGAGGCCTCTGGGAGGAGCAGGATTTAAGCCCAGACCTAAATTGCCAAAACACAGACCTGTGTACGACTGAGGGGGATCCAGTTCTGGACAACAGAATAAACCCCAAAGGCACGACCAAGCTCGGGAGAAATGTGGGGAGCAGTCTAACAGCCAGGGAGGGCTCCCCAGCTGCACGAGGCTGGACAGCCAAGGTAAGGAGCTGGATGATTTCCTGTATGTGACTGGAAGCCCAAGAGAGTGCAGGCAGTGATCTGATTTTAAATTCTTTTACTATAGAATGTAGAATGGAGTCACCTGTTACGGCCTGAACTGTGGACCCTCTACCCCCAGGTTCGTATGTTGAAGTCCCAACCTCCCATACTCAGAACGTGACTGCATTTAGAGACAGGGTTTTTAGAGTGGTCATTAAGAATAAATAAGGTCATTGGGGTGGGCCCTGATCCAATAGGACTGGTGTCTGTATAAGAAGAGACAACTAGGACACAGGGACGACCCTACGAGGACACCGGGAGACGACAGCCACCTGCACGGCAAGGAACGACACCTCAGGAGGAGCCAACCCTGCCGACACCTCGATCTCAGACGTCCAGCCTCCAGAGATGCAGGAAAATAAATTCTGTTGTGAAAGCCCCCCGGTCCGTAGCACTTGCTATGGCAGCCCCCGCAGACTAACACACAGCCAGTGTCAATTTAAGAACAATCGTCTTTACAATAAGACAAAGGAAGCCGCAAATTCTCCTGCCTAATTCTGTGAATCTGAAGTTGGCCTCCAAGTCAGGCCAATGATCTAAACTCCTGCTTCTGGCTAATTCCCAGAGTCCTTTTCCAGCAGCTCCTAAGCTAATCACAGGGAATGCGTGAATTTGCCTCTCAAGTTTTCCTACCTCAGCTTCTCCCAGCCAAAAAAGAAAAAAAAAACAAAACCTCAGGCTTTTCCCTCTGGTTTCAGTTAAAATTGTCTCATCATTTTAGTTACCATTGCCTAAATTCTAAGATACAACTTTTTTTTTAAAGGATTTTTTTTTATTTTAGAGAAAGAGAGAGTGTGCTCAAAGGGAGGGGCAGAGGGAGAGAGAGAATCTCAAGCAGACTCCCTGCTGAGCATGGAGCCTCCGGTGTGGCTGATCTCATGACCTTGAGGGCATGACCTGAGCTGAAACCAAGAGTCGGATGCTTAACTGACTTGCCACCCAGGCGTCCCTAAGATACACCTTTTTTTTTTCCCAAAAAAATCAAGAGGCAATCTAGAATGAAAGTGAACATCAGCCTTTGTGTCTGTCCCCCTGAAAGCCATCATCAAATCCGTGGGTTATCTTACAACTACTGGCTTCGTAGACATGAAAGAACGCAGTGACGTTCTGTTTCTTTCATAAAGGTCAGTGAAAAGCCAGGACAGAAACCCTTTTCCTTTCCCAATGGTGACCGCACCGTAGTGGCAGGAATCATAGGAAAAGGGTAAATTTCAATTCAAAAGGCCAGGGCAGGCACTGGCCTGGGGCTGGGCAGTATCCCCACAGCCCTCCTGTCAACATGGACACTCATCTCCAGCACTCTGCTGCATGGTCTGGAAGTGGAGACTCCTTGATTCTGTACCCTTAGCCCCTTCCTGAGGCTGCCTCTGCCTGCTTGCCCTAACAATGAACTTCTGTTCTCCTCCTTCCTGCCAATCCAGATAGTCCCCTTCCATACTACCAAAGCCCTGATCTCATCCACCAATAAACAGGTCAACCCCCTAGCTTCTCAGTTCCCTGGCGTCACCTGCAGGGACCTTTGGTCCCACCTAAAATGGGCCACCCAGCCCCCAGTTTCTCTGGGGACTGAGTCACTCATGAGCCCACCCCTTCCTGCCCCTCCATCTCCACCTGTTATTCTGTCCCTGTTCTGTGGCCACATTAGGCCATCTGTCCCTTGACGGCTTTACTTTCCCTTTTTCATCAGCCTCCTATTTCAGCTCCATGGTCCATCATGTTCCCCACCCTCCTGCTACCATCTTTCTCTCCCGAACCTAGCTGCCCTCCTCTGCCTACCTGGGAAAACCCCAACCTGGCATGGCCACTGGCGACATGCTCACTCCCTAAAGCCAGGCTGCTGAGCACCGTCAAAATGACACAACCCCAGAGGCAGATGCCACTAGAGGTCATTGGGTCAAATCCCAAATGGGTGCTCCGACCACACCTGGCAATTCTTCTGTTTCCCACTACAGGTATCCCCCATCTCCAAGGCGACCACTGCAAACCTCCACTCATCTCAACCCTCCTTTCTCTGCCTTCTCCCCATCCCCTCCACTGTCTGTCACTAGTATCTGAATGTTCCCCATCTACAGTGTCTGAAAGAAAGAGAGAAAGAGAGAGAGACACAGAGAGAGAGAGAGAGAAGGAAGAAAGGGAGGGAGGGAAGAAGCGAGGAAGGGAGAGAAGGAGGGAGGGAGGGAAAGAAAGAAGAAATTCCTTATCCCATTCCCTCTTCCCCATTCCCTTTTTCTTTCCCTTCACAATTAACTCGCAGAATGAGTTTTCCACTCACTGCCTCTTCTGCCTTTCCTCCTCACTCGCCCGCCCAGCAGATCAGATTCTATCCTGTGTCTCCCTGGACCTGCGTGCTCCTGCAGCCAGTGGACACATCTGGGCCCCAGTGCACCTGCTTTCTCTGCAATATTTGCCACCACCATTCTCCTTTTCTGAAATAATATCTTCCCTTTGCTTCTCTATTAGTCAGAATTCCTTCAGTGCCATGTGGAAGGCTGAAAAAGAAATATCACAGCCCAGCTCAAACCTACTGAAGCAAAAATGGATCTACTGGCATTCATACTGGGAAGGATAATAGGGTCATTCCAGGGCCAGAGGCAGGAAAAGGTTTAGGGCCCAGATTCATGGATAAAAGGAGCCAGAGCTTTGCAGCTGCAAGGACTCTCTACCTCCCCTCCCCGTCCATCTCTCAGCTCTGCTTGTCCCTTCATAGCTTCATTTCACATGTGACCTTTCCATGCGGCAGGAAAATGACCCCTCCATGAGCCCCAGTTTCTCATCCTCCCAGCTTTCCTTACTCTGGCCAGGGGAGGGGGGCCAGGCTCTGATGGGCCCTGCTCAGTTCACATTTCCACCAACTGAACAATCCTCCCTGCCGGTGAGTATTCTATGGTTGCCCATTCTGGGCCATGTGCCACATCAGTGGCCACAGTATTGATCACTATAGTCATGTTCATGCAGGAAATGGGAGGACTGAGTCCTTAATGGAAGGGAACCCGACAAATAAAAATAACGTGTGCTCCTCACAGCTTCTGAGATGTCCCACTTTTGCCTAACCTCACTCCTTCATGCTTCCTTGTGGCTCCCCTTCCTCTGCCTGTCCCCTAAATGCCAGTGCTCTTTAGCATCTTCCCTTATGCTTCCTTTTCTCTGCACCTGCTTTTCCTGTGCCCTCTCCTCTGTCCCCATGGCTGTGTCAGCCATATGCTGGGAATAGCCCAAACCCACATGGTCAGCCCAGTTCTCCTTCCTCAGCTTCACAACCAGCTATCTGTTGAACATCTCCACTTGGATGTCATATAAGAACTGCAAAGTCAACTACCAAAAAGGAAATGTATGATCTCTTCCCAATCTGCTGTTCTTATAGTATTGATTCCAACAAATATGGCCCACCTGTGAGACAGGCCGGGAACCTGACCTTCAAGGCCAACTCCCCCTTGTCATCATCCTGTCACTCCCATCTCTAAATACCCAATATCAAACCCTGTTGGTTCTAACTGCTAACCATCTCTGCCCTCTACCTACTTCTCACAGTCCTCACAGCCATTGTCTTGTTTCCAGCCACCTTGCCCCAACTCCTCTCTAGGATACAACCCCCCACTCATCTCCCTGAGGAGGAAGGCCCTCATGCTCAGTGTGGATCCCCTCTGCAGTCTGCAGCCAGACCCATTGTGGGCTTTATTTTTTGTTATTTTTCTTTCAGTGCAGATCTGATGAAATCACCCCCTGCTTAAATCTAGTGTTTTTCCATCTTGCTGTTCTGATCATTCCCAAGCTCCTTCAATGGTACACAAGCCCACCTGGACTTCCCTAATTCTGAAACTTAAGCCCTCTCTACTCCTCCATTACATTAAATAACCAGGCACACTAAACTTCCTACAGTCCTTAAAGGAAGTACATTTTTTCTCACTTCCACACCTTGCTCTTTCTTCTGCCTCAAATGTGCTTTCCGTATTTTTCTCTGTTTTAACCTTTCCAGACCCTAAGTCACAGTTTAGGTATCATTTACTCCAGCAACCTTGCTCTGGCACTGCAAGCTTGCCCATCATAGCACTTGTCACACTGCAATGCAGTTTGTCTGTCTCCTGCTGGTCCCTCCCAGCAGTTCTTCCATCTCTGGGGCTGGGCACCTAGTGGCCCACAGTAAAATCAGTTGAAAGCAAGGACAGATTTACCATAAAACTAATGACACATATGCCCCAGCGCCACCCACCTTCATGGGTCCCTTCCAAGCCCTGTAACTAATTTTGATTCAGAATTTTATGTGCTTTTTCTTATATAAGACCTACCTCCAAACTATAAAAGCTTCAAGGCCTACAAACCGTGGATCCACCACTGGTTACATGAGTAAATTGGGCAGAAAATGAGGCTCACAGAAGTTAAACAACTACCCCATGCCATGTCCCACTTCATGACATGGCACTATGTGGATCTGAATTTGCATGGGTCTGACCATACAGCTCACACTCTGTCTGGTGTGCATACTGAGAAGTTCAGCTCATCCATCCTGGCCTCAGTTTCCTCCTTCGGGAAGGAGGATACATGCTTCATAGGGTTTTGTAAGTAATAATTCACATAATATCTCTAAGAGCACCTTCACAGAACTTGGCTCATAGATGATTCTGAATACAGGACTGTTGGAAGAATAATACTTTGAAATACTGCACATCACAAATTCCACTCAGCAATCCAGTTCAGGATCCATTCTAATTCAGCAAGCCTTTACTAAGCCCCTACTCTACATGCAAAGCACAGATGGGGGTGGGGGGGATACAAAAGATTAATGAACTCAAAAAGCTGTCATAGTGATTGGGGAAATAGATATTTAAACAAATAAGTATAATATATGCAAAAAGAATTAAATTTCTTCCATCTTTTTTACTGTTTCTCTTTATTTAATGTCTTGCTCTTTTTTTCTCTAAGGAGTTATCTCCTATCCTGTGGTCTAAGGTTAAGTATGTTAGTTAATTAACAGCTCTACTCAGCCACAGAGCTGCCTTGGGTTACAACCTGAACGATATTTAAGGAGACTGAGTTGAAGCTGTGAAGTGAACAAAAATTGAACAAGGCTTTCACTGGTGTCACCATTCAAAAGTCCTCTGGGGAGGTAGTAGTTCCTTGAAAAGAAGCCAAATTTAACTTAGCCAACAGTACAAGTTAAGAAGTTAGGGATAAAATATTCAATAGCAAATTCCCTGAGACTAAGCATATAGGAAAATCATCTAAAACCTTTGCTCATTTTTAACCACAGGACACACAGAGCCACGGACATTGATGGATCAGCTGGGTAACTGGATCACTAGGGAGCAGCCTGGACCAGAGGCCGAGTCAAGTGGCTCCCACGCCCTTTCCAGCTCCTTGAGGGGTGGCGTGCAATCCTTTGGGCCTGAAGAGTGACACAAACCTGGCTTGAGCCAGGCTCTGCAACCTTGAGCCAAACCTTGTGAAATGTCAACGTAGTCAATAATAACAATAGTGGATAATATGATACTAGAGAAAATAGTAACATTAACCTCACAGGGCTGTTAGAGGCTTAAATGAGATCAAACAGGTAATGAATGCAAGATATGAGCTATATGCATATACATACAGTAAAATTTACTTTTCCTTTTTTTTTTTTCCTTTTTTTGGTGATAGCTCTATGGGTTTTAATGCCATGGATGGATTTTTGTAACCATCACCACAAACAGGATACAGAACAATCCCAGCACCCCCAAAGAATTCTCTGTCACTCTCCCTTTGTAGTCAGACCCTCCCCCAACCCTATAGCCCTGTCCCTAGGGGTCTGCCTTTTCTACAGTGTTAAATGAGTTGAGTCATACAGAATAAAGCCTTTTGTGTCTGTCTTCTCTGATTCAGCATAATGCATTTGAGATGCATCCAAGCTGTGTGTATTAATAATCCATCCTTTTTATTGCTGAGTAATATTCCACTCTGCGGATGTTCAATAGCTTGCTATTCCCATCACCCACTGAAGGACAATGGGCTTCTCCGGTTTTGGGCGATTATGAATCATGCTGCTATAAACATTCATTACACATCTTTGTGTGGGTATAACTATTTCTATAGGATAAATAAATATCTAGGAATGGAATTGCTGGATCACTACAGCAAGTGCATGTTTAAGTTTATAAGAAACTGACAAACTGTTCTCTAGAACGGCTCTACCATTCACACCCACCAGCCATCTATGAGCAATCTGGTTGTTCCGCCTTCTCCTCAACACTTGACATTATCAATATTTTATATCTAGCCTTAACAGGCACATAATGTTAGTCACATTTTTAAGAGAGAAACATGTAAGATTGTAGGTAGTCATCTACTTTATAAAGTAAGAATGTTCAGGGTAGGTTAAGGTCACAGGAACCAGGTTTCGTCAATGACGAACCACCATCTTCCAAACACCTTGACAACGCCAGCATGGCAAAGAGGCCTCTCATGGTCTGGCTCTTCCCTACTTCTTCGGCCTCACCCTCTATGCTTCCCACTCTTGGACCCTTATTATTGGGCCTGTGATTGGACCTACTATTGGCCAGATCAATAAGTGAGGTTAACTGAGTCCTTAATACAAGCCAGGTGCCAAGCCACATCTGTCACATGTGTTATCTCCCTTCATCCTCTCATAGCTCTGTGTAATTACAGGAAGGTGGTCACATTCCTGTGACAGAGGGGAACACTGGTACTCAGAGAGATCAGGAGCTTTATCCAAAGTCACTCAGCAACTATGTGGCAGGGCCAGGATCCAGTCCCTGGTTTCAGCATGTCCCAAATGTGCCATGCTCCCCTGACCTCT
The DNA here is from genome assembly GCF_002007445.2 of Ailuropoda melanoleuca. NCBI lineage: Eukaryota > Metazoa > Chordata > Mammalia > Carnivora > Ursidae > Ailuropoda > Ailuropoda melanoleuca. Next base: position 60,450,987 of record NC_048223.1, read on the forward strand.
GAGTCATGCTCTCCTCCAGCTTAGAGGCCGCCAGGCCCTCCACCCTCATCCACCCTCAAGACACAGTCCACATTTCGCCTTCTCTGTGAAGCAGTCCTGGGTTCTTCCAGGGCACGCTTAGCTGTCTTCCTCTCCACTCTCTTTTCACCTTTGTTTCTTTATTTCATCCCTCCCCACACAGTATCCTGTTTGCTATGTAGGCCTGCCTCCTCCACCAATGACTGCAAGCTTCTCTGGACAGGATCCAGATCTTTCCATCCTTCTTTCCCCATGCCTGGCACCTAGGAGTTACTCAAAAGCTGCTGTAGTGTTGAGTGCCAGCTAATACTTCGGAGTGAAAGACCAGGCAGGTATTACAAGAACTCATGCTGCACAGGCCTTCAAACATGAGCTGACAGTCCTACAAAATACCTCCATGGAAGGGCATCATATACTGAGTCAAAATGTACAATCAAAAAAACGCCACTACACAAATTTACATGTAACTCTTGAGATAGACTCAGATATCCATCCCTATCAGCATCAAACAGCATTTGGGTTATACTACAAAATGACAACAGGGACACACACCCAATGTTAACAGCTTTAGGCCAAAGAGGAAAATAAGAGTGGAAGAAAGAAGCCCTTTTCATACTCTGCTACCATTCTTTTCCTTATTTACAAGCATTGTGATTTTTTTCTTCATTTATGTGTAACAATCTATTAAGCCTGTTTATTCCTCTCTTCCCAGCACTCTCAATTAAGAAGGATCATTTTTAATAGTAAAAATAATTAAAATCGATTCATTCACCTGGAAAGCACCTTGAGGGATGTGGACTAATTCTGTGCCTCTGGTAAATCTGACCACAAACTATTCCAGATAGATGGTGTGCAGCCATCAGAGAGCAGCTCAAACCCAAAGGCTGGAAAAAGGCAGCTCTCTGCACTGTCTGCATTCCATGAATATATGTTCAATAAACAGACTGATTTTTAAAGCTGAGACATTTAATAGTATCAGATGGCAACAATCAGATGTTTCATGGACCACAGAATCTTCTCCAGCATTCTCCCAAGTAAGAAATTTGAAAACTATGGAGACCATGTGCATGCACTAATGAATCCAAGACATTCTTACCTGTCTTTCCTATGTATTGATGAATGTTTGTAAATTCTAAAGGCTTGAATACAGAAGTTTAGCCTGTCATAATTCAGGCAAAGAAGCTTGGAGAAAAAGAAGGAAGGAAGGGAAGGAGGGAGGGAGGGAGGAAGAAAGAGAAAGAGGGAGGGGGGGAGAGAAGGAAGGAAGGAAGATGAAGGGGAATTATACATAGAAATATATTAATATTTCAATTGGACAACCTAATTTGCTATTCCCAAGCCAGATTAAGAACCACTGTTCTCCAGCATCAGTGCCTGAGACCCTCTCCTCCAAGCATCACCTGCTTCGATGCTAACACAGATTTAGCCCTCTACAAGCTCCATTAGAAACCTGTTACCCTGACTCATGGTCACCTCTTCACCTTCTCTCTATTCTTTCACCAAAGTTCGGATGTGGAGAATTAAATACAATAACGTTACCATACATTAATGCAAATAAATAATTTTTTTAAGCAAGGCAGTAAAAAGATCAGAAACAAACCACTGTCTTTATGTCAAATTTCTCTATCCAATGTTTTAGGGGATCCATCACATCGTGCTTAATGGATGGGGGTTAAAAAAAAAACTCATATAATTTAGTCACTGAGAACACAAAGGAGAATCTGTTTTGGAAGTCTCAATTTCTATGTCCATATATGATGTAAAGCCAAAGAATAGTGTGTTTCATGTTTGGTAATTAGATGTAAACAGCTACACTTTGGGATAAGAAGAATCATGTCTTCCCTTGTATTTGCACACAAGTGCCCTCATATATCTCACACCGACAGCCAGGAGCTGGTTTATATATCTAACAGAATCTGGCAAGACAAGATGACCTTTCTAATTGTCATTATGAGAAGCACAATTGCAAGTAACTTTGAAACATATGGTAAACTTCATTATGCTAAAATAGAATAGCTTCTACTTTGGGGCTCATGATGAATATTAATGTCAGGGCTCCCGAGAAAAATGTGCTCTAAATTTTATATTGTATAAAACCCTTTCAAGACCAGAGAGAGCGTTTATTTATAGTCTTCAGCCTTCTTCATAGATGCTATTAAATATTCCATTCAACATGGCAAAACAAAATGAATAATCATGAAACATTAAGGGAGGGATGATGGTCACCTTCACTGTATCAGGCTAAGCTCCAGGCAGGGGGAGAACAAAATGGTGCAAGGAGGACAGAAGGTATGTCCGGGAGAGCCCATGGGTTCTGTGGCAAGAGTAGTCCAGACACAGATGTCACAGGGAGCCACTTCTGGGGAGATGGTGGGGAGGCTTGACATACTTCATCCCAAGCACGCAGAGACCATGGGAAGTTCAGAAGGCCAGAGGGAGCCGTCAGGGTGAAGCTTAGAAGGAATGTAGGGAGTGGGCACATGGGTGGATAAGGGCATGGGATATTCCAGAGGTGGAGGGAAGAAACCAGATATGCCTGGGGGAGCCAATGGAGATAAGCAGAAAGCTGTGGGAAGACGTGGTCTGAGAGGTGGGAGAATCTGATGTCCAACAGCTGCGACACACAAGAAGGTGCCTTCATGAAGCCCAGATCATAGTAACTTATCATGGTTACACGTCATCCGTGGAAAGGGACCTTTGACTTAATACCCAACACTGCTTATTGTCTGAGGAGAGAAGGGGAGGGAGTCCTGGTAAACCCAACAGCTCTCTATGAAAAGCTGGTAACAATGTAAAGGGTCATCCCCTCTGGCATTTTTCCAGGACAAGGAGGTCCTTTTTCTATCATGTCCTTTAGCTCTCTCCCTCAAATGGATCCTCAGTGGCCACACACACCATAGACAGACACTCTCCTTCAGTCTGTGAATTAACAGCATGCTTTGGAAGAAAAGATTCCTACAGGTAGGAGCTACTTTTCTAATGGATCTACCCAGAAAACAGAAAATTTAAAAAAAAAAAGTGGTGGGTAGGGGTGCCTGGTTGGCGCACTCGGTTAAGCAGCATCTCTTGGTTTCGGCTCAGGTTGTGATCTCAAGGTCGCTAGATTGAGTCCCATGTCAGGCTCCGTGCTCAGCAGAGTCGGCTGGGGATTCTCTCTCCCTCTCCCTCTGCCCCTCCCCCTGCTCATGTGCACACACGCGCACTCTCTCTCAAATAAATAAGTCTTCCAAAAAAAAAGTCAAAGACAGTGAGGTTGTACACACTAGCTGCATCACGCAGAGAAAGGAAGGATGTGGGTAGGAAGCCATACACCTCTCTCAGCTTGTGTATTTTAATGGATGCAAACATAAAAAACAATGCCTTCTCCAGATTTATTGTAAAAAGCAAAGCCGGTTCAGTATGGTTCCAATTGCAGCAGTTCCCTCGATGTCACATGTGTTTGAAAGGCCAGGCCCAGTGAATATTAATGCACATAGTGGAGACAGACTGCCTTTCCTGGGGAAGACCTGTCTCTGTTGCTGTTACATTATTTGCACCCTGATGCCTTAGAAGTTTCAGAATTTATTCTAAACTGTCATCCCAACATGGTATCACTGTTTACAAAAATTTCTTTTCTTGGTCTGTTACCAATTACGATAAGGGGTTAATTCCACACGTGTGCATACACAAAGGAAAAAATTATAATAACCATATTATATAAAGATGAGGAAACCATCAAGTTCCCTTCCTCTCCCCTCAAGAATGGACAAAGTATATGGACAATAAAGTATGAAAAAAACATAAAGGCACAAAAAGAAGCAATTTCAGCCTTGCAATTGGTCAAATATATGCAGAAATAAGGCATGAACTAAATACTATCTAATTATTGTTATACTAATAACCTTTTAAGAAATAACACCCAGTATGGGAAAGGATGGATTGGTAGCATCCATTAAACTGGTATAATTCTTCTGAAAATCAGTTTCCAGCATGTACTATGCCATAACGCGGATCATACTCTTTGGTCCAGATATCCTGATCTGACACTTTATCTTTAGAAAGGAATTAATAAAAATGATCATGAAACATATCAAAATAAGGGCCAAGCAAACCATGGTATATTGAGTCTCGGAATGTTATACAGCCCATAAATACTAAACTGGAATGCTCTGTCACAACAGGGAAATGTAAGTGTGTGATGAGGAGCATGGCTCTGGGGCCAGAAGGTCTGACTCACGTTCCAGCTGTTCACTTCCCATCTACAACTCCCTTAGCTCACTGAGCCTCAGTGTCAGCATCTGAGGAATGGGCATGGCAAATTTATTGCAACATACAGTTGCGAGGCTTGAGTGATGTGATGCTTTCATTACTGCCATATAAGGCTAACAGCAGGGAGAGAATACACAGCGTGTAAAAGGTGCACGAGCTTCAGACATTGGGGCGACACTAAAAATGAAAGCAGGAGCTCTGTTATGGACGTTGTATGATGGACATTTTTTGTTCAGTTCTGAAAATGTGTCTTATTCTTGTGTTGTTTTGTGGAATAAATTCTCTTTAAAAAATTTAAATGACTAGAGTAACCCCAGGAATCTTATAAGCTTCACCTTCAGAGGATTCTTATATAATCCAGAGGGGAAATTACTTTGCTTCCAAAGGTTGCTGCGTTGCTAGGATTCCAGACCATTAGGGAATTTCAGTGTTTGGTGACCTCCTCAGGGCAGACTTGCAGTCTGGTATTCAGCCCCTCCTGTTCCTCAGTCTCTGGGAGGAAAAAATGAGGTTTGGTGAAAGGCAAACAGACATTTGCCAAAGCCTAATTTTCTGTCTTGCCAATACAATTGAGACATATGGACCAAATGAAGCATGAATCATGAGAGACTATGGACTCTGAGAAACAAACTGAGGGCTTCAGAGGGGAGGGGGGTGGGGAATGGGATAGGCTGGTGATAGGCTAGTAAGGAGGGCACATATTGCATGGTGCACTGGGTGTTATACGCAACTAATGAATCATCGAACTTTACATCAAAAACCAGGGAGGTACTGTATGGTGACTAACATAATAAAAAATATTATTATAATAAAAAGACCAAAAAAAAGTCCAATGCTGGGTCACATACAGAGTTAAAAAGAAGCTCAATCTTACAGTTACCTTGTCTGATTAAGCCCAGGCTTCCTTTCATTAAGTACATCCTGAAATCATGGTATATTTGCATTAGCTTCTTTCTGAGGGAAGTGTAACGTAGTATTTGGGGATACATGAATTGTAAAGCAGCCACAGTAACACAAAAAGGGAGATGTTCAAAATAGGCTAAAATAGCCAAAAGTTTAACATCATTTTGGTAAATAAAAGGAGAATTTAAAAGTTTGGTTATAATTAAATCTCAAAGCAAAGTATGCAACCAGTTGTTAATGAGTTAGGAAGACTTTGGAAAGTATAATGTCAAGACAAAAATACAATTACATTCTATAACTATGGGAACATGTAAACTATAAGCATACCTGGTTTATAAATTTTTGATGCTGTCAAGTCGGTAGATCTTTAAGCAACTCTTGATGGTTTCTGCCATGGTGTAAATATTAAACTTCAGGCATTAGCTTAGGATTGTATACCGCTATGGTGATCCAACCCTCCCCAGTTGTATAAAAACCTGAGGGAAAGCAGATGAGACCAGATGGCTAACCCCAGATACAAAAGTGTGTTGGTCCCAGGGCAGAGAAAAGTGGAGCAACAAAGCAATCATGGCAGGAAAACATTGATCAGCATACCCCCTCTCCTTTACAAGAGCCAAGAAAACCTAAAAAATCAAATTAATAACAAATAATGGTCTCTCAAAAAAAGTACTGTCTCTCTTGGGTTCCTAAACATATGGCAGCTTCAAAAAAGAGGAAGTACCCGAGGAAAATGGCAGGAGGCCATAACTCATGGCAATGTCAAAGAGGAAAACAAGATATTTCATACAAATTTAATCACTGGAAAAAATTGTGACAGCAGAGAACACGTCATAGCACCAATAAAACTGAATTCGGTGAAACCTCACAAAATTGAGTTCAATTTAAGGAAAAAATCAGTCCTAATTCCTCAAAGCCCTGAATTACAGAGTATGTTAAATGTTTTATTTAAAGTGCAAAAACTCACTCGAAGCTTAGAGAGAAGACCATCACATTTTGCAAGTTGAATTCCTTGTGATCTATAGGATGGCATAGCAGTAAATTCATAAGAAAACAGGGCTTGTAGTAGTCCTCAATAGTATGTCAACCTACTTATGAATGCCTGTACTTACAAGAATACAGGGGAAAACACCGACATTTAAGCATTTTAGAACAGAAAGTGGAACTATCAAGGGTTCTTTGAAAATGCATCAAAAAGTGGTTTGAAGTTAACAAATATGTATCCAATTCAATTGTTATAGTTCAACTATTTTTCTTATTGGCTTTAGAATGCTCGGCCCCTCTTAGTCGCCCTTCCGCAACAAAGGATTTCGGTTTTAATATAAAATATGCCGTTAAATAACCTATAGGACCTCCTATCAAGTGAAATGATCCTTCTGGTATCAGGGAGTTGTAGATCATCGTTTCAGGTATGAAATACAGACAGCATACTTGGAAATTTCAGAAGTGAAAAAAACCTATCTTTTCAGGGCACGCAACAGCCTCAAGAGATGCTTTTTCGTGGACTCTGTTTTCACAGTCATGACCATGAGTGCAGCATTTAGGTAGGGTGGTGAGGCTGAGGGATGCGTAGAGAAGCTCATGTTACGAATCAAGTTCATGAAGAACGTAAAACTGCAGAAAAAAGGACTCAACTCCTGGCTCCTACCCCTCACGACCATGTGCCCCTGGACAGAGCTCTGACCCTCTCTAAGCCTCAGCATCTTCATCTATAAAACGGAGACTGTGCTGGAGCCGGCCACCCACTGTCCAGAGGATTAGGTAGCTAAACAGGCATGGAGACTTGGCTCCGTGCCTGGTATGGAGTAAGGGCTTAGAACAAAAAGAAAAGTAATCCACATTTATTACTGAAGAGAATGTGACAACATGCAGGGGATCTCTCCTTCCTTTGCAAGGACGCAGTAAATCCATAATAGCTATAGCTAATCTGTGCACACAGCAAGGAATCCAATAAATACACGCTGAATATATACAGTGAAGAGCAAAGGAGGAAGAAAGCTTAACTCATTTTTAAACCTATAAGGATCTATATAAAAGGTAATATGAATATCTTTATGACTACCTTAGAGTTGAGTTCTACTAAGATTAAGTTCTAATAATCATAATAGTAAGGCTATGTTTTCAAGTGATGACATAAAGCTGAAGTTGTTCAGTTAACTGAGGGTAGCTCCACTCCCACTCAGGGACATTAAAAAAATGGGGGCTGGAGGAAGAGTTGCACAAAAGGCAAAGATCCAGATGTGAAGCACTGTGCCATTCATGGTACTGTCTCCCGCAACAGATCACCCCTCAGCAAACCACAGCCAACAGACTCTCCTCTAGGAATCGTGGCGATCCGCCTAACCACCATTCTTGGCGCAATCTTCTGGAGGGAGTGTATGAGTGTGAGAGTGTGTGTGTGTGTGTGCACGTGCAAACCAAAGTCAACAAAAGCCCAGAATCTAGATGAAATTGAGAAAGACTAGGAAAGGGGCGCCTGGGTGGCACAGCGGTTAAGCATCTGCCTTCGGCTCAGGGCATGATCCCGGCGTTATGGGATCGAGCCCCACATCAGGCTCCTCCGCTGGGAGCCTGCTTCTTCCTCTCCCACTCCCCCTGCTTGTGTTCCCTCTCTCACTGGCTGTCTCTATCTCTGTCAAATAAATAAATAAAATCTTTTAAAAAAAAATGAAAGAAAGAAAGACTAGGAAAGACACTGTTGCCAAGAATGACCCACCGGCCACTTCAGAGTGCACCCACCCTATTCCATAGAATCATGTTCCCGCTCCAAACAAATGAGCATATCAGAAAACCGTACATTGTAATTGGGTATGAAATACAATTAAAATCATTATTGTATTCCCACCAGGGGATATGTGACTGAAGTACTGGGAAGGGAGTATACAAAGCAAATGGGGAGACAGTGGAAAAGAAAGTAACAAGCAAGGACTTCTAAAAAATCCCACAGAATTAGGAGGAGATCAGAAATGGTAGAGAGCAAGAGAATGAACAAGTATGGATGCAACTGTGGGGATGTGAGCCCAGAGGGACTAGTCAATGGAGACGTTGGTGGCCTCAGGGACTGTCTGATTCACTCTGGACCACAAAGGCCTAACACAGAGCCTGGCATACTGTTAGTGCTCAATAAATGCTCAGAGAAATGATGCATGGAGAGATGAAAATGCGGTGTTGTATGTGAAGCGACTGAGAAGTGGGAAGATACGGCACCTTGCTAAAGATCAGCCATTCATCAAGCCTCGCGTTGTGGTGGCTCTCTGTGCCAGGTGCTGCACAGATCACGAGCAAGTGACAGAAGGGAAATGAAGCTAAGGCCTCCTACATCTGAACACAGGCTTTTTACACTGTCATGGAGCGGCCTCCCGAAAGAATTATCACAATTTTTTGATAAAAGAGGGAAGAAGCTCCTCGCAAATGTCAAGTGAAGAAATTCACAGGCAAAAGAGGTGGCAGAGAAATAGCCACACTAAGAGACATGCAAGGATAGAACTAGAAAAGGAAAAAGATATGGAGAGAAATTTAAAATGCAAATATATATTTAACTGCTAAAATAATTTTATTAATAAGATTAATCAATGATAAATAGAGATGTAAAAGTTCAGTGCATGGAGAAAGATTATGACATTTTTTAAAAGAAGTTTTTCTTCCCAAGTTCATAGTCTTTATGTTTTTAAACCTAAACAAAGCTTTCTAATTTAGAAAGGCAGACACAAATAGGATACTCCCCATATAACAATCTAAGTGCTGGTGCTGCCACATACATAACCTGCAGCACACAGCTGGTTCAAAGACAGACAGCCTGGCCCTCGGTCATCGAGAGCTCGATCGCTGCAGGGCACCTGGGTGGCTCAGTCGGTGAAGCGTCTGCCTTTGGCTCAAGTCATGATCCTGGGGTCCTGGGATCGAGCCCCACATCAGGCTCCCTGCTCAGCGGGAAGTCTGCTTCTCCCTCCACCCTCCCCCCTGCTCTTGATCTCCCTCTCTCTCTCATGCTCTTTCTCTCTTTCAAATAAATAAATAAAATCTTAAAAAACAAAAGTTTGATCGCTGTTCTGGCCCCAAGAGAGTAAAGTTGTCTACCACGCAGACCTGCCTCAAAGCTCAGAGGGAAGAAGTGACATTTGGTGACTACTCTACAGAATATGATCTCTGGCTACTCTTCTACTCTTCTAGTCTCGGGTTTGAATCCTGTCAGATCACTGGAAGTTTCCATACTTAAATGCAGTTAGCCTGAGCCCTTATTCATTCCCATGGTATTATTATTTCACATGTTTCTTAAAATTTGGGAGATTTTAGAATGGCTCTTTTCCAAATCCTTTTTGCCGAAACACTGGATCAAAACTTTTATGGAAAAATATATACACGCCCACACATCTGAGGTATGTATACATTTCAGTCTTTCCATGAACTCCTGCTTTGAAGGCATCCCCCTTTCCAGGATTGGTTGGTAACAGCCCCATGGAGAGTGCGTGTGCATTTGTTATAAATCTGTTCGTGAGGACTTTACAGTATGCTCTCAGAAAAAAAATGCCTTTTAGGGGCGCCTGGGTAGCTCACTCAGTTAAGCATCTGACTCTTGATTTCAGCTCAGGTCATGATTTCAAGGTCGTGAAATTGAGCCCCATGTCAGGCTCCATGCTGAGCGTGGAGCCTGCTTGAAATTCTCTTTCTCTTCCTCCCCCTCTGCCCAGCCCCTCCCCCACTCGCACAGGCGCACCTGCTCTCACTCTGAAAAAAAAAATTGCCTTTAAGAATTTAACACCACTCCACATTCCTGAAAACTTTGTGCTTTGAAGCTGCTTTTTGAGGAAGATGGATGACACTTCAATTTTTTGCTCTGGTTCCTAGGAAGCTCATTATCACATCATATTCTCAACCAGAATAATTAACATTTGTCATTGGCTTTTCTTCCATCTCAACTTTCAAATTCTATCTTTTTGTTAATTGTGTTGTTTACATCTCTATTATATATGTTTTCCATTTCTCCATTTCCTCCCCAGACACACACACACACACGGCATGCAAATTCTATTCTTGTTCTAATTTTTCTTGAAAATTTCTTCTAAATACATCTGATAAATGTGGAAAGGGAATTACTCCCTATATATGCAGAACTTGTAAAGTGCAGGACCTCTAAATGGAAGGTCTTTTCTTAATAGGTGTGAGGGGACTTCTAAAAGAAGCTTCACCTGCGGACTTTCAAAGTTAAAGGAATGCATATCTCACTAGAGAATGTCATCCTTCCTTTTATCAGCTATTTCAAGCTCAAAAGTTATGAGGTGGTCCAAAAGTCAGGTCAGGATGATGTCAGCGTGGACCTATCACCTTTCTAATCTAAAGCAAAAGGTAGGTACGGCAGTTCTCCTTTTGCACAGAGGATGCGTCCAAGACCCTCGTGGATGCCTGAAACCACAGAGTACTGAACCCCATGTGTACTATATCTGTTCTTATACATATATACCTATGATACAGTTTAACTTACATAGTAGGCACAGTAAGGGATGAACAGCAATCACCAACAATAAAATAGAACAATTATACTGTAATAAAACTTTTGAGAATGTGTTCTCACTCTTTCTTTGAAAACATCTTGTACTGTACTTGCCCCTCTTGTGATGATGTGAGATGATAAAATGCCTGCATTATGGGATGAAGGGAGGTGAGTGACAGGTGTGGTGACGCAGTGTTAGGCCATTAGTGACCTTTTGATGATCCGTCATGGGGATCATCTTCCTGATGGGGGTCAATTACAGGTAACCGAGACTGTCGAAAGCAAAACTGCGATAAGAGGGAAGTACTGAACTAGCCCCAAACCATAACTGAAAACTTGACTCCCCTCCAACTTTATTACACTTAAAAACTGCTCCTTATCTGCCCTCCACTTGTTCTGACTCATTAAAAGGCAAATGAGTTAAAGCTGAACACAGCCAGCCCAGCCGTCACCCAGCCAGTAAAAATGAAATCCTGCCATTCGATAGCCGCACAGAGAATCCCTTTACTTACTTCACGGACCCTCTGTACGAATTCCTGACAGCTCAGTGGGCCACAGACCCTGCCAGATTTCTGAGCTACATCTGCAGTATCTTTTCTATTCAGGCAGCTGGCATAAAGTGGGAAAATTCATTAACATGCTAATGATGTCCTATTTAAAATTCTAGCCCTGATTATTCTGTGATTAAATCTCTCCCCTTGACGTCTGCTTCCTTTATATCTGAGTTATAGTGCGAATCAACAATATTAATAAAGTACAATACAGATTACCAAGTTCTACACAGGGGATGGAGAAAGTTATATAAATCTCAGGGTTGTCTTTTTGCTGAAAAGCAGGTGTAGCAAACTAAAAAAGTTACTATTGTTTTTTTATCCCAGCTACCCTTAAAAAAATGAAATCCACAACAATTAGAGGTTTATAGTTAATCTCCATACGTATTCAGGGGTTGAAAGCTTTTCACTCTATTTCACCGTACTCAAAGTTTCTCAGAATTCAAACATGTTCTCCCAAAGTCTTAAGAAGAGCTGATACGGGTTAAAACACACCCCCTTTGTGCCTCTTCACAGAGACTGTGTGTCACTGTCACAAAGTCAATGGATTCAGTGATAACTTCTGCCTCCCTTTGCCCTTGACTATGCTGGCACATTTCAGTACTTTCTCATCATTTTGTTCTGTCTGCTGACACCCCAATGTGAATATCCCACTCAGACAACTCAAGCATCTTCCACAAAAGATAATCAAACTTACCTCTGTTCTCACTAAATTAGAAAATGAATTTGAAGAATTTAAAAGAGGAAGAAGAAGGAAGAGGAGGAGGAGATCCAAGGTCTGGGTCTATAATTCAAAGTAGAGGAGTAAAAGAATAATATAGAAATAAAGGAATGTTTCACTTTAACATCTGGCCCCAGTAAATGAACAAATATTTATGGTATATTTACTATTTTCAAAGACACCAGGCTGGATACTGTGACAAAACAAATGAAACATAAGGACAGTGCTTTTCTTTGATCTCAATCAAGCCAGTCGCAGAAGATGTAATAATATTTAAATGATCAGCAAAGCACTTCCCATCGATAAGAGTTCTCTGTACGCAAGAGATTGCTAATTGCTCCCCAAAACTGCAAATCTCTCCTACTGGTATAGAACCAGAACCCCTGGCTGGACTCAGACATATGTGTGGCAGGGTCAGCCATCCCAGACCAAATGTCACCAGTCAAGGGGTACAGATGAACAAAATAGAAGAGCCTGGGTCCCTGACCATCACGGAGTTGCTTGTCCATTCCCGAATTGCCTTCTTCCCGTGTGCCCCATTCTGCAACCATTGCTGGAAACCAAAATCTGTTTTTTTTTAAAGAATTCTACGTATTGCTTATTTCTTAAATAGTCTTATTTTAAAGCATTTTGTCTAAGGATAAGAAGAGTCAGCTCCTGGTACATACATGCGTGTGCATACGACTCCTTTGTATATGCTCAGCATTTAAAGGTCTACATTTAGAGACCCCTCTAAATCTTTAACTCTCAAAAGCCAACAAATGGCAGACTATGGACTTTGGCCTAGTTTTATTGCATTGTAATAGAGAAAAAGCTTCAATCTACTAAGGAATTCATTATTTATGTATTTATTTATTTATTTATCTCCCATTACTCTCATCAGCCCAAGGTTATTAATTTGGTTGACCTGATGTCAAGTCACCTCAGACTGGTTAAGAATTACCTTCAGCCTAAAGCATAGGGAAAAGGGTAGCCTATCCAGCAAAATCCAAATCTAAAACAGAAAGAACACTTTCACAACAGTAACAAGCTGTCTGCAGCTTGGAATCACTGATGGTAACAATCTCTCATTCCATTTGTTTATGTTTTATTCATCTTGAAAATACTTAGTAAAGTGACAAGGATGAGATGCAAAAAATACTACATGGCTCTTTTTTTCTTTTTAAGAGCTATTTATGGCTTTCAAGAGCTCAACTGTTCAAATGAAAATATTGTTGGACTAAATTTGTCCAAATTTGTTCACGTCCTCTTTATTCTCAGATACAATAGATCCCCCCATATTGTGCCAAAAATTATGTAGTGACAACACGAGAAATCCTATAGTTTTTATTGTTTATACATTTAAAATATCTACAGCTAAAATGCATTTAAAATAGCCAGTGATCGTTCCTGTCATGACTTCATAAAGCACAGCATCACATCTTGGGAGAAAGTGTTATCCCTCAGCACCCTAGTCAGATAGTCAGACTCGAATGTACAATCTCTACATATTTGGCAAAAAAGAAGTCTTGACCTACAGACGTGGGGAAGGAAAGATAAGAAGCTCTCAGTTACTTAGCCAGGTTAGGCCTGCCCTTTGGGAAGAAGACACCATAAAAACTGAACGTCCTATCTGTGATTCAAATAACTGTAACGAAGCTTCTGTCTACAACTGAGTAAGCTTTCAAACAAAATTTATTCATAGTGAAATGACACACCCAATTTCTGCTAACTTCCTATTTCTTTATCTGGTCTTAAATACTACTCTTCATTTACTTCAACCTGTGGAGTGTTTCCAAATAGCCGTATTTCAAATGTGGCTACCTAACATCCCCATTCATTTCTTGTTTCTTTTTAAATAAGGATGCTTTGCATAGGTAGGTCTTCCATTTTCCTAGTAAACAACATTTATTTAGGGACCATGATACACTACGTGTGACCTCTAGCCTCCAGCAGCTTCTATGACCTAGGAGAAATGCAAGGGCAGACACATACACACACACCTCAAAATCTTTATAAGTTACCTCATTTAATCTGTACTGCTTAATCAGCCTATGAGCTGGATATTCTTCTTCTCATTTTACCAATAAAAAAATAGGTTCTAGCATCTAACATATTTTAAATCTGCATTTATTTCTTATGATTTCATTCTTCAAATGAGAAACTGAATCACTGTAAATTCTTTACATTTTTTTAAAGAAATAAGTTTTCACTTTATCAATTCAGACTGAATGAACATCTTCTAAGACTGTCCCTCAGGGAGCAAACCTCAAGGTGACCTCAGTTATTCTTAACAACTGGAAAAGGAAAAGAACACAAGAGTACGGTAACTGCTCTGACAGGCAGAGACTTCAGTGAAGCCAAGATTGGCCTCTTCCACATCATTCCTTCTGGAGAAATCTCTCAGGAAAAACCCACACACAGAAAAGCCACTTCATGGTCTTTATTCAGTTTTCTGAGTCAGCCAGATCTCGTCTATGATTGTGCAAGCCAGAAGACTGAGCCAAGGAACAAAAGGAACATAATTCTCAAACAGAGAAAATTCTCAAGACCTGTGCCAAGGAAGAGATTGCTCTAAATAATCACAAGGCCATTAGCGAATCCAGGGCAGAGGAGGGGGAGAAAAGACAGAAAAAGAAAAGACATCACATGTGAATAGCAAAACAAAAGCTGACAAGTAATTCTACCCCATTTGCCTAGGCTCCTGCCAAAAAAAAGTCCTCCAGGAAAAGTGTCATGTGCTCCAAGATGCCCTTCACAGTGATGCTCACATGAGGCACAGAACATCCTGCCCGGCCACACAGTATAATCAGTACCACGAATATTTCACCAAGCAACAGTTGTGACTACTTACCGTACGCAGTTTCCCCTTGGTCCAGCTCTCTTTTCAGTCTGCTGTAATCTTCTTTAATGCTGCCCAGCTTTTGGACATTCCTGGAACTCAGCACCCGAAGCTTGTCCAGGAGTCCCTCCAGCCCTTCCTTTTCCGATGTTAATGATCTAATCTCCTCTGTGAGTTCCTTGGCTGTAGAGAAATGGTTTCCTGCAGAGAGAAGGAGGGAAAATAAGTTTTACAGCATCCCCACACATGGAAGATTTAGCAACAGCTAATATGTACCAACAGTATGGAGAAAGAGGGCTGAGCTTTGCAACTGCATCCAACTGCATGAATAGTCTTCTGTGGAGAATGTAGAAAAACACTGACTGTCCTCATTCAACTGGGAAAACCACCAGTCTCTTTATTACCTTATTTTTGTTACATCTGTTTTAAAGCTTCCATTAGCCAATTCATGTCCTTGTGAAACACAATGACACAAAAATGTCCAAGTGAGATCCAGGGAAACCACATGGTATGACTCCATTCAAATACCCAAATGTCAAATAGGTGAGATATTACAGTAGAGTGGAAAGGGACTAACCATTGGAGTCAGACTAGACCTAAATTCAAATCCTAGTGCTCCTGTTACTCAACCTGCATGACCTTGAGCAAAGAAACTAACATATGAAATTTCAGGGCAAACTTCTTATAAAATATGATTATACTAACACCTGCATTACAGGTGGCTTCAAGAATAAACATGAAACTCTGTAGAGCACTAAGCAAAATATACCATGCATTGAATCTAGCAAGGTTGTGGAACACAAGGGCAATATACAAAAATCAATTGTATTTCTAAATATCAACAGCAAATAAGTAGAAGATGAATTTTTTTAAAAAAAATACCATTTACAAGATATTTTAAAGCTCAAAATACTTAGGGATAAATTTAAAGAACCATGTGCAAGACCTCCACACAGAAAACCATTTTAAAAACTTCTGAGAGAAATTTTAAAAAGGCTTAAGTAATCAGAAAGAATACTATTTATACATATATTGGAAAACTGAATATTTTTAACATTCCTATCTTCCTCAAATTCATCTATTCATTCAATACCATTCCAATCAAAATCTCATGATGGTCTTTTTTTTTTAAGATTTTATTTATTTATTTATTTATTTGACAGACAGAGAGACAGCCAGCAAGAGAGGGAACACAACCGGGGGTGGGGGGTGGGAGAGGAAGAAGCAGGCTCCCAGCAGAGGAACCTGATGTGGGGCTCGATCCCAGAATTCCAGGATCATGCCCTGAGCCGAAGGCAGACGCTTAACGACTGCACCACCATGATGGTCTTTTGTAGAAACCAACAAGCTTATTATAAAATATAAAAGAAAATGCACAAGACCTAGATCAGCCAAAAAAAATCCTTTTAAGGTAGAATGAAGAGAACATGTACTACCTGATTTCAAACTAATGCTGAAGCAATAGATCAAGACAGTATAGCATTGGCATATAGACAAATAGATAGACAAACAGATCAAAGGAATAGACAGTCCAGGAGTAGACCACATTCACACAGCCAGTTGACTTTCAACCAAAGTGTCAAAGCAAGACAATGAGGAAAGGAGAGTACAACTGATCCTTGAACAACACAGGTTTGAACTGTGCATGTCCATGTGTACATGGATTTTTTTTAATAAATACAGTACAGTCCTGTAAATATATTTTCTCTTCCTTATGATTTTCTTAATATTTTATTTTCTCTACCTTACTTTATTGTAAGAATACAGTATGTAACACATATATAAAATATGTGTTAATCAACTGTTTATGTTATTGTTAAGAAAAATACAAATTAAAGCCATAGAGATTTTACTACAAAACCATTCAGATGGCTCAAATGAACCAGATTGAAGCTGTCTAGCTGCCAAGGACACAGAGCTGCGGAGCTCTCGTACATAATGGGAGTGTCAATGGCACAGCCACCTTGAGAAGACTTCTGTCTGCTTCTCATAAAGTTAAACACACACCTGTCCTTGGACCCAAAAATTCTACTTCCAGGTATTTACCCAGGAGAAATGAAAACATGTAATCAAAAAATAGTTGTACGAGAATGTTCATAGTGGCTTTACTTGTGATAGCCCAAACGCAACAACCTAAATGTCCACCAAGAGGAGAAAAGCAGAAACGGGCACATCTACACAGCGGAAGACTACTCAGCCACAGAAAGGCACCAGCTCTTCATATAAACAGTGACATGGGGGGTAATCTCAAATAATAATAATAATAATAAGACATAGAAGAATGCATACGACATGAATCCACAGGCAAAACTGATCCATGGTGAAAGATATCAGAACAGAGGCTGTCTGGGGAAGGGGGATGATGACTGGGAAGGGGCACAAGGGCAATGTTTCTGGAGGAATGAAAATATCTTGATAGGGTTGCAGACAATAGGTGTCAAAATTCATACAACTGGACGCTTAAGACCTGTGGGTTTCATTGAATATAAATCACACTTCAATTAAAAAAGGAAAAAATATATTAGGGAATTTTCAATATGAAAATTACACCATAAATTAATAAGCTTATCACATTAGCGAGTGCTCCATAAATAATAGTCATTGTTATCAGGGGCTCTATGATGTTTCCACAATAACAGCTGTGAACCCTTTCTCCTCTACCTAACCACAACCCTAGGAAGGAAATTATGCCCTATGTTATATATTCTGAGATGCACCATTTTTCCCCCATGTTAACATCTCTGAGATGGAGATGTGTCTTACAATCACCATCAGCCAGGAGGTGGTCGGGATGAAGCTGTTACCACATGATTGTCATTCTTGGTGGCCTGGCAGGCCCTGCCACTTCAAAGTAAAAACCACTTCGGGATCTTTGGAGACCTGGCTATTGCCTGAAAACCGTCTACTGTAATGCATTTGTAAGATCAGGAAAGTACCACCACCATCATTTAAAACTTGAAGAACCATGTTGCAGCTTGACAGAAGACCCTATAGAAAACATCAGTTCATTCTTGGAGGGAAAAAAGTTGCATTGCCAACAGCTTCTCTGATGCAGGGGATGATAATGGGAGAAGAACGTGAGCTCCAACTACTTTGAGTCATGGTGTATTTCAGAGCACTCAGATTTTGAATATGAAGGCGTTCTAGGAAAACCCTGCGTGATTAAGCTTCCTTTCAAAAAGGATTTTTCAAAAGCCCAAATACATCTAAAAGAACTATTTCAATAAGTATAAAATAAAAACTCTAAGCCACAGAAACCATTATATCATTGCTTAATTGACAGCAATTTTTCTTTCTTTGTAGTGTATAAAATAATGGTGCATTTTATGTTCACTGAAATACATGTTGTTATCTCTGCTTTATAGTCAAGAAAACTGAAATCTAGAGAAAAAAACATCTTGCTGAGGTTACATAGCAATAAAATGGAGGGCAGATTTCCAACTCAAACATAATTCCTGAATCCTTCTAAGGTTCTAAAAGATGCTGTTTACTTCTTTATTATTAATTATTACTATTATTATTATTTAAAAGGCAGATTTCAACCCGATATAAATGGGAGAAATGTGACAAAATGTTTTCCCACTTTAAAGGCATTCTGGATCCAAACTCTTTCTATGAGGCCATCATTACCCTGATCCCAAAACCAGGCAAAGACCTCCTTCAAAAAGGAGAATTACAGACTAATATCCTTGATGAACATGGATGCCAAAATATTCAACAAGATCCTAGCTAATAGGATCCAACAGTACATTAAAAGGATTAGTTACCACCACCAGGTGGGATTTACTCCTGGGATGCAAGGATGGTTCAACATTTGCAAATCAATCAACGTAGTAGAGCACATCAATAAAAGAAAAGACAAGAACCATATGATCCTCTCAATTGATGCAGAAAAAGCATTTGACAAAATACAACATCCATTCCTGATTAAAACTCTTCAGAGTATAGGGATAGAGGGAAAATTCCTCAATATCATAAAAACCATCTATTAAAAGCCCACAGAGAATATCATTATCAATGCGGAAAAGCTGAGAGTTTTCCCTTAAGATCAGGAACACGACAGGGATGCCCACTCTCACCACTATTGTTCAACATAGTACTAGAAGTCCTAGCCTCAGCAATCAGACAACAAAAAGAAATGAAAGGTATTCAAATTGGCAAAGAAGAAGTCAAACTCACCCTACTCACAGATGACATGATACTTTATGTGGAAAACCCAAAAGACTCCATCCTCAAATTACTAGAAATCATAAAGCAATTCAGCAATGTGGCAGGATACAAAATCAATACATAGAAATCAGTTGCTTTTCTATATACTAACAATGTAACTGTAGAAAGAGAAATTAAGGAATTGATTCCATTCACAATAGCAACAAAAACCATAAGATACCTAGGAATAAACCTAACTAAAGAGATCAAGGATCTATACTCTAGAAACTATAGAACACTTAAGAAAGAAATTGAGGAAGACACAAAAAGATGGAAAAACATTCCATGCTCATGGACCGGAAGAATGAACTTTGTTAAAATATCTATCTCGCCTAGAGCAATCTACTCTTTCAATGCCATCCCTATTAAAATATCATTGGCATTTTTCAAGGAGCTGGAACAAACAATCCTAAAATTTGTATGGAAACAGAAAAGACCCCAAATCGCCAAGGAAATGTTGAAAAAGAGAAACAAAGCTGGGGACATCACATTACCTGACTTCAAGTTATATTACAAAGCTGGGATCACCAAGACAGCATGGTATTGGCACAAAAACAGACACATAGACCAATGGAACAGAGTAGAGACTCCAGAAATGGACGCTCAGCTCTGTGGTCAACTAATCTTTGACAAATCAGGAAAAAATATCCAGTGGAAAAAAGACAATCTCTTCAATAAATGGTGCTGCGAAAATTGGACAGCTACATGCAAAAGAATGAAACTTGAACACTCTCTTACACTGTACACAAAGATAAACTCCAGATGGATGAAAGACCTCAATGTGAGACAGGAATCCATCCAAATCCTAGAGGAGAACATAGGCAGTAACCTCTTCGACATCAGCCACAGCAACTTCTTTAGAGACATATCTCCAAAGGTAAGGGAAACAAAAGCAAAAACGAACTCGTGGGACTTCATCAAGATAAAAAGCTTCTGCACAGCAAAGGAAACAGTCAACAAAACTAAAAGGCAACCCATGGAATGGGAGAAGATATCTGCAAATGACATTTCAGATAAAGGGTTGATATCCAAAATCTATGAAGAATTTCTCAAACTCAACACTCAGAAAACTAATAACCCAGTCAAAAAATGGGCAGAAGACATGAACAGACACTTCTCCAAAGAAGACATACAAATGGCTAACAGACACATGAAAAAATGCTCGATATCACTAGGTATCAGGGAAATACAAATCAAAAACCACAATGAGATAGACTGGTGATGGGTAGTAAGGAGGGCACGTATTGCATGGTGCACTGGGTGTTATACGCAACTAATGAAGCATCAAACTTTACATCGGAATCTGGGGATGTACTGTATGGTGATTAACATAATATAATAAAATAAAATTAAAAAAAAAACCACAATGAGATATCGCCTTACACCAGTTAGAATGGCAAAAATTGACAAGACGGGAAACAACAAACATTGGCGAGGATGTGGAGAAACGGGAACCCTCTTACACTGTTGGTGGGAATGCAAGTTGGTACAGCCACTCTGGAAAACAGTATGGAGCTTCCTCAAGTTGTTAAAAATAGAGCTACCCTATGACCCAGCAATTGTACTACTAGGTATTTACTCCCAAAGATACAGATATAGTGAAAAGAAGGGGTATGTGCACCCTAATGTTCATAACAGCTATGTCCACAATAGCCAGACTGTGGAAGGAGTCAAGATGCCCTTCAACAGATGAATGGATAAAGAATATGTGGTCCATATATACAGTGGAATATTACTCAGCCATCAGAAAGGATGAATACCCAACATTTATATCAACATGGATAGAATTGGAGGGAATTATACTAAGTGAAATAAGTCAAGCAGAGAAAGACAATTATCATATGGTTTCACTTACATGTGGAACATAAGGAATAGCAGGAGGACATTAGGAGATGGAAGGGAAAAATGAAGGGGGGAAATCAGAGGGAGAGATGAATCATGAGAGACTATGGACTCCGGGAAACAAGCTGAGGGCTTCAGAGGGGAGGGGGGTGGGAGAGATGGGTTAGCCTGGTGATGGATATTAAGGAGGGCACATATTGCATGAAGCACTGAGTGTTATATGCAAACAATGAATCATGGAACACTACATCAATAAAACTAATGACATACTGTATGGTGACTAACATAATAAAAATTAAAAAATAAAGGCATCCTGGACACAGCACATATCATTTCTGTCACTGACATCCATAGTTTCCAATCCCATGACGGGATAAATATCTTTTGAGATCCTATTTATTGTCTATTGCTCAAGTGGGCAAATACGGACGAGAACAGAGCACCACCCTGCTCTCCAGGAAGTCACCATTAAATAAAGAGGAGAAGATATGTTCTAAGAAATGGGCAAATATGCTCTAGGAGAGCTCAGAGAAGAAAGATTATTCCAGAAGGGAAGACATAGGCAGGTTTCATGAGGAAAGATTATAAGGTGTCCAAAAGAAGAAACGGAAACCTGGTTAGAGAACAAAGGGCTTGTCTTCAGTGGGGGCAGGAGGCGTATGGTCAAGGTGGAGACGAGGCCCACAAAGAAGGTGGATCCAAACGGCAGAGGGTCGAAGATCCCAAGCTGATGGGCTTGACCCATTTAGGAAAAACAAAGTCCAGGTAAGGAGAGCAGACTGGACTTCCAAAGCTTTGAGCTATAAATAGCAACACAACTAAACCGTTTCCTGGATTTGTGGTTTCTTTCTTGAATAGTGACCAAGTTAGGGCCACTGTGGACAGAGACCCTGTGGAGGGCCACTAAGAACCTCAAGTTTGATAGGTACAGAGTTCCTGTTTGGGAAGATGAGAAAAGTTCTGGAGGTGAATGCTGGTGATGGTTGCAAATAAATGTGAATGTACTTAACGCCACTGAGCTGTACACTTAAAAATGGTTAAAAGGGTAAATTTTCTGTGTATATGTATTTCATCACAACAAAAAGATGTCCTTTCAAAAAAAAAAAAAAAACCTCAAGGGACATGCCCCATGCCCAGGGTGGTTTAGGGAAGACCAGACCAGAGGAGTGACTGCCTCTAGACAGGACAGCCATGGGCACAATGTGGTGTCTTCAAATATCCCTTCCCTGGCTGGGCTCAGAAAGCCCCAGGCTTTCTGCTGGACCATATTTTCAAGCAAGAGAGGTGACCAATGGGGCACCTGGGTGGCTCAGTTGTTAAGCGTCTGTCTTTGGCTCAGAGCATGATCCCAGAGTCCTGGGATCGAGCCCCGCATCAGACTCTTCCGCTGGGAGCCTGCTTCTTCCTCTCCCACTCCCCCTGCTTGTGTTCCCTCTCTCACTGGCTGTCTCTCTCTGTCCAATAAATAAATAAAATCTTTAAAAAAAAAAAAAAGAGAAGTGACCAAAAGTGAGGTGGGCGCCAGCTAAGTCCCCAGGGACACCAGACAAAATACACCACGGTGTGCAATCTCCTCCTACAGTTTGGAGAGAAAAGACCTCTAAAAACAAATCAGAGGGGCATCTTGGTGGCTCAGTTGGATAAGCAGCTGCCTTCGGCTCAGGTCTGGGATCATGCCCCACATTGGGATCCCTGCTCACTGGGGGTCTGTTTCTCTGTCTGACCCTTCCCTCTCTTGTGCTTGTTCTCTCTCTCTCTCTCTCTCTCTCAAATAAATGAATAAAATCTTTTTTAAAAAAAATCAGGAAAGACCACATAGGCAGGGTGAGTGCGTGCACAGAAGGTTTGCTGGAATGACAGGAAATATATCCTCGGATACCCCTGCAACTCATGACAAGCGCTAGAGACCGGGGCCCTTAATAAAACATGAGAGAGATCATTAATTAAAACCTGGGTCCCTTCCTTGATCCTGAGGGAAAATGCATAGTGATAGACATGTACATTTTATATATGCAGAAAGAGTGCGAATTCCCAAAGAGACAGTTAATACCACAACCGAAGCCATGATAAAATGCTACACTGCCCACAGTTAATATTTTATAAGCATTTCGGTCTCCTATCCAAGCCCATGAGGTAAATCCTGCTTGATTTAGCCCTCCCTGATTACTGAAACTAGCCAAGAGCTCTGTGATGAAAATACAGAAAAGTAAACGTTGATCCCTGAAGGAAGTCCCATCAGTGACCCCATGACCCCAATCTCGGTGACTCTAATGGGCCCTTTCCTAAATGCCACAGGAAGATTTGCACAGATGACCGTCCTGCCTTTGCCGTCATCCCACACATATGCCTGCCTGCTCTTCAGCAAGAGAACCATACTTGGGCCTTCACAGAGGCTTTTTAAAGCACCTGTCAAAACATATTATTCTACAAAGGCCTCCATTAAAACCCTGCAGGTGAATGCCGAAGCCAAAACTGATTTTACCCACTCTGTTCCTTCTAATGTTACCCCTTACCCTGAACTTAAATATCTCCCTCCTATACTTCACAGTGTCTGGCGCTCCTTTTTTGAGGTCATTATTTGAGAGTCTGATTTTATAGATTATGGGGCTCCTGCTAGAGCAACTGTCTCATTTGGCCTTTCCAACAAGCCAGGGTGGGGACCTTACAATGACTCTCTTTGATTTTCAGGTGAAGAAACCAAGACCCTGAGAGTCACCTTCCCAAGGTCACAAAGTTCTGTAGTTCTAAGATCCTACAGAAGGTTACTGAACTTGAACTGGATTTTTCCAACCTCGTGTTAGGTGCTTATTCTACCAAATACAGCTCGATAAGTGACTTGGTCAAAACATGGCCACAAATCACTCATAAAGGGAGGGAGCAAAAGAAGGTTGGGGAATGAATCCTGTACTCAGGTAGGCTGTGTCACCCAGTCATTCTCCAGCCCTCACTATGACTTTCATCTAGGGGCACAGGCCATACACACACACACACACAGTACTACATAGGTCCACAGACATTTCCATCTGTAATGATCCTTCTAAAATTATTCACGTTTACATACCCAAATTTGAGCTAACCTTCTTTATTGGAAAAAAAGAAATAAATCCATGGCTGAAAATCATCAAACGCCAAAAATCAAGTCCTGCCTCTTTTTTCTGGCACAACACATTATCTTTTGAGGAACTCTAAGCTCAAGTCCACACGGTTAGGCAAGACCTCCCGCTCTGTCACTCAAAGGCTCCCCCTCAGCGATGTCAAGGCTAGTGCTAGGAGCTTGCACTAGCAGAACAAATTCAACCAGCCAGCACCCATCAACATGCCCTCCACCACGCCACCACCTCTCCACGGAAGCTCCTTCAGCTAGAATTGGCCATTTTGTGTCCATTTTGTTGCTTTCTTCCAGTCACTATGATTTCCTGAGAGAGCAAAAGCATTTTCTTTGAGCAGAGCCCTTTTGAACATCAGACATTTTAGATGTTCACATATTTCACAGAGAAGACAGGGAGTATAACACCCGAACACACGGGATTTTACATAAAACATAGACTGCTTCTAACAGCTTGAGAAAGTGTGGTACCAAGTGGAGAGACTAAATATACAAACAGACAATGGCCATATCATCTCTAGAAATAGCACTCTGACCCGCAACCTGCAGCAACCTGCCCAGAAAACAAACCCCTATACCTACAATAACCAGCCAGCTCTAAGGCAGGCAGTAGGAAGCCAGATTTCCATTTCTAGTAATAATCCAGGAAACTAAACAATCTCTTCTGTAATAATTGGTCCAAAATGGCCAGGATTTTATTAATAACTGACAGCTTCCCTAATTTTTGTCCCTGCTTCCAACTTAAGACCAGCCAGAGAAAGCCAAATACGCCCCCCAAACCAATCACACAGGATGCTCTAATTAGCCTGCCTCTAGCTTCCCCAGCCTCCCGTCAGAACATACCTGAAGCCTTCCCTTTTTTCTATTCCAAAGCCTTCCCACTTTTCTGCCTGCCTTTGAGTCTCTGCCAAAACACAGGTAATGGTGGCTGACTCCCTTGCTACAGTAAGCTCTGAAACAGCTTTCACTTCTTCTCATTTGGTCTCATTTATTTCCACACTGGATAGACATCATCTTTGAAAAATCTTTGCTGGGCCTATCATCTCTTCCAGCCATTGATCTAAATTTTTTAGTGAAAGGGAAACATTCTGAGCTTATCTAGAAAATCTTGTTTATGTCTAGACAGGCTTCCATTTAGACACTAAGGTATTTTCAGTGCAGCTAATTTTTATTCTCTGTAAAGGAAAAGTCAAATTGGATAGAACCATTGTTTTTTAAAAAAAAATTGGCTTGGAGTACCTGAGACATCTTGGTATGCTACTTAGGAATAAATGATGATCTGAACTGTTTGTTCCTTGGAAACAAATAACGGGAGGCAGGTGGGCAAGAAAATAGACCACAAACTGAGGGATGACCCAAAGGAGGTATGAAAATAACAGATTCTGGGGATCAGCAATCAACAAATGAGGTGCATTTTTTTAACATAATTACTCATATTGACTTCTGAGTGCCGGGCAAAGCCCAAGAAAAAAAATAGCAGAGTGACTCAACAGATGGACGGCATCAACAACAGTGGGTGATCCAAGCAGGGAAAGGCTGGAGCCAGAAATGCACTCACCATGTCCGTATCAGAGCAATGTCAGAAGCTGGGCATCAGAGAGCCAGGCTTTGAGCCTAGGGGAGGGGAAATGGTCAGAGCAGGGCAGGCCCCTTGCAGATAGAGACTGGGACACTCATCAGTTTACAGAGCATCGATGGGGGCCTAGTTACAGGACCTGGGGACCCATCCAGGACTGCGTCTCAGCAGCAGTGCAGACCCAGAGTCCAAGACAGAAGGCCAATATGCAGGGAGGATGCTTGTTGCTGGAGCTTACATGTAGGTTACCACCACTTAAATATCTTCTGTTCTGGGCATGAAAAGTCCTGGAGTGTCAAGGACGTCATAGCTGTGAGGAGGAGAGCGTGCATGCAGAGGGTGGCACGGGACTAAGCTAAGGCACTAGCACTCATCACCAGAGGCCAGTGGTTGGGCAGGGTCCTAGCACAGTTTTAGAGAAGGCGATCGGTCCGAACTTCTGATGTTGATATCTTAACCACAGAGCCCAGATCAACCATACCCACCACGCACTCTCTAGAGAGTGTGGCGGTCAAAGCAATCAATCTGTGGGGCAGAGGATAGAGTTTCCAGTGAGGGTAGCAGAGAGGTGAAGAAGCCCTTATCTAGGCTGGGCTCCCTTTTTTGAAAGTGGATTCTCCAGCCCTCCAATTCAGCCACTCTTGCTGTCCTTGCCAGGGCCTGCCCAGATTGCAGATCCGTAGGCAAAATAAACGACTGGTGATGTTTTAAGTGACTAAATCCTGAGGTTGACTTATTATGCAACAATCGATAACGAGAAGAGATTTTGATGTCTGAATCCCTAAAATCTGAGGCACTGACGGTGGGACCAGGTGGCAGGCAGAAGCCTTAACAGGCCTCAGTGGAGGCTAAAAGGGAAGCAAGAAAAATATAATTGGAAGCTGGAGGAAAGGGGACCCTTGCCATGTAGTAACAGAAAGTCTGGTATCATTATCAACTGAAGTAATAGAGGAAAAAAAAGTTCCTAATGAAGTTGGTCATCCAGCCAAGGAAACCCCAGTCAGAACACAAGAAGTGCCTGCCAGCGTCCTGTCACTGCCTCCAATGCAATGCAAGAAAAGAGAAGCGAGTTAAGGAATACACAGTTAGGGGCGTCTGGGTGGCTCAGTCGGTTAAGCATCTGCCTTCAGCTCAGGTCATGATCCCAGGGTCCTGGGATCGAGCCCCATGTCTGGGTCCCTGCTCAGTGGGAAGTCTGCTTCTCCCTCTCCCCTGTCCCTGCCCACCTTTGCCCCACTTGTGCTCTCTCTCTCACTCTGCTCTCTCTCTCAAATAAATAAATAAAATCTTAAAAAAAAAAAAAAAACACACTGCTAAACATAAAGGAGCTAGGACTAGATGAGTCTGAAAATAAAACCATTTCTTATTCCCAGTCTCTGCAGATAGCAAACGATTCTTAAATTAAGAGAAGTTCTCAGTCTATAGACCAAATCAAGGAGTGAATCGAAGAAACTTTCAGGCAGACAAAAGACCCTTGGGAATCTTAAAGACATCCCCTTAAGACCCTCTTCATTCAAGAGGGAGCCTGAGAATCCCGAGCGCATTGCCCCTCAGCATTCTCACAAGACATACCAAGGTGGAAAAAGGTTTCTTTCCCTTGGAGAGGTTTGTCATAGTTTTTGTCTAATGGAGTGAGGGTTTGCCATTCCAAATGTACTAAGTTAGGTTTGTCAAGATCCTACAGGAAGTGCCTTTTCCCTGCTCAGGTCCTCCCTGCTGTGGAGCTTAGCTCAAAAGGAAACAGAAACCACATTATGTACAGAATTATGCCCACCCTGGCACTGGCACAGCCCATGGGGACAGCCCGTGACTGGGAAGCCTGCTCGCCAATAGCCTACAGAGTAATCAGGAAATAGGGAGGTCAAGAGGTGAGTTCCCATCCCAGTTAATTCAGGTCATCCCTCCACCGTTTAGGCCTCACTGATGTTCTCAGCTGATCAAAGAACTAAATGCGATACCCAGGCCCCATATGCAATAACCATCTTAAGAATTTTCCCTGGGATTCTAAAAAGAGATTATTCACATTTGAGAGAGGGATATCCCTGCTGCCTGAATGATACATCTCGTCCCTTGGGCTTAATAGAGACACATCCACTTGTATTCCTCAGGAAGATATATGGATTAAGAAAGGCAAAAACACTAACTCAGAAGCAAGATTGTGTTCAATCTTCTTTTTTTTTTCCTCTTAGCAAATGGGGCCATAATTTCAAGTAAATGGCATGTGAAGCTGTTAAGAGCCAAGCCCCGCATTCACACTTCGATGTTGCTCTGGTTGTAAATAGTACGCCTGGCTGCACCAGGAACCAAATCGCTCATTAGCTGCCAACATTAGTTGTTTAATGATCTGAAGAGCAGAAGCTGCCAATTATTGTACTCCTTCTTAAAATGCCATTTAAAACCCATACATGTAATTATTATACCTTTTCGTTAAATTTTTATGACTCTTCTGAAGCTGATGTGCTGTAGATTCACTCAGCCTGTAAAACTCAGAGAATACTTGGAGGAATCACACCTGAACTTGAGCCCCTGCTCTGCCACCACTTAGCTAACGGGGTGAACTTAACCAAAGGATATACCCCAGGGCCTCAATCTCCTAACCTGTTCATTGGGACCTCCTATCCCTCCCACCTACCTAATCCAGCTGTTGTAAAAATGAAATAAAATAATAATACAGGGGAATGCCTGAAAGTACTCTTCAAATGACAGGGTAAGAGACGATCTTCAGAGACCTACTAATTAAAGGGGAAATACATTCCTAATAACTAGCAGATGAAGGAACGATTATGATATTCTGAGAATCCTCCAAAAATCTAGTATCTCTAACTGGGATGTGAAATTGAGTACATCACCTTGTCTCGTGTTATTCTCTCTCCCTATAGGAAGGGGCTGACCACATCCAACAGTCAGACACAAAATGCTACGTAAACACTTCCTAGACTTACATGGCATGCAGCGTACCTAGTCTCTTAAAGAGACAGAAACCGGAAGTCCAAAATATGGTACCTACACAGACAACTTATTATTTTTTTTGCTATATGTGCATATGTAGTTTTAAGAGTCTTACAAGGAGGCATGCTGCCTATTTAGTCCATGAGTTTTAGTGAGACTTCCCACAAAAGCTCCGTAATGTCCAAGTATGACATAAGTAACAGGTAGGATGTTACTCGAAGACAAAACCTGGATGTGGTAGCAGCTGGCATCATTCCCCTCAACTGCTTCATGTCCCCTCTATGTCCAGTTACCTGATATGGCGAGCATTTTGGCTTCAAGCAATGCCGGGAGTTGGGTTTCAATGTCATTTGCTTTCTTCTTGAGAGTGCTGCTGAGTTTCTCGCTCATACACACCTGGGAGACAGAAACAGCCAGAACTCATCATTTACTCAGTTAAAAATCAGAAGGCAATGGACTGGCCTGTGAGAGATTTCTGGGTTTATAAGCAATTAAGAAGGGTGATAAAGAGTAACTGAAGGAGAGTTATTTAAAAGCAAACAATGTAAAAAGAAAGAAAAGAGGAAAGAAGGGAGGAAGGAAGACGAAGGAAGGTAGGTAGGAAGGGGTAGAGGAAGGAAGGAACATGGAAGGAAGGGAGGAGCATAGAAGGAAGGGAGGGAGAAAAGGACGGAGGAAGAGAAGGACAGAGGGAGGGAGGAAGAGAAGGACAGAGGGAGGGAGAGAAGGAGGGAGGGAAGGAGGGAGGACTAAATAAAGCAAGCATTGGCACACTCCAAGCATCAGGTCCCGTACCCTCACCACACCCACACACAAATACGACAAGACCTAACACACCAGAATGCAAGCACAAACTAGAGTAACCTCACCACCCTGCCTACTCCCTCCCCAGGGTTACTCCCTCCTTCTGAAATATTCTTGCCCCAAGTGGCTTAGCCCACTCATACCCTTCGGGGCTCTGCTCAGACATGACCTGGGAAGAAAGGCCTGGCTGATTACCTGTATAAAGTAATAACCCTCTCAACCCTCCCTCCCCTTCCACCTTCCCCCTGCAGGATTCCCACCATGTCTTCTCCAGCTGACATTATTTGTATTTATTCTTCTGTTTTCCCACTATCTCTCTCCAGTAGGAAGCAAGCTCTATGTGAGCAGGGACTGTGCTCTGTGTCTGGCACATGGTAAGTAGTTACTGAAGGTGCACAGCAGCTGAGATCAAGAGCAGGCTAATTATTAGTAGATGCTGTCAAATGAAACTTTAAGGGCACATATTCGCTGGCAAGTCAGACTTGAAAAACAGGCAAGTAGACCTCAATGAGGTTTACAGGTTTTATCATGTATTTTTCCAGGATACTCAAACACTTCCTACATTTTTCTTTGGCTCTTTCAAAAATAGCAAAAATCTTAAATCTCACTTTCTTTTTCCAAATGTCTTAGGTTATCTTTCATTTTATTTGAAACAAAAACATCACATTTTTTTCTTTTTTTTTTAAAACAAAAACCTCATATTCGATTGATATCTATACCCAAATTAGTGAGTACCTAGAAAAACATCCAGTTCGACAAAAGCACACAGCTCAGTTGAATAACAACGAACATGTGTATGGAGACATTTTGGATGGTCCGCAAAGGATACCTGTTTTCTTGTTAAAAATCTGATTCCATTCAAAAACTAAAATTAACCCAGTTGGGTTCATAGAGCCCAGAGAAACTACAAAATTCAATTTCCCCAGAAGAATCTAGATCTTGTTAGATACCATCAACTTGAATTGTTTTGCTTATCTCAGGCTGAAATTGAAATTATTTTTGGAATCAAAGCAGACCTCATCCATCCTGCCTAAAATGTTATACTATTTCTTTCATGGCTTTAAATATGTTCTTTTCCGTTAAGCAGCTGTAACTTCGCAAATCTCTACAAAACTCATTCTCTGGATGAGAATCAAGGCCTCGGTGTGGTGGCCTCCACACCAAAGCCAGCATCAGCAGTGACAAGCATCCCCGTGCCCCAAGTGAGAATTCCTAGACCCTCTAAATGGTCCTGAGATTTGTCAGGAGTCAGAACTGGGTGATAAAAAGAAAATGTTCTGAATTGCCCCCCACAGCACTCAGTCTTAGGTTGGCCCAGTGCCTGATGGTGGGCACATCCCTTTCTAACCCTCTAAGAATGTCATCGGAAGTCCGGGAACATTTCTGCTAAGTCCGTAACACCAGCCATAATTCTTATGTCTCATCCAATGATGTCCAGTCTTCCTGATTTTAGTTAACAGCTTCTGTTAATCATAATTGGGTCAGTTTCTCCTTTGTTGAGCAAATCTAACCTTCAAGCTGTCACTATTAATATGAGACCACCTTTCTAAATCTTCTTATTAAATTCCAATGTACATTCTTTCAAGCACTGCTGCATGTAATCTAATATCTACCAATCTTCAGATATTCCATTTATTTCCAACTCTTTCTTCCATCTCATTTATCCCTTAATTACCTGGTTTGGGGAGTCATAAGCGTCAAAGAAATGTAATGAATGAAGGAAGGTTCCATCTCTCTTTGGGGGAGGAATCAAATGAATATCAGATCTATATATCTTATACACTAAAGGAAGAAAACTGGGCCAACCTGCAATTTTTATCTCAAGGTCATGAGTCAATCGAGCCCAGAGTGTAAAGTTGTTTCTGTGTGACCGAGCAGTTTTGTTTCAATTCCATGTGGACTAATATATGTCCCTCATACACACACACATTTGTTTATGTGCGTTCATACACCCACCTATACACACGCATACACGCCCCAGAAAATCTGCATCTCCTTTTTATTTTCAGATTAAATTGGACCCTAAGGAACTCATTATCAAATGAAGCTTTTAGATTTACATTTTAAAATCTTAGATATGAATTCCTTAATCTTATGGAAAAGCAAGGGAATTAGAAGTTATTCGTAAGTGCCTTAGAGAAGGTATGCAAACAAAGCCAATCACCTTTGGCATTTGGGCAAATCCAAGAGCTTTAACAGTAGCTGGAGATTATCAAGAAATCCCCCTATCATGTGCATATGTTAATATGTGTGTGTGCATAATATAAAATGTCCTAGAAAACACACTCCTATATCAATACCATGTGTATTCTGTACTAGGCACGCCTGCATGCTCAGTGCTGGCATAGGGATTCATTCATATGACACCCAGCACGTGCCAACACTCAGTAAATCCAAACCTTAGAGTACTTCCGCCTTTCAATTCTATGCAGAAATTAGGATGAACCCGATAAATGGCATACATTTACACCAGAAAATATGGGAGAAGGAATACTCCTACCCCCTGCCCCATGCAGGAAGCTTTGGTCTCTCCTCACCTCCCCAGTGGCTTCTCCTGGAAGACAGCCATAGAACATGAATACTAACCCATGACATCACCGAAACATATAGAGCAGAAATCCAGGTACGCCCTCTAGTGCTTCCGCTCCTGCTTCACTTGACAAAATGGGTAAACTGAGTCAGTCTCCCTTGGGCAGGGAAGAAGGTCTCTCAGTCCTGGGCGCGTGAGAACCCATGACAAAAGCCCTTTACCAGACCCCTTCCTGGGGATTCTGCTCCTTGCACAGCTCTGAGTAAAGCAGTGCCTTGGGTCTCGCTCTTTTTCCAGCAAACTTTCTGGCAGGACAACTGCCTATCAAATTGAGGCCGTGTGATTTTTTAGCAAAATCATTTAATGGTTTTCTTTGTTTTTCTGTCTTTTGGGTTTTTTGGTTGTTTTGTGTTTTTTTTTTTTTTCAGAAAATGAACACAAAAACAGAAAAAAGTCCAGAAAAACTTTGGACGCTTTTGCCAACAACACATCCCCAATCTCAGCCCAGCTGTGTGACGTGTAAGCACCTTGGCAGGTCTTCCTGATCTCTCTCCTGGGCGCTGGGGGAGGGCAAGAAAACATTCCTTCCAGGCCAAGTGGACTCTCGTCTGCTTTGCCCTCTGCTCAGAAACCTGTTCTTTTGTACATTCTGACCATCTTATAACCAGCCCTGGCTCCGAGACCTAACGCAAATAATTAATGATTCATCCCAGTTCTCTGCCACACATTTAGTAATTCACAGAGTAATTGATCCTCCTTCTCAGTTTGTCAATAACTCGGTCACATATAACCGTCTCTGCGGGGAAGGATTTTGTTTTGTAAACTGTGGTTATCCTAACCAACCATGACATTGACTATTTAATTGAATTGGCTATGTGTTCCCAGGGAATAATGCAGGAGTGCACTATCTCTGTACAAACTGAGGTCCTGGTATGAAGTATAAATGGCAGAGAAGATAGGAAAAATTATTCTGAAGTCAGTTTTAAAAGTTTCAAAAACAAACACCTGCTATGCCTTTTCCAAAACCTGTTTGTGAGGATCCCTGAACACTATCCTCCTGGAAGAAAAGCAATTAATTTTTCAGGTGACTCCCATCCCAAAAGCCTTTTCATGCAAAGGCATTTGATGGTACCCAAAAGCACTCATTTCCCATTCGCTAACACTGACAGCTCCTGTGAAGCAAAGGCCAAACCAGTCAATCCCTGGGGGACCACAAGCCAGGACATCTACCACGAGAGCAGCCCCCATTCCCGGCTCTTTGGGCTCATCACCTGGCCTGTTGAATGGCTCTGTAGAGTCTACACTTCTTTCAGATCCATGAGCTAGACTGAAATTTCATGTGAGCTAGACATGACATTGAGTCAAAAGAAAACTTCAGAGACTTTAGAAAATAGGCATATAAAGGTACTTACCTTAGCAGTGATTTCCTTAAGTGACAAGTTGAGGGATTTTATCCGTTCCTGGAGGCTAGAAGAATTAGAAAGAGGACATTGGTCTTCTTGGAATAATAGTTCCATACCACCACATAGAGGAACTCTGTGAAAGGGTGAACTTTCCATCAGCCCAAAGACTGAAGAACAGTGGGAAAGATGATGTCAAATTGGTTCCATTTGACTGTGGAATTAACATGTTGCTAGGAAGCAGATTTCCCCTCCCTAATTATGCTCTACTTAGGCTAGTACTTAAATCTGTTCTTTCCATAGTGAACATCTCCATAGCACATAGATAGGGTAAAGGAACAACCCAGATGTCCTGGCAGCAAAGGATGAAAATTTACATTCCTATACCTTGCAAGAAGGATGGTCTACATAGGGTAGCATTTCACGGGCAGTTATCAAATATTATCTATCCAGGTACACTGTGTAATCCAACAAATGTGCACCAGGCACCTTCTGGGTTTAGCAGTGAGGTGGAACATATAGGAAATACCTATATTTAAAGTATAGAATATCCTCACTCTCTCTAGCCTTATCCCTTCTTCCTTTTTCTCCTTAGCACTATTCACCCTGACACATTCATTTATTCCGGTAATTTCTGTCTGCCCCACTGGAATATAAGTTCCACCATTACAGCAACCATCAGTTGGGTTCACTCCTGTATCCCCAGTGCTTCAGCAATTCCAGCAGCTTATAAGTAGGCATTCAGTCAAGACCTACAGGATGGATGGATGGATGGATGGATGGATGGATGGATGGACAGATGGATGAAACTAAGAATCAGATCTTATTCTCAAAGTTGTTACCTAAAAGAGAGGAAGTACACACAATCAACTACACTATAAAGTAAGATAAAAAAAATTATTAAAAAAATTACTAAAAAAAATTACTATCGGGAATAGGAACCCAGTGTGAGGATCAAACTGCTACATAAAAACTATCACAGGCAGGGATGCCTGGGTGGCCCNATCAACTACACTATAAAGTAAGATAAAAAAAATTATTAAAAAAATTACTAAAAAAAATTACTATCAGGAATAGGAACCCAGTGTGAGGATCAAACTGCTACATAAAAACTATCACAGGCAGGGATGCCTGGGTGGCCCAGTCAGTCAGTTAAGCATCCAATTCTTGCTTTCGGCTCAGGTTATGATTTCAGGGTCATGGGATCGAGCCCCACATCAGGCTCCACACTGAGTGCAGAGTCTGTTTGAGATTCTTCCCCCTCCCTCTCCCTCTGCTCCTCCCCTGTTCATGCCCCCCCTTCTCTCTCTGTCTCTAAAATAAATAAATAAAATTTAAAAAAAAACCCTATCACAGGCAGATACTGTCTCCAAGGGCATAGTGAAGACAGTAAGTTGGGTAGCAATTTAGAAAACCATGGGACTAGTGGGAGAGCTTCCTAGAAGAGGCGGAAAGTGAACTGGGCCTCAAGAGAAAAGAAGGAAGAAGGAAACTCCAGAGAAAAGATGAGTCCAACTGGACCATATGGTTTGCAGAGGTGAACTGTGATGGACAAGAAGGGGAAGGATTTTTTCTGATGGGGGTGGGGGAGAGGTGAAGGACAGAAGAGAAAATCTGTCCACACCTGTAATAGGTGCTTGTTTATTTAGGAAAGCAAGTGGGGGAAACGCTAATATTTGTTTAATCTCAGTGGTGGGTAAATGAGTATGTATTTTTCAATGTGTTTAGAATATTTACAATCAAAATAGGAATATCAAAAAGGAATATCAAGGGCAAACTATAGTCAATACTGAATGCTGGACTGAGGAGATCTGAGCTTTATCCCACAGGCAATGGGAAATTATTCCAGTTTTGAGCAGGAGAGCAATAGGAAAGAAATAGAGTTTTTCTGGAAAATTAATTGGGCAGAACTATGGGAGTTGGAGGAGGTAGGCAGGCACCTTCAGCAGAAACCCAGCTGGGAGGCCCAAGGGCAAGAACAGAGGGACAGAAGTCAGAAAGGAAAGGAAGGCCAGGATTCTTTCATTACGTTGATGCTGAAAAACAGTGAAAACATATGCTCTGGGTCTGTTCATTCATTCATTCATTCATGCATTCATTCACAAACTCATTAATTCTTTCAATATCTCCTGGGCACCTAGTAAGTTATGAACTCAGAGCATAAAGACCTGGTTCTTGCCCTCAACAGCTCACTGCTGCCACACAATAGCCCAAAAGAAAAAATGTGGGGGGGGGAAAGGTATAGGTATAGGTACTAGAAGAGAAAGGGTCACTTAGCAAAATGGGGAGCTGCCAACGCAGGGAAGGTCAGGTTTTCTGGGGTCTGTGTAGGGAGGGGTGTCAGGAAAATTTTCTCTGGCAGGGGTTGCAAAGTATCCGAGGGAGGTGGCCAATTTGCCCACTGCTGCTGTTCATCAGCTGTAAGAACTGGTTTTGAATGTCATCACCTCCACCAACCTGTGACTTCTGAGTACAACCAAGTTCATTGCAAATGCCCTGGAGCTGGGGCAGTTCCATTCTAAACAAGTCATCCCCACTTGAGACCCACAATCAACAGAGGTGGGGCACCCTATTGAGCTGAAGTCAGATGACAGCTGACAAAGAGCAGGGCACATGGCAGGAGAACGTTCTGAATTCAGGAGTCACGATAGGACAAATATCAGTGTGCTCGGTGGGAACGGTGGGAACGCACATGTGGAGCCCTGCCTGGAGAATTCCAGCCAGCCGGATAGAGTCTGGATCTTTCAAAGGCAGGTAAGTTTGAATGCCATGCTAACATGGAGAGTAGGGCACAGACCCAGCCACTCGAGATGCTGGGGAGAGAATGGCAGAGGGTGTCAAAGATGCACTTGTACCCATTCTGCCACTGATTTCAGAAGCAGCACTTGCTTCACGCTGCTAATGTCTACTGTCCACACTTCAAACTTCCCATGGGCAGAAATGCACTTTCCCTTGCCAGGCTGATGGGAGTCCATGCAACTAATGACTTTTCAGGAAACAGTTCTGCACAAAATTAATGCTATATGATGAGCACTGAATATTATTTTATAAGTAGGTGTTCCCAGCCACACACAAAGACTAGTTCATGCATTAACAATGAAGATAGATAGGTGGTGGGTCCACTTACTGACCCCGAAAATTCAGCTGACCAAATAGCAGTGCCTTTAACTCACGCGCAATAGGTCAAGAACCAGACTTCCAGGGGTTGACACAATTCATTGGTCTTGGTTTGGCTCTGGCTGTATCCCAGAAAGAAAATGAGTCTCCTCTCAAATATCCATGTTAGAGCAGGGAAGCAACGATGCAGATAATTGAATGCATTGTTTCATATTTGATTTGATTTATATTTAATTTATTTAATTTATGCTGTATTACTTCTTGCAGTAGATTTACCTTCCTAATTATGTTTTACTCAGGCTAATATTAACGTTAGTTGCATCCCTGGGGTATACACAGAATGAAAGCAACGGGGGGCAGAAGGATATGAATAATCTACATACCAGGCTAGTGGTTTTCAAGCTATTTTTAGGAGCAGAAGTCTTCCAGACAAATTTTACATAGAGCTGCAATCTATATATAAAATCCATAACAAGGAGATCCGTTCTGATTGAGGGTGGGTGTTTGGTGTGGGGTACAAATGATGTCACACTGACCCCACACGCTTAGTGCCCCACCATCACCCTGTGGCCCCTGAACTAGGATTCTAGGAGCAGGAATTCAAATTGAAAACCACCAAATTAGGTAACTTAAATGTTGATTAAAAAAAAAAGAGTTACACGCACTTCAATGATTAAAACTAATCTCCATGTTTCTTTTAAGCTTGTGTATTATTAATGACAAATGAGAACTGTCTTCTCAGATCAAATACACCGATGCTGGAAGCACGTACACCGTCTCCACAAATAATGTTTTAACACTTCAGACCTAAATTATTCAAACTGAGTATCTTTGTGCAAAGCAGCCATCCTGGCAATAGTAGTGTCAAACATTTATTGAGCACTTCCTGTGTATCAGGCCCTCATCTATATCCCTTACATACATGAGCATTTTAAGTTCTCACAACTCTGTGAAGTAGGTATTGTAATATCTACATTTTCACACACGAAAAGTCAGTCAATGAGAGATTTAAGTAACTGTCCCAGGGTTAACCCACTGGTAAGTGGGTAAATGATGACCCAGGCAGTCCGGCTGTCTGTTCTCCTAACCACTAACTGGTACTGCCTCTCCTAGAAGCTGAGTACTTACTCAAAACATGCTTTCACTGTCCAGCCTGACTTCTAGAATCTTAGTTTAGAATTATGTTAAATTTATAAGACAATCGCTATCATTATTTGCAAATGCACTTTATTCTTTACTCACAAACTGGTGTTTAAATCATATGACCAAAATTCACCTTCAACAAACGAAGCCTTAGAAAAATCAAGACTGTTGACAAGAATGTGCAGCAGAGAAAGCATATCAAGGGTAGATGGGCCTGGAGCTGGTGGTGGCAGAAGAACTCGAGGGCAAAGGGGTACTTCTGACTTGATTGTGTCCCTCTCCCTCCAATTCATTATGTTGTTGTCCTCATCATAGGACCTTCTTTGGAGACAGGGTCTTTCCAGAGGCAATCAGGTTAAAGCGAGGACATGAGGGTAGACCTTAATCCAACATGCCTGGTGTCCTTATGGAAAGGGAAAATTTGGATACAGACACACACACACACAGAGGGAAGACCATGTGGGGACACAGGGAGAAGACAGCCATCAATAAGACAAGGAGAGGGGCCTCAGGAGAAATGAAAGCTGTCGACACCTTGCTGTTAGACTTCCAGCTTCCAGAACTCAGAGACAGTAGATTTCTGTTATTGAAGCTGCCCAGTCTGTGGTACCTTGTTATGCCACCCAAGCAAACTAACCCACGGGGGGCAGGGGGGGGTGGCGGTTTCAATTTTCAACTGAAATTAACACGCAATTAATCATATGTGTTATTAAGATCCTACATACTGGTACTCCAGGGTCCAGCAACAAAAAGTCATTTCTCTGTAGCAGCAGGCGAACAACAGACAACATGACAGCTCTTTTGTTTTCTTCAGACTGACAGACGGTTCCATTTGCAGCCCACCCAAGTGGCAGACCGAGAGGCTACAACAGACATGTGCAGAATGCAAAGGGTCCTACTGGTAGCATGGGAGCTAAGGATTTGAGGGATGGCTGTAAGAAAAGTTTACATAAGGGGGTGGCCTGGGTGGCTCAGTCAGTTAAGCATCCAACTCTTGATTTCGGCTCAGGTCATGATCTCAGGGCCTTGAGATCAAGCCACGTGTCAGGCTCCATGTTCAGCACAGAGTCTGCTTGAGATTCCCTCCCTCTCCCTTTGCCCTCCTCCTGCCCACGCTCTATAAATTAATTAATTAATTGATTAATTAAATCTTTAAAAAAAAAGAAAAGAAAAGTTTACAGAAGAATGTCTTTGATTTAAAAAAAAAATATGATGATGGGACCACTGGGTCAGTATAGGAGCTCACAAATGCCCAAGCTTCAGATTAGGAATGTAAAGGGGCTCTTTTAAACACTCCTGTAGTATCACAAGAATGCTACCACTGTTGTCAAAAATATCAGTAATAAAAAATTCAGCTTGGGGAGGGACAGATTGCTTTTCAGCATTAATGAGGAAGGAAGATGGGATGGAAGTCAATCACGGTAACGAATCTAAATAGCACAAGCCAAGACTAGTCAAGGGCCAGAAGGAGACATATGCAGGACACTATCAGCCAGGTAGTTTGGGTTTGATACTCAGGTTGAGAAACAGTTCTAAGGGAGAACAGGCCAACCAAAGAACTACCTCTGCTGCTACCACTCTGGCCACAGACACTGCCCTCTGAAATTCTACAAAGGCCTGTGGGCTGATTCCCTGCTTTGCCATCTCCACTGCTTGGCTCAGATTCAGCTCCAGGACACCCAGGGAAAGCCAAGGACCAGCAGGGCACACGTCTCTGACCGCCTCTCCCACAAGGCCCTCCTTCACCAGCTCTGTGCTGCCATAGAAGCCTCCTGACAGCACCTCCAATCTGCCTTGGGGGTCGCATGCCCCTCTGAGCCTAGATGGTCCCCCTGCCCCCAAGACACAGGCCAGGCCAGCCCTTTCAAGTCCTTGCTTTAATCTTACCATCTCAGGGAGCTCAGCCTGACTACTCCATTTAAAACTGCAAATTCACATCCTCTCCTATTCTTCCCCCACAGCATTCACTACCTACTAACCTACTATGCGATCTACTTGCTTATTATATTTATTGTTGCTTTCTGCCTCCTCCCCTTAGACAGAGAGCTGTCAAGGGCGATGATCTTTCATGAAGAAGTTCCTGGCACATAGTGGGTACTTGATTAATATTTGCTTAGTGAGTGCTGCTCACCTTCTTGTCTTCTTTCTAAGGAATACATTAGTCCCTGCCTTATTTATGGTTCACTTTCCATGTTTTCAGTTACCCACAGTCAACCAGTCTGGAAGCAGATGATGTTCCAAGCTATCATCAGAAGGTCAATAGAAGCCTAACGCTATGTAACATGCCTATGTCATTCCCCTCACTTCATCTCATCATGTGGGCATTTATCATCTCACATCATGGCAAGAAGGGTGAGTACAGTACCATAAGATTTTTTGAGAGAGAGACCACATTCACGCAACTTTTATCATAATACATTGTTATAATTGTTCTATTTCATTATTACTTATTGTTGTTAAGCTGTTACTTTGCCTAATTTATGACTTAATATTTATTATAAGTATGTTTGTACAGGAAAAACCATGGTATAGGTAGGGCTCAGTACTGCCTGTGGTCTCAGGCATCCATTGGAAGTCTTGGAACATATGCCCGTGGATAAGAGGGACTGCTGCAGGTGAAGCATGGTGGAAACACCCACACCTCTATCAGAGATACACTCAAACCATAGGATGGTGAGAGGCTACATCTTTGTCCCCACTTCCCACTACTGTCCCAGCATCAGTGAAGATTAAAGGCCGTGACTGCTCTTGACCATCTTGCTGTAGGTGGAGCTTTATATGAAAAAGAAGAAGTTAAAAACCTAAAGTCTACTCAGTAAGCTCTCCACTCCTCTTCCTAAATCCCGTATCTTAGCACTCTGGCTCTCTTTGAATTATCTCTTTTGGATGGTTTCTCTTCATAGACTGTGTGTAGGCTGAATTGTATTCCCCGAAAATTCATATCTTAGAGTCTTAAACAATCCACACCCCGCATCTCAGAACGTGACCTTATTTGCAAATAGGATCATTGCAAACATAGTTAGTTAGGAAGAACTTACTGGGGTGGGCCCTACTCCAGTATAACTGTTGTCCTTATAAAAAGGAGAAACTTGGATTCAGAAACACACATAGAAGGAAGAATGCTAGAAGAGACACAGGGAGAAGAATGTCACCTATAAGCCAAGGAGGGACACTTGGAACAGATTCTTCCCTCAAGGTCTTCAGAAGGACCAGCCCTGCCTGTGCCTTGATCTTGGACACAAACCAAACACGCTACATGTCTGTGTTTAAGCCACCCACCTGCGGCACTTTGTTATGGCAGCCCTAGCAAACACTGGCACAGGAAGGGAGACGTGTGGAGAGCTAGAAGGTCAGAAGTAAGGACCAGGACTGGACCCAGAGGTCCCAGCCTGGAGCCAGGCTCCAGCCAGTGCAAATGAGTCCTCTCTGCCTCCAAGCTGCCAAGGCCAGAGGGTCACTCTGTAAAATTCAGAGTGATAGTGCTTAGAATATCTTGCTAATCTTCATCAATAACCTATCACTGTATTAGATATCTATTTGTTTAAAGAAGTCTACACCCCAGTCAAATAGCAACCAACCATTAGTCAGTCCCTATTTCTCCAGACTTATGGAAGCATAACTCAAAAGCCTTATAAGCAACTTGAATCTGTACCCTCTCTTAGTAATACTTCCAATAGTTCTCATAGATCCAGGCATCAGAGGGCCCTGCCCTGATCCTCCATACTCTTGGAGTGAAGCATCCACAAGGCCAAAGGTACATGCCCATCCAGATCTGGGCCAGGCAGCCAAGACCAGAAGTGCCTTCCCAAAGAGCCATGAGACTGCTTCCTGCCAGGACTCTTCTCTAGGTATTCCTCTCGAGGGTGGAACACTGCAGTGGACATACCTACAGGCCCAAGCACTGGTCAAACAGTGGCTACCTTGAAGGTGTGGATATTTCTTGGACATGCAGGCCAGGCATTCATGTGTAAAGCCCATTAGAATCCCAAGGCAGGAAGGACAGATGCCAGGGTGAAGAGACAAGGTCAGGCAGGCATTCCATTGGTCCTCTTCCTCTGGGCTACAGATGTTAGGTGGGCCTGAAGTGACTCCTTTGTGTTCATGTCTCATTTTATGTGGTCTTCCTTCATTCTTTATGCTTCCTTCTACCACCACCACCCTTGGCACCAGCCTTGGCCCGGCACATTAGACCACACCCAGGATGCCAGCCACACACCTGTTGCAAAGACGAGCCTTTGAAGAACAAACTGCGTCCCTACTCTCATCTGACCTTTGCTGAATACAAGAATATTAATGACTCTGAGAATTCCACCACCCCACTAACTCTCTGTAAGACTCTGAACAAGTCACTTTTTTCTGGAGCTCTATTTCCTTATCCGCAAAGTGAGGCAGTTGAGCCAAGTTATGTCTAAGAAACTTTCAATCCTACCACCCAAAGTTCTTTTACTATTCTGCCATTCAAGATTCTCTTACCTATATTATTTTATCTGCAGAGAGCTAGAGAGGCTAAAAGACACATAGGTTATATAAAGTGCCAGATGATGTTGGTGACAGAGGCAAAAACAGAGACCAGACGTCTGTCATTTTTCTAAGCAAGGCACAATTTTTCAGCCCTCAGAACAGAGTTGGGCAGAAAGTCTGCTCTCTGTTGGCAGCTGCCTGTCCATCTCCTGCCTGTGTATACGTGGCCTGATGCTGACGTTCCATTTTAGCAAAAAGCTCTGGGAAAGGAGGAGGAATATCAATTTCATCTCCAAACAGTCTTCTCCCGGCCCCTCTGTCTCTCTCCCCATTTGTAGTTTCATCCTGTGTCTTGTTCAGTAAAAATAAGTTGAAGAATGAGAGATTGTTACTGAAGCAAGAAATGACATAAAGGGCAAAACGACAGCCATTGGCACAGGTATTACTTGGGTCTTGAATTAAAAAAAAAATACAGGAATCCATTGACATTAACAACCTTGCCAATTACTGCTTTGTCTTCTAACCTTCTGTCAGGGGCAAGTAGTTAAGAAAATGACAGCAAAAACGGCTCTAGGAAATGCAGGATTTTATCTGCTTGGCCTTTTTCCTTCTTTGGAACCTTCTTGCCTCACAGCTGATAATGTCACATGTCACCAATGGGACATGCATGGGGCACAGACAACAAAATGCCAATAATTCCTCCAGACTTCAGCCAATCTCAAGAAGGCATGACAGGGCACATATACTCATCAGGACCAACCCATTCTGTATGGCTGTAAAAGCTACTGAGTTGGTTACCTGAGACATTTACTCTTGGGGAAGACTGCATAGTGCAGTGGGAGAGGTATGCACCAAGAGCCTGGAGCTCTGGCACCCCATGCTGGCACAGCACATAATATGTGTCCTGCTCGGTGCTGGGACAGGAGCATGATGCAGAGTCTGCTCATGTGACAGACACTCATATTCATCCTGGGGATCTTGGGCAGAATGAAGTATAGAAAAGTTTTTAATAAAGCATTCATACAAATAACCATGACTATATCAGAGTAAGAAAGTAGTTTTGAGTAATCTGACAGACATCATGCACATGGGTTTTTAACTGGGGTAAATATAGGTGATGTTTCCCTCTCAGCCCCAAGCAAAAGAGATTAAATGAAAAAAATATAGAAAAATAGGCCAGAGAAATACTCAGACTTTCAGCCCTTTGATTCATTCTCTGGATACCGATGGATCATATTAGTGACTTGTCTCCTTACTGAGTCTTTCTCTGAATTTCAGGGAGCCTGTGCACTCTGCTACTCCAGAGTTTCGGTGGTAAAGTTCCACTCCTCCAACTAGACCAGCAGACTGAGATGGAGACGTCACACTTTGTA
Source organism: Ailuropoda melanoleuca (assembly GCF_002007445.2). Taxonomy (NCBI): domain Eukaryota; kingdom Metazoa; phylum Chordata; class Mammalia; order Carnivora; family Ursidae; genus Ailuropoda; species Ailuropoda melanoleuca. The sequence continues at coordinate 60,494,244 of NC_048223.1, forward strand.
AGACTATAAATTCTTCTAAATAAAATACATCTCTGTAGCTTGTGTAAGTACTCCCAAAGGGAATAGCAGAAAGAGAACGAGTGAGAGCACATGAGGATTTCCAGCTTCATAGGAAAGACTTCCTGTGGTAGGGTGCTGATGTGGAAATGTGGAGCAGAGAAACGAGTGCTAGTACTGAATGTACTGGATTTGCAGTCTTCCAAATTTGCTGATATGGATAAGATAGAGCGCACGTGCATGCACACGCACGTGCACACACACACCATCGCCCCACCGGCTCTTGCCAGTTCCCACCCCCACTGGGAGACTGCCTGACATCATGGAGTCACAGCTTGCCTCTGAGGCCAGTTCCATTAAAAATCACAGCTTTATTTTCAACTGATTTACTTGGTATTTGGCTTGCCCAAATACTCCATGTGTTAATTCAAGCAGATCTTTCAGTGCTTCTCAAACCATCTTACTCCAAACTGTAACTGTAATTCATATGCCAGAAGCATTTTGACTTGTAGGCATTTGTCTGTAAAGGATTTTAAACTGTCTGATGAAGAGGAAATGAAAGTGTCAAAAATATCAACAGCCTTACGTTCAGATCATAATACTCTGCTCTCTACCCCTTCCTCTCAAGTTATTCAGTGACACCTATTCCCATACAATGAGGAAATAAATTACTGGCCTCTTCTTTTTTGAAGACTGGTAACCAAGTGGGCTCCACATTTTCAACTATTATCATTACCCAAATGTATTTAAACATTCAAAAAGATTTCAGTTCTGGGTTATAGAGCTTTCCTCCATCAAACTCCTGTGAGTCTAACCCTTAAAACACTACAACTTGATCCAGGGGGAAGTGAAGCTGCCTCTGGGTTTACTCTGTTAAGTGATCCAAAGGCAACTTCAGATTTCCATGTCAATCCCTGTCCTCTAATTCTATTTAATAATAAGTAATGTCCCGTTGCCCCAGAATTTTTTAAAGAACTACCCTGAACTGCTTGCATTTCCTCTTAATACTAATATTTTTAAATGTATGTTGTTTTCCTAATTATATAAATGTGCGTACTTTTCATAACCATGAATTTGCCCAAAAGGTTATACTTCTGCTTTGGGTTTATGATGCTTTTTGAATCATCTTTAATTATTTGTTGTCTGGCTAAAAGCAAGCATGCGCACAGCTAAACCCTGCACAAACAGTTTAAACCTTACATTACTCTCAGGCTCTTTCAAAATCTGCTGACAAAGCAACAGTTCAGTTGGATTCCAGAAACTGGAGAACATTATATATTTCATTTCCTAAAATGTTTCAGCGAGTAAACTAAAGATTTACACATTTTAGTGGATAAAGACTGCAAAAATAGAACCAAGCTGAACAACATGAATGAACAGCAGGAAAAAATCTAGTTGCCTACACAAGTAACTGAATAAAAAATCAAACACCAACATCAATACAACTCAAAGAGGAAGCTGAAGAAATTTGCCCAAAAGGATGTATAAAGTAGTAATGATATGGCAGCCAGGATGAACATCTTAAGAAAAATGTCCCCATAAGGCACAGGGCCCCCCGCCAGCATCTACAGAAACCTAAAGGTTCTGTTTCGGGTCATCCCAACAGCCTAGGAATCAGCACAGGATGGATTAATAATCACCTCTTACCAGTCTGGGACAGAAGTGCTCTTAACTAAATTCCCACTGAGCAATGAGCTGGCATTTCCAGCCTAAGGGTATTCTCTGCAGAGAACTTGAAAAGGTTCTGTCTGAGCAGAACTGAATTACCTTTTAGTGGAAGAGCTTTCAACCTCTGCCTCAAGGTCTGAAGAATAGTCTAGTGGTTTTAAATTAACATCAAAGAGTTGGAGCAGGGAATAGTAACATACAACCTACAAACGGAAATATTCTCGGGATCCATCAGGAATAAGAGAATTTGGTGAAAAGGAATAGAAGACTGTAGAAGACACCCAAATGATGAAGAAATTAGGTACAGAACAGTTCTCAAGGTGATAATTATGGAAAATAAAAAATTGAAATTGACCCGAGGAAAAACTTTTAAAATAGCCCATATTCATGTATGCTGAGAGATCACTCGCAATTGCAATATTAGGAGAACTGGCTGCAATCAGTTTAAGATGATTATCTCCCATCTTGAAGAATCCCTGGGGCTCTCGCTGAAGACAGTTCATCTGATCCCTAAATTATAAAAGAGGAATGGATCAGTCTACAAATTACAAGCCTCCCAAGAAGAACCTACCTAAATAATCATAGGCCCACACTGGAAACTCCTTGAAGGAAACAGAGCACAGAGCATTTGTAGAAAATCAGGGTAACTCAATCCAGTACAAAATGACATTTTTTAAAAAAAATCCGGAAGGAAGAGGAGATTCCGCCCCTGAACTTCTCAAATACACTCAACAAACACAGAAGCCTGTCTTCTCGGGGTGAGTGGCAACTGTACCCACCCAGAGGGGTGGTAGTTTCAAATCCCTTCCTACTCTTCCAACTCTTCTCCTTCTCTTCCAAGTTGTGGTTGGTATACTTTTCTCATTGCCTATAATGACAATCTTCCAAAGGAAACAGGAGGACACAGTAGTAAGCTGCGCTCCCAACTCTACTGTAGTCACCGTGCGGGCTTCAGTTCTGGCTGGCGTTCAGGGACATGCTAGTCATCAGCACTGTCTCTCCGAGAAAAGACAGAACTTGAGCACCATGCCCCAAGGATGGTCACGGTCTGCCCAGGGAACCTGGATGGGGAACTCATCTGGGGGCTATCAGGAACAGAATGACTGTGCTTCCCAGCAGTGTATTTTAACTGATTTCACAAAATCTGAAAGTGCAAAGTGTTCTAGATCTGGAAGGAACCTTCAACATCATCTGGTTCAAACCTTCATTTTCTTTTTTTTTTAAAGATTTTATTTATTTATTTGACAGAGATAGAGACAGCCAGAGAGAGAGGGAACACAAGCAGGGGGAGTGGGAGAGGAAGAAGCAGGCTCATAGCGGAGGAGCCTGATGTGGGGCTCGATCCCACAACGCCGGGATCACGCCTTGAGCCGAAGGCAGACGCCCAACCGCTGTGCCACCCAGGCGCCCCAAACCTTCATTTTCTAAACCAGACTTCCGGTTCCTGTAGCATGAGGCCTGGCTTCCTTGCCATGCCCCCTTCCTCCTAAATCCTTTGTTCGGAGCTGCCAGCAGACCTCTCTGACCCGAAGCATCTGGCTTCCTGTGTGTAGAGACCTGTTTGCTCTGATTCCTCTCAGGTGACCCCAGATGATCTGTGGGGCACAGAGACAACCATCACTGGCCTGGAATGACACCCATTCTCTTCTGCTTGGACCCACAGACCCACGCCCAGATTAGTTGGACTTCTTTCCATTGCCTGCCTGGACACTGGGTTCGAAGCCCTGGTCTCTCCTGGGCTGTCAGCATTAACCATCTCTCTCCCCTCACCCACGCCCATATCAAAGATTGGCCACAGACATCAGAACACTGCTGCTGTGTGACTTGGGACCAAGCAGCCTCATCTGCAAAATGGGCATAAAAACAATATACTGTCCAGAATACCTTACAGGTTTGTGGTGAGCAAAAATTAGCATTTTGTAAACAATAGCAATGTTAAAATTAATACAGGATTGTTAACACAAATCTCAGTAAGAAAGAAAGCCACAATAAATGTGACATTTGGGAGGCACACCTGCAGAGCGTTCCCAAACACCGGGGACACGCCTAACAAGGAGCACTGCCTAACACGACGACAAGGACACATCAGTCTTGCTTTGCTCCTATGTCACCGTCTCAACCCATGGACTGTCTGGGCAAATACTGTCTGCCTCTACGATTCCTGGGAAAGGCAAGGCGTATGCTTTACAACAAAGAAAGAAAAGTCAGAATCCCCTGGACAGTGGTTCCAGCAGCCACAGAGCCACACCGCCAGGTGATTTCTGATGGATTAGTCCCATAAAGCCACTGCTCCTGGCAGACCTACCCGGTCAAAGACAAAGGCAGAGAAGGAAGAAAAACAAAGGCCAGAAGGAGAGACTAAAGAACATAATCACACAAATGGAGAGAGGCTGGGAGACCAGAGGGGTGTCCTGAAGTCTCTGTGTCACCCCGCTTTGGGCCACCTTGTGCAATCACCCTGGCTCGCAAGACCACACAGCTGCCTCTCCACACACGCTCTGAGGATCCCGCATGCTCCTCCCGGACGTGGAGGCTATTTCCCAATCCAAGCCCTGCTGTGCTCACTATGCCTCCTCACTCTCACAAGATATGGATCTGAGGGGAAAGTGGGACTATTGGTTTTGTTCCAGCCAATTGTGAACTGCTGAATTTCATTATTTCACTCTGTCTTGAAAGGAGCCCTGATATAGGCCTGGGCTGCTCACTGGGGGCTGAAGACACCTGTGAGAGGCATGCCTAAGCTCTGTAAAAGTCCATCGCCCTCCCTGGGGAGCCCCAAGTGGTACGCAGTAGGGAGGAGGGAGCATCCCTGGCTGGCTGGCCGCCTGCTGCCCCGTGCTGCTAAGTCATGCTGACCGAGGCCCCGGATGCACCCACCACGCTCCAGCCAGCCTCCCTGTAACCAGGGGTGGAGCCAGTTTCACAGTTTGTGCCAATGGTTTGTAAAGCAATGTGACACATTTCTTCCAAATGCACAACAAGAAACAATTCATCCATGAGCTGCCAGAGCACATTTTACATGAAGCATGAAAGATTCCAGGGGCTGAGGAATGAAGAGCTCAACCACAGGCTAATACAAGCCAGTCACAGGCATCTAAAGAATGTTAGGAAGTGTCGTAGTCGTAGCCTTCATCTCTATTGTTATGACTGGGATTATTCCTATCTCACTTCACAGTTGGCCACATGCTGCTGGACGGGGTCACAGCCCAGCGCTCCCCTGGTGGGTGAGGCACACAGACCAACAGAGGCCGTAGGAGCTGAGCTAATCGCCCCCGGAGAGAGACGAGCTGCAAGTCACCACCCTCTTCAATTTATGCCAAGTGAGTAGATGGAAACTCACACCCCACATGCAGGGATGTAGCAAAGGAAAACCCCAGAACCTGTCACATCCTTCCTCTCTGTGTCCCATCCTTCTCCCCACCCCTCACACCCAATCCCATTACCGATTATCCGAGTGGAGTCAGCATGGGATGGAATAAGAAGGATGAGTTAACATGGAAGGAGAATCAAGCTCACTGGATAAAAGCCATCCATCTAGACCTCTCCCATTAAAGGAGAATTTAGGAGAGGAAACAGGGAGTTTGTTTTAAGGCTGAAGGGTTGGAATCCCCCAGGGATAAAGGAAATTCAAATGAACATATCTTTCCAGTGGCCCCTGTCCTTTCTACATCCCTGCCCTGTCAGCTTCCACACTGTCAAGTTCCTGATTCCCCAGCGGCTTAAAAATGGTCCCTTGGTCTTCGAAAGAAAACCATTTCTGTTGGCTCTATCAAGAGGCAGCTATGCGATCTCTGAGCAGGCAGCTCTTCATTCCATCCTGTGAAGATAATTGATCCAAAACACAGACATCAGAAAATTCAAACTGCTGCTTTGGTTTCTATTATAAACTCCAAATAAAAAGCCATGGGCTCTCTCATCCCCAGTGCACAACCTCCTACCTCCAGTCCCTCTCTAACACCCACCAGATGATTCCCAACGAGCTACGGTCAGAAACGATGGCGCCGTGTAAGCACAGAGCGTCCACCAGCGATCTGCTCAGAAATGCCAAGTGCAATTAGGAAGTTTCTTTTCAAGCTGTGTGGTTTATCCAGGGAAAGAAGCATATCCTTCCCTTTGAACTTGTGCATTACCAAGCTGAGTAAATCAAAAACAGCTTCTCCCCAGACAGCACCCTGAGTTTATAGCTGGTCTGTATGAAGAATCTTTATGGGTGATGATAATAGTAATTTTGATGTTGAGTGGTCTGTTTCTCCACTTATTTGTAACAATACCAGTCTCTACAGCCTCTCTTCAAAAGACTTCAAGATTTGCCTATTTCATGATTTGTCAGGATCTCTCCATCCGGCCTAAGAAGAAACTACTCTTGTGAACAACAAAGACGTTTGTCAACAAAGCAAACTCTTAATGCATATAAGATCCAGTCTTCTGGCTGGGGCACCTACAAGATATGCCCCCAAGTCAACATCTTCTAAAAGAAAACCAGTATCTCACAGGAAAAACTAAGTTAACAAGATCATGTACAATTAGTTAAAAACACTAGAGCAAGCAATCTCTGATCTATCGAGCCATAGGACTCGGCACTGGCTTCTTTCGAACGCTCTATTTCTGGGAGTCCATGCTGCAGCCCATCAGCTTGGAAAAGGTGTGTCTTCCTTCTTAAATGGAAAGCCCACACAATAATAATGATTTTTTCCAGTTAATATTTATGGTCAGGAACAGCATGACGCCTCACCTCCCTAGTGTGGCAGACAGGAGGCTGACCTGTCAAAACCTGTACCTACACACCCCGAACTGCCCTGAGGCAGGGAGGTGCCTGCCTGCACCACTAAGCAAATAAAGGAGATGCCAAAGGTCACCTGTTGCAAGGTCACCCACATTAGGAGATGTCCCGGCGTGGTCACCCCCCCAGCAACACAAAATTCCGCTCAGTGCTGGCAGTGTTCTGCTCATGAGAAACATCCCAGGCTGAGCGCATAGGCAGAATCACAGACTAGAAATGATAGGATGCAAGTTCAAGGGCCCTGCTCTATCAGCCTACCACACCGTGGAGATCCTTGTTTTAGACAAAGAGAAACAACTTCCTCAGAACTCTGGAAAGAAACTACCTTTTAGTAGTTCAGGCCCAAAGGCAGCTGTGGATGTATACGAGAAGGTCTCTTTGTGGCTGCTTCACCAGAAAAACCCCCAGAGCCTTTGTTTCCTCATCTGTAAAATGAGAACAAGGAGACCAGCCCGCCTGCCGCCCCTGGCTGCTCTGAAGGCCCCGAGCTGGTGTGTGAGAAAGCGCTCATTCCACAACCTGGCGTCTCTGTAGAGTACAGGGCACACCTGCAGGGAGACTGCCCAGGAATTCGACTCAAAACCCAGAGGCTTTGTTAAATACTGCAGTGGATTCTAAGTTAAGCATGCCCTAGCTTTTTCCCTCAAAGAGGCATCACCTTGTGCGAGAGAGGAGAGGCATGTAACGAACCTCTGTGCGGTGAAAAGCAAAAGGAAAAATAAGTAGGACACATCTGGATGGTAGGACGAAAAAGGATCATTTTAAGCCTCAAATGTAAATATATGTATTTGTAAACATGATAATAAATTCACATGTATGTTTCATCTTATATATTATACATAATACATATATAAAATACAATGCATATGTGCATATGTATAATGACATGACAAAGTATATGATACGTAGCATACGTACCTCCACCTCTGTGTGTGTGTGTGTGCACATACAGCTATAGAATGACTTCCAGGGAGAGCACAGGAAGCGGGAGTGGGAGAGAGCTCAGAGGCAGAGGCAATAGAAGGACGTGTAAGCAAGCACCATGGGAGAGCACAAGTCATATTCAATGGTCAGTTTCCTCTGGCTGAAATTTGGCAACAATCCAAATCTCTTCTCCTTTTCCCATGGGCATGAGCCATGGGGTTAGATTTCTGAAGGGAAATATTAGGGCTGGGAGGGGAATGGAAGGAAGTCCTAAGCTCCTCCCTAGCCTAGCATCCGTGGCTTGCTTTTCTTGGCTGGATGGGATGTGCTATGTGGATAAGAGGGGACATTACTCACTAAATAGTCTAAGGTACATCGGCACAGGCCGTTTGAAGGCCTTCAGGAGACTGGAATCCCATGATAAAAATGACAAGCAGTAAGCAGAGTAAAGTGCTTACTACCATCCACGCACGGTTATGAGAGCTTTATATGTATTACCAGTTGACCCACATAACAGCCCTATAATCATCATCCCCTCCTCTGAATAATAAGTGGTTTCCTTCTGTTACGTGGTTGAGTGAGGTTTCACCCCCAGAGAATCGGAAGGCAGAGCTCACAACAGGTGGTAAGTTTTATGAAGTACTGTCTTCAGCATAATAACTCAGGAGAACATGAATCCCTCCCACAGTCCTTACTACCCATCTGCATGTTCATTCGGGCACTAGTCAGCTTCTTAGCTAACACGTGTACCTGTGACTTCTGCCTTTCACCAAAGTAAGACCATGATCTCCTGAAGAGCAAGACATAGAAGTGTGTCTTGTGGATATTCCACAATACAGAACATAGGGAAGATTCTCACTCCATAGTAAGTAGATAAGAAACTAGGCTGAGAAGTAACAAACAGGTGTTTAAGTATCAATTTTACCGCTTATTGGGACTGTGGGCAAATTACGAACCTTCTTGAACTTCCTTTACCTCATCTATAAGATAAATATAATAAGAGAAGCAACACATAAAGCTTCACACAGTGCCTGGGAAAGAGTAAGGATTCAATAAATGCTAGCTATTACTAATAATCATTCTTTCTTCCTGATGGAAACACCGTCACTGACTGAGTACCCCCCTCTTTAATGGCTCACCCCCTCCATCAGCGAGAGGGATAGTTCACCTGTCTCCAGATGCTCGTCCTCAGCAACGGCTGGCATCAGAATCTCTAACCCATGGAGCTGCAATGGATCTCAAAGGGAGAGAAGGTGCCCCTGGGGGTATCTGGAAATTGAGGGGGGGGTACATAGTAGAATGGAGAGGAGTGCTGGCATTGGGTAGGCTGGGTGGCCAGGATGTAAAATATCTCCCAATATTCAGGAATGCCCCACATAAGGAAGAATTTTCCTGCTCAAAATAATGATAGTGCTTCCATTGAAAACTAGAGCCCTGCTTGGAAAATATTTGTGGATGAGGGATAGCAGATAACATCAGTCCCCTAAACTGGTCAAAGAGGTGAGCGATCCCAAATCAGTTAGGAAATCAATACCTCCTTATGGTTTCAGGTGGTTCTGCACAGAGCGGCATCTGGTTGGCTAAGGCCAGGGTGTCACACAAGGCCTTGCTGACTTCCTGCAGCTCGCCAAGGGACAGCCCGCCCACCAGCGCGGTCAGGTCACAGCCCTGCCAGGGGAGGAGTTGCTCATGCTCGTCTATCTCCCTTCTCAGCTGCTGATCTTTTGCTTCCAGCACAGACATTCTTGCTTGCAGAGCTTCGATTTCTTTCTGCAGAGAATGGAGAAACCAGGTTTTATAAATTAACCCTACTCATAGCAAACTACTCTGCTGATAATGAGCCCTTCGAATGAGAGTCAGCCATAGGTATGAGAGCCGTGAAGTTCCCTTCTGAGGCAGATTGATTTTTGGAGGTTTGCTGACCTGGAAAAATCACGCCAGCTTTATAGTTCTGATCAGTTGGCATAAGGAAAAGCATTCCCCCCCCCTAAGTATTAAATAACTAAGGGGGGTGAGCCAGGAATTAGACTTGGAAGAACCAAGCAAATATATAAATGACTTACTTCATTTCAGGCAGAAGAGCTAGATTATAGAGCAGCAAACATCATGGGCTTGAGGTATGAGCTAAGCAGGTAACACAGGTCACAGGCCGAAAGAGAAAAGCGAACAATCCTCAGTTGGTCTGTCCCCAAACGTGAAAATGTAGTGTGTAGAGAAGGATGAAAAATCACAGTTTCCTAAGTCTACAAGATTGAAAGAGCAGTGGGACGCTGCAGATAGTGTTGTGCGGTCTCAAGTTCATAACAATATTAAATAAATCCTATTTCCACTCATACAGCAAACCAAAATCCAAAGAATCTATAGTGTATCATCCAATCTTGAGGTCAAAGAATAAAACAAGCAGCAGGTTATTGAACGCCCATTGCGTGCGCGGTGTGGGAGCAGATAATCACCTCACTGCCTGTAGCATTCTGAATTTAAAATGAGACTCTTTCAATCACCACACTCCTGCGACCCATGCATTGGTTTCTGGCTGATAAGAGCAGAGCTCTAATCCTGGGTGTCTCCCCATCTCTTAGCTGCGGTCTCTCAAACCCAAGGTGCAGATCACCTACAACTTCTACCTTCTGACCTCACTTCCAGTAGGGGATGGGGGGTAGTGACTAAGGAGGTGTCGAAGATCCACCCCTGAGACACTCCAAGAAGAAGATAAGATGTCTCCCATCGGTCTAACATTACAATTTCATTGGCACTGTTTCCCAACAAACCTCCCCACCTCCACCTCTGCCCATACCCTCTTTCTTTCTTTCTTTCTTTCTTTCTTTCTTTCTTTCTTTCTTTCTTTCTTTCTTTCTTTCTAACTGTGGCAAATACATGTACCATAAATTCACCATCTTAGCCATTTGTAAGGCCGGTTGCATGGCATTAAGCACATCCACACTGCTGTGCAACCATCACCACCATCCGTCCAAAACCTTTTCATCTTATAAACCAAATCTCTGTCCCCATTAAACTCCAGCTCCTCATTACCCCTCCTCCCCTCAACCCCTGACAAATGCCATTCCACTTTCTGTCTCTAGGAATCTCTAGGAACCTCATGTAAATGGAATCATAGTATTTGCCCTTCTGTGACTGGCATATTTCACTCAGCATGATGTCTTCAAGTTTCATCCAAGTTGCACCATGTGTCAGAATTTCCTTCCTTCTTAAATTTGTATAATACTCCGTTGTGTGGAAGGACCACATTTGGTTTATCCATTCATCTAGAGATGGCCACTTGGGTTGCCTCTACCTTTTGGCTCTTGTGAATAATACTGTTTTGAACATCTCTATGCAGCCCTGACTTTAATTTCTTTGGGCATATACCCAGAAGTGGAATTGCTTGATTGCATGGTAATTCTATTTTTAATGCTGTGAAGACCCACCGTGCTTTTCCACAGTAGCCCTACACCCTATTCTTAACACATAAGTCCAAGTGAGTCTTTAAAACATGGTCAGATTATGTCATTGCACTGCTTAACACCTAGGAGCCTGAGTGCTCACTAAGATGTGCAAGGCCCTCCAAGACCTCTTTGCTCCCTGACCTTCTCCTCTACTACTCTCCCCTACCCTGACCTGCTGGATGCCTTCACATGGCTGTTCCCTCTGCTTCAATCTCACCGCACCATGTTGATCTTAGCCTATGCCTTATAGCTCCTACCACCCTACAACATAGTAAGGAGATAATTTTGGTATTAATTTTGTTTGCCATTTCTTATCTATCTCCCCATGCCCACCCGTACTAGAACATCAACTTCACAGAAATCCTAAGCATTTCAAATAGTATTTGGCACATAGGAGGCATTCAAATACCTGCTGAATAAATGAATATTCACTTTCCCCCAGAGCTCTGCCAAGAACATTCCCCTCATACACTAAGTATCCCAGGCTAAAATTATTTTCTGTATGTTATGACATCAACAGGAATTATGCAGACCTTTAACTGCTAAATATTGTTCCAAACCAAAAACCAGATTTCCCATGTTCAGCTACCCAAACTGATATGGAGAACAAAAGCAAAAGAAATGTAGAAAAAATAATCAAATTTCCTTTGCAGCCCACTGACAAGTACTTAAGACAGGCAGGGTGACCTTCCTCCAGGAACTCAACTGCTCAATGTGAATATTCGCTAGAGGCAAAAGGCAACCTTAGCTTGACATTAGCCTGACTTCCAGGATCCTGCAAGTCTTTAACATATAAAAATCCCTTTGGAAACTTCCTTTATCTCTCTACTCAACTCCCCCCCAAGATATATGTTAGCAATCAGCCTCCAAACACATGGCCCACTAATATACATCTGAAGGGTCTCATGACTTAGAGTTTACTAGATAGTAGTAAATGACCCCTCAAGGTCCTGGAAACCTCACTTCCAAATTCCTTAGAGACTTCCGCTATCCCAACTTAAAAGTATATAATCAGTCTCTCCTCAAGTGTAGCTCTTTCTGCCCACAGGTCCTGTCTCCATGCTTTAGTAAAACCACCTTTTAGCACCTAAGATTTCTCAAGAATTCTTTCTCGACCTTTCACTCCCAAACCCCATACGTCACATGACAAACTTTTATGATGATACTCACTGAATAAGTGTTCAGTTTATTGGATAATATTTTAAATTGTGATGACTTTTGCCTCCCTTTGCCACCTTGCTATTGTGGGGACTTGGGTGGGCAAACTCAGATAACAAGAATACTCTGCACAAGGGAGTAGGAATGGGAGGACAGTCCAGTAACTCCTCCAAGCCCCATAAACCGGTCTAAATGCATTCCATTGTTTAGAACCTAAACCAAGATTTGCACTCAGGTGTTAAAGACCTATGCTCTTTCTGGAAATCACGCTGCCTTCAGTCGATGCTTCCTTGTTGTTCTTCATTCCTGCTTCGAAGCCTCCAGGCTCCAGCTGGTGTGAACCCGGCTTCAAGTTTCCCTGCCTCTTGGGGGAGGGGGGTGCTCAACTTCCAGAACACCTGATGGCCTCCTGCCTCTAACTCGGTGCGGCACCTAGACTTCTAGCCCCTGGATGGCCAACTTTCACCCACTGCTCTGGGCCAACCTGGAGCACCCATGCGATGCCTACCAGTTTTTCCCAGACATGCTAGCCTTGCCCAGTCCATACTTAAAACTCTGCCCCCTAACAACAGCTCCTTACACTTCAACTTGATGCAATTTTCCATAAAGGATTTTCACAGCACAGATTTCTTCCTGCCTTTCAAAAGAACCTCATAAAGGTCAAAATGATAAGAGGTGACAAATTGGCCTGGCAGACAAGGAAAGCATATTCAAAAGGTAATTAGGAATATCGAAAACAGACACAAACACTGCTGAGCTTTCAACCCTGTATGTAATGAGATTCCTACAAGCCCTCTGGCCAACTCCACCCATCTCTCCCTTTTGTACTTCACGGGTGGACGGCCAAAGTTCTAATTGCTACACTCAAGCAAAGCAAAGACCCGCTCTGCTGCATTTGGCTTCCACGGGTAAGAAAAATGCTGGCCTATTTCCTGAAGATTCTTCACCTGCATACCTGCAACTGCTGCTTCTCTTGAAGAAGCCAGTCTCGTCTGGTGATGGACACACGCAGGGTGTCCTGAGCAGTGGCTTCCAACAGCTTCGGCTCGATTCTGGGTGGAGTGTGGGGGTCATCACTGCAGGCCCTTAAAGTAAAACACACATATGGGTACAGATGTGGAAAAACTGAAATCCTCAGAGTTACAAAAATGTTAAGAGAGGGGTGCCTATGTGGTCTTCGGAGTCCCAGGATCGAGCCCCACATCAGGCTCCCTGCTCAGGGGGAGTCTGCTTCTCCCTCTGCCCCTCCCCCCGCTCCTGTGCACGAGCTCTCCCTCCCCCTCTCTCAAATAAAGAAACAAAATCTTTTTTAAAAAAAAGAAAAACGTTAAGAGAAATTTCACAAAGTGGCCACCAGCTGTTCTCATCCTTAGGCTGGTCACAGGGATGAGGTCCCTAATGTAAGTTTCTGTTTCAATTACGATCTGTTGGGACTTCTGCTTTTACCCAGAGCCAAACTGCTATTTTTAGTCCTGCACTGTCCAGTCCCATGGCCCCCAGCCACATGTCCTATCTATGTGCTGAAAGCGCAAAATGCACACCAGATTTTAAAGACTTCGTATGAAAACAAAGAGTGCAAAATATCTCAACATTTTTTATGTTCATTACATGCTGGAATGATAATATTTTCAATGTATTGGCTTGCATTAAATATATTTGTAAAATTAATTTCACCTGTTTGTTTCTACTTCCTTCTATTTAGTGTGGCTACTGGACGATTTGAAATCATGTCTGTGGTTTGCAGTGTATTTTATTGGACAGCACTGCCTTTTTTTTTTTTATTTTTATTTCATTATATTGTGTTAATCACCATACAGTACATCCCCAGATTCCGATGTAAAGTTTGATGCTTCANAAAGAGGTATGACTGATTCACAGATGCTTGGGTCAGAGCTTCTCAGAAAATGTTTGCTAAAAGACTGTCGAAAACCACTTGAAATCTGGCTCTGTCTTATTCTTGCAGGAGTTGGCACATTTGGTCAGAGCAATGCTGGGGAAATGCAACACAGGCTTGAGGCTTTGCAGGGGTCTTGCAGACATTTACCCTTAAAGGATGACAAATTCATCCTTAAAGTATTTCATTTCTAACCGGATGCAGTTTGACAAAAAAAAATATATCCTAGGCAAAAACCCATGTCAACCACTCAAGGAAGGTATGTCTAGGAAAACATCATCAACTAAAATTAAAAGACAAAAAACAAATTAGGGAAAATATTGCCACCCATGTGTCATAAAAAGGAAAAATATTGCTAATTTCAAGAGTTCTATCAAACCGAAGAAGATAAAGTTGAACACATCTATCAGAAATTCAAACAGGGTGCCTGGGTGGCTCAGTCAGTTAAGTGACCAGTAGCTGACTCTTGGTTTTGGCTCAGGTCATGATCTCAGGGTCCTGGGATCAAACCCCACATTGGGCTCCCTGCTTGTCGGGGAGTGTGCTCAAGGATTCTCCCTCTCCCTCCCCCTGTTCACACTATTTCTCTCTCTCTCTCTCAAATAAATAAATAAATAAATAAATAAATACTTCTTTTTAAAAAAGAAATTCAACCAAAGGAATTACAAAGAGTTAAGGAAATGTTTCCCATCAAGAATACTTCTCAATGCAAATCTAAACAACACAAAATATCTTTTTTCACCTAACTGGCAAAAGTTTTCAGGAACCATCACTGCTTGATGAGAGAAGGGAATAAGAATTTGGCATAAAATATAACTTTGGATCCTATATTCCCACTTATAAGAATTCATCGTGTGTCAATAATCACACATGTGTGCAAAGGTTAGCTACAAAAAATACCACTTTTTTTTAGTAGCCCCAAACCGAAAACACACGTGGCCCCAAATGAAGACCAGAACGGTAAACCATGGCACAGCCACACAAAAGAAGGCTATACAGCCACTAAAATTAGGCCACCAAAGATGTAACCACTGGAAAATGATCTCTATTGCTATTTTTTTCAACCAGCTATTATGGTAAGAGGCATAATATAAAACAACTTTGTACTCTGACGGACAGGGTAAATAAGGCAGAAGAATGAATTAGTGAATTGGAAGATGGGATGGTAGAAGAGAAAGTTAAAACGGAAACTTGGCTCAAAAAAACCCAATCTCAAGAATGTAGATTACGGGAGATTACTGACTCAATGAAACGTTCCAATGTCAGAATCATCGGCATCCCCGAGGGGGTGGAGAAAGAGAGAGGTCTAGAAGAGATATTTGAACAAATTGTAGCTGAGAACTTCCCTAATCTGGCAAAGGAAACAAGCATTTGTGTCCAAGAGGCAGAGAGGACCCCACCCAAGCTCAACCACGACAAACCTACGCCACATCATGTCATAGTGCAATTCGCAAATATTAGATCCAAAGATACAGTCTTGAAAGGGGCCAGGGGGAAGAAAATCCTTACATACGAGGGAAGAATATCAGAATAACGTCAGACCTGTCTACAGAGACCTGGCAGGCTAGGAAGGGTTGGCAGCATATTATCAAAGCTCTAACTGAGAAGAACATGCAGCCAAGGATCCTTTATCCAACAAGGCTGTCATTCAGAATTGATGGAGAGATAAGGACCTTCCAAGACCGGCAGAAACTGAAGGAATTTGTGACTACTAAGCCAGCCCTACATGAGATATTAAGGGGGGGTTCTATAAAAGTAAAAAGGCCCCAAGAGTAATACAGAACAGAAATTTACAATCTATAGAAACAAAGACTTCACAGGCAACATGGCATCATGAAAATCATCTCTCTCAATAATCACTCTCAATGGGAATGGCCTGAATACTCCCATAAAATGCCACAGGGTTGCAGACTGNGCATCATGAAAATTATCTCTCTCAATAATCACTCTCAATGGGAATGGCCTGAATACTCCCATAAAATGCCACAGGGTTGCAGACTGGATAAAAAGACATGACCCATCCATTTGCTGTCGACAAGAGACTCATTTTGAACCTAAAGATACATCCAGAATGAAAATGAAGGGATGTGAAACCATTTTTCATGCCAATGGACCTCAAAAGAAAGCTGGGGTAGCAATTCTCGTATCAGACAGATTAGATTTTAAACTAAAGACTGTAGTTAGAGATACAGAAGGACACTATATTATTCTTAAAGGATGTATCCAACAAGTGGATATGACAATTATAAATATCTATGCCCCCAACAGAGGAGCGGCTACATACACAAGCCAACTCTTAGCCAGAAAAAAGAGACATATAGATAATAATACATTAATAGTAGGGGACCTCAACACTCCACTATCAGCAATAGACAGATCACCTAAGCAGAAAATCAACAAAGAAACAAGAGCTTTGAATGATATACTGGACCAGATGGACCTCATAGATATATACAGAACACCACACCCCAGAACAACAGAACACTCATTCTTTTTGAATGAACATGGAACTTTCTCCAGAATAGATCATATACTGGGTCACAGAACAGGTCTCAAGCCATACCAAAAGACTGAGATCATTCCCTGCATATTATCAGACCACAATGCTTTGAAACTGGAACTCAATCACAGGGAAAAATTTGGAAGAACCTCAAACACTTGGAAACTAAGAACCATCCTGCTCCAGAATGATTGGGTAAACCAGGGAATTAAGAAGGAGATTAAACAATTTTTGGAGACCAACAAAAATGAAAACACATCGGTCCAAAACCTATGGGACACTGCAAAGGCAGTCCTAAGGGGAAAATACATAGCCATCCAAGCCTCACTCAAAAGAATAGAAAAATCTAAAATGCAGTTTTTATATTCTCACCTCAAGAAGCTGGAGCTGGAACAGAAGAACAGGCCTAACCCACGCATAAGAAGGCAGGTGATCAAGATTAGAGCAGAGATCAATGAATTAGAAACCAGGAGAGGGGCGCCTGGGTGGCACAGCGGTTAAGCGTGTGCCTTCGGCTCAGGGCGTGATCCCAGTGTTGTGGGATCGAGCCCCACATCAGGCTCCTCCGCTATGAGCCTGCTTCTTCCTCTCCCACTCCCCCTGCTTGTGTTCCCTCTCTTGCTGGCTGTCTCTATCTCTATCAAATAAATAAATAAAATCTTTAAAAAAAAAAAAGAAAGAAAGAAACCAGGAGAACGGTAGAGCAGATCAACAGAACTAGAAGCTGGTTCTTTAAAAGAATAAATAAGATTGATAAGCCACCGGCAAGACTTAATCAAAAGAATAGAGAAAGGACCCAAATTAATAAAATTATGAATGAAAGGGGAGAGATCACGACAAACACCAATGAAATAGGAAGGATCATTAGAAACTTTTATCAACAGCTTTATGCCAATAAATTAAACAACCTGGAAGAAATGGATGCCTTCCTGGAAACCTATAAACTACCAAGACTGAAACAGGAAGAAATTGATTTTTTAAACAGGCCAATTAATTATGAAGAGATTGA